>NC_135804.1:55299465-55668830 GCF_964213995.1 Mustelus asterias | reverse complement strand
CTCAGGGGGTCGGAGAGGAATTTCCCAGATTTATTTTCCCCATATTGGCCCTGGGGTTTTTCACTCTGGGTTTTCGCCTCTCCCTGGAGATCACATGGTCTGGAATGGGGGGGTGGGGGTAAGTTAATAGGTTGTAATGAACAAAACATCGTAGCTGTGAGGGACAGCTCGGTGGATAGGATATTGGTATGTAGATAGGCTGGAAAATTGGGTGGGGATCCTGGATTCAGGATTCAATCCTGGACCGGGGAGCGGCGCGGGCTTGGAGGGCCGAAGGGCCTGTTCCTGTGCTGTATTGTTCTTTGTTCTTTGTTCTTGTTCTTTGTAATTGTCAGGGTAGCAGAGAAATTGCCTATTGCAAGGATTCAATTTATCCGAGGAAATGATATAGCTGGGTCACAATGTTGGTGATGCCTACCGTAGTTGCACAGCCTATGGAATTGCAATCAACAGAGATGTTGCAGAAAGAACATCCTGGATTGTTTCCATACTGGTAACATGATCACAAGTTGAGTCAGAAGGAGGAGGAGTCTAGAAGACAGGACAAAGACTGCAATTCAGTCAGCTGAGGCTATCTTTGAGAACATTATTCAGGAACAAAAAGTTCGAGAATGAGGCTGAGGTGTTTCGCTCAGTGAAATTGATAGAGTTACAGCAGAAAGATCCATAAAGGAAGCAAGTATACCAGCAGCTTATTCAGAGATGGAGGCAGAGTGTATTTCGGAGTGTTATTACTTTAAGGATAATATATTAATGAGGAAGTGGAGACATTCTCTTATTGAGAGGTGAGCAGTAATACATCAGATAGTAATACCATCTGGATACAAAAGAGAAATTCTGAGGGTAGCTCACAAAGTTCCAGTAGCAGGGAATTTAGGAATAAAGAAAACTCAGGCTAAAACACAAGAACATTTCTACTTGTCTGGACTGTATAAAGATGTAGTCAAGTTCTGTCATACATGTCAGGTGATAGGGAAACCTCAGGCAGTATTTAAACCTGCATCTTTAATTCATATTCCAGCATTTGAGGAACCTTTCACTAGGGTTCTAATTGTGTAGGGTCCTTCCCTAAGACATCAAATGGAACTCGGCACATGCTGACAATCATGGATGTCTCCACTAGAGTCCTGGAATTGAACCCTTAAGAAATATCACAGCAAAGAGGATTGTAGAAGAGCTGACTAAATTCTTTACAAGATGTGGTTTACCAATGCAAATACAGTTGGACCAGGATTTAAATTTCATGTCACAGTTGTTTAGGGAAGTCATGAATGGCTAAGGGGTGACTGAAGCAGTTGAAGTCATCAGCTTGTCATCCTGAATCACAAGGTGCATTAAAAAGGTGCCATAAAATTCTATAGACTATGATGAGGGCAGATAGTCAAGATTACCCACAAAACTGAGATTGAGGAATTTTATTTTTATTACTTATTATTAGGGATGTTCCCAATGACTGAACAGGGTTTAGTCCTTTTGAATTAGTCTATGGTCCTGAGTGAGAGGACCACTCAAACAAATTCAGGAAAAGTCAGTATATCAGAATTCAGAAACTACGCTCCTGGATTATATGACCAAATTCCGGGAAAGGAAGAACAGAGCATATGAATTACTAAAGAACATCATAGCAGGTGATGACAACAAAAGCAGATAAGAGGGCATAAGGCTCATAGTTTTGTTGCTGGGGAAAGGTTTGATTTGATTTATTATTGTCACATGTATTAACATACAGTGAAAAGTATTGTTTCTTGCGTGCTATACAGACAAAACATACAGTTCATAGAGAAGGAAACGAGACAGTGCAGAATGTAATGTTACAGTCAAAGCCAGGGTGTAAAGGAAGATCAAATTAATGCAAGGTAAGTTCATTCAAAAGTCTGACAGCAGCAGGGAAGAAGCTGTTCTCGAGTCGGTTGGTATGTGACCTCAGACTTTTGTATCTTTTTCCTGAAGGAAGAAGGTGGAAGAGAGAATGTCTTGGGTGTGTGGGATCCTTAATTATGCTGGCTGCTTTGCCAAGGCAGCGGGAAGTGTAGACAGAGTCGATGGATGGGAGACTAGTTTGAGTGATGGATTGGGCTACATTCGCGACCTTTTGTAGTTCCTTGCGGTCTTGGGCAGAGCAGGAGCCATACTAAGTTGTGGTACAACCAGAAAGAATGCTTTCTATGGTGCATCTGTAAATGTTGATGAGAGTTGTAGCTGACATGTCAAATTTCCTTAGTCTTCTGAGAAAGTAGAGGATTTGGTGGGCTTTCTTAACTATAGTGTTGGCATGGAGGGACCAGGACAGGCTGTTGGTGATCGGGACATCTAAAAATTTGAAGCTCTCAACCCTTTCTACTTCGTCCCCGTTGATGTAGACAGGAACATGTTCTCCTTTATGCTTCCTGAAGCCGATGACAATTGAGGGAGAGATTATTGTTGCCGTAACAGTTCACCAGATTCTCAATCTCATTCTGTACTCTGTCTCATCATTGTTTGAGATCCGAGCTACTATGGTGGTGTCGTCAGCAAACTTGAAAATCGAATTGGGGGGGAATTTGATCACACAGTCATAGGTGTATAAGGAGTATAGTAAGGGGCTGAGAACATAGCCTTGTGGGGCACCAGTGTTGTGGATGTAGGTTTTGGCGTCAGTATCAGGTGAACTATTAAAGGCAAGGTTTAGTGGGCCTTACCAAACTGAAAAGAAACTAAGTGAAGTGAATTATTTGATAAGAACTCCAGATAGAAGAAAAACTCAGCGGATGTGTCATGTAAATATACATAAAAAGTACTTTGACAAGAAGGATAACAAAAAAGAAGTGTTACTAGTGGTGGATCAGGTAAAGGAAGCAAAGATGGAAGATTTTGAAATTGACTTCCCTCAAATTAAATTGGACAATGAGGAAGTGCTTAAAAATCTAAATGAAATACTGAGTTACCTTCCAGACAAGAATTAAAGTGATTTGAAATTGCAGTCACAAAGCTATCTGTGGGAGTAAACTGCGGTGAACAAATTTGGCTATACATAATGTAGATGTGGGGAATTATATTTCCATATTGCAACACCCTTATAGATTGAATCCAGTAAAATTATCACAAGCGCAAAAAAATATTGAATTCATGGTCCAGAATGACATCACAGAATCAAGCCGCAGCAACTGGAGTTCACCTATTCTGATGGTATGGAAAATGGATGGGAGACAAAGATTGTGTATGGATTATTGAAAAGTGAATGCAGTTACAAAAACGGATTCATATTAAATGCCACGTTTGGAAGACTGCATTGAGAAAGTAGGACAATCAAAGTTTATTATAAAGGTTGACTTACTGTGAGGATATTGGCAAGTACCCCTATCGGAAAGGGCAAAAGAGGCTTCAGCTTTTGTAACGTCAGATGGGCTTTATCAGTTCAAAGTTGTGCTACTTGGTATGCAGAATGCACCAGCAACCTTTCAAAGACTGACAAACAAGGTTGTTACAGGACTGAGTCATTGTATTGTGTATATTGATGTTTTGGTGGTTTTCAGGCAAACATGGGAAGAGCATTTACATCATCCAAAAAAGAAATGTTCAATCAACTGCAACAAGCTAATTTGGTGGTGAACATGGCGAAGAGTGAATTTGCAAAAGCACGAATCACATGTTTAGGCCATACTGTTGGCCATGTCAGATGGCCCCATGTGATGTATACGTAAAAGCTATTGCAGAATTCTCAGTGCCTTAAACAAAAAGGGAAGTTTTAAGATTTCTGGGCATGAGCTGCTTTTACAGAAAATTTGTGCCACATTTTAGCAGTGTGGTTGCTCCATTGACAGAACTATTAAAAATTCCACTGGGCATTGGAGTGTCAAAACGATCTGAAAACTGTGTTGATGACTGTGCCTGTTTTAACAGCTAAGCAGTTTAAATTGGCTATTGATGCAAGCGATGTGGGTATTGGTGCTGTATTGCTGCAAGAAGACAAAATAGGTATTGAAAAGCCAGTGGGGTATTTTTCACAGAAGCTAAATATTCACCAAAGATACTCCACTATCAAGAAAGAAATGACAAGTCTGGTGATGGCATTACAATGTTTTGGAAATGTCTCGAGACCGAAATGCGTTACTTTTCAGTTGGAGTTTGTTATTACAACCATTTAACTTACAGATTATACATGTGACTGGATGAGAAAACCATATTGAAATCATAGAATCTCACATGGCAGGAGAAAGCCATTCGGTCCATTGAGTCTGCGCCGACCACAAAACCACCCAGGTCCCATCCCCACAACCCCATGCATTTACCCTCGCTAGTCCCCGTGACACTCAGGGGCAATTTAACATGGCCAATCCACCTGAACATACATCTTTGGACTGTGCTGATGCATTGTCAAGAGATTAAAATTCAAGGAAGATTGGACATTTGAAACCTGAAGGTCGGACCGAAATGAACTCTATTGACACAACAAATGAGTGGATATTATCATGTTAATGCATGCATCTTATAGTGTAATAGTTTAGTCAAGTGTATTAGGATAAGTAGCAATTAATATGAAAGGGACTGAAAAAAATGAAACTGTCCTTTTGAATTTGGACAGTTCATTTTCCACTAAGGAGAAAGGGTGAGGAAAACAAGAGCTTTAGCATTTATTTTTTGCATTACTGTCATACACTAGGAAACAAGTTTGTGAGCTGTGACTGGTTTAATTAAATTGGAGACAAATATACTGCAAAGGTCAAACATCAATAGAGGAGGTGTGAAGGCAAATGGTTTAAAAAGGGAGCCAGGAAAGTTGGGATAGAAAGTTATATAAGGGAAATCAAAGAAGTGGTTTAAAGTTGGCTGTTGTATTCAAAAAGAACATATACAATTGGAAGATTGTAAATAGATGAGGCAAAATAGTGTAAGTTTATTTTTAAAATATAGTAGCCATAAAGTAAAAAAAATTAATCAATTCTGGGAAAATGAACCTCTAAATTATTGCAGAAAACAATAAAGTGTAAGGCCAAAGTGATAAAACAAAGGTATGATCTCGAACAAGACAGTGCATATCTTGAAGCCAGACCTGTTAGCAGCAGTTTACTACTACCCCCAGAGAGCACCCTAAAAGCAGCAGTGTGGTAATGTTACTGGAATTTTGCAGATTAGAAAATCTATAAAGGACTGTTGCCATTAGCTCAGTGTATATTTAAACCAAAGTCTTTTAGGAAATGGTTGAAAAGTTCTGTTAACTGTGCAACGGTGTTGTGGTGTTTTAAGTGGTATTTTCTTTATTCTAATAAATGTTTAACTTTAATATAAAATCATCACAATTGTCTAGAGTGTTACCTGATTTCAGCAAATTCATCATAATATACAAATTGCAAACTGCTGATTGAAGTTTCCCTTTGAGATTTCGGCAACCTGGCACTTACCATCTTCCGTGCCCTAAAACATCCCATGGTGGCAGCGCCGCGCCCCCCCTCCCTCCCACGCTGACGGCGCCACGACCCCCCTCCCTCCCATGCTGACAGTGCCACGCCCCCCTCCCTCCCATGCTGACAGCGCCATGCCCCCCCTCCCTCCCATGCTGACAGCACCACGCCCCCCCCCACGCTGACAGCGCCGCGACCCCCCCTCCCACGCTGACAGCGCCGCACCCCTCCTCCCTCCCTCCCACGCTGACAGTGCCGCGCCCCACCTTCCTTCCTCCCATGCTGACAGCGCCGCGCCACTCCCACCCTCCCACGCTGACAGCGCAGGGCCACCACCCCCTCCCACGCTGATAGTGCCACGACCCCCCCCTTCCTCCCACGCTGACAGCGCCGCGCCCCTCCCTCCCACGCTTGATAGCGCCACGCCTCTCCCTCCCACGCTTGACTGCGCCACGTGCCCCCCTCACCCGCTGACAGTGCCGTGCCCCTCCCTCACATGCTGTCAGTGCCGTGTCCCTCCCTCCCACGCTGTCAGCGCCGCGCCCCTCCCTCCCATGCTGTCAGCGCCGCGCCCCTCCCTCCCATGCTGTCAGCGCCGCGCCACTTCCTCACACGCTTGACAGCGCCGCGCCCCTTCCTCCTACGCTTGACAGCGCCACGCCCCTTCCTCCTACGCTTGACAGCGCCGCGCCCCTTCCTCCTACGCTTGACAGCGCCACACCCCTCCCTCCCATGCTTGACAGCACCGCGTCCCTCCCTCCCACGCTTGACAGCGCCGCACCCCTCCCTCCCACACTTGACAGCACCGCGCCCCTCCCTCACATGCTGACAGCGCCGCGCCCCTCCCTCACACGCTTGACAGCGCCGTGTCCCTCCCTCACACGCTGACAGCGCCGCGCCCCTCCCTCCCACGCTTGACAGCGCCGCATCCCTCCCTCCCACACTTGACAGCACCACGCCCCTCCCTCACACGCTGACAGCGCCGCACCCCTCCCTCACACGCTGACAACGCCGCGCCCCTCCCTCACACGCTGACAACGCCGCGCCCCTCCCTCACACGCTGACAACGCCGCGCCCCTCCCTCACACGCTGACAACGCCGCGCCCCTCCCTCACACGCTGACAACGCCGCGCCCCTCCCTCACACGCTGACAACGCCGCGCCCCTCCCTCACACGCTGACAATGCCGCGCCCCTCCCTCACACGCTGACAACGCCGCGCCCCTCCCTCACACGCTGACAGCACCGGGCCCCTCCCTCACACGCTGACAGCACCGGGCCCCTCCCTCACACGCTGACAGCACCGTGCTCCTCATACATGAATACGGTCCCCTCACACCGCCTGCTCCCTGTCCCGGTGTCGCCTGCTCCTCGCAACCTTTCTCCTGCAGATCCCTTTTTCTGACCGCGGTGCAGCTCACCTACGCCTCGCGGGACTCGGCGCGCTCTCGCTCCGCTCGCCCCCGCCTGTCGCGCGCCACACAGAAGCGCGCTCCGACAGCTTTATTCTCGTCCCGGGAAGCCACTGGTCCGCTCGCGTGCTCAACTGTCATCAGCGCGAGCCGGCACTGATGCGCATGCGGTAACCCCACTCCCTCCTGGTAGGCTGAGTGGCGGGAAGGCGGAGGGAGGGACATCTCTCAACCGGTGCTGCCGGGATTCGTCCCACAGTCCGTGGAGGAAAGTTTTCTCAAGAGACTGAAACCACTTCCGTTTTATCATTTTGTTTTAAAAAGCATAATGTCATGTCTTTGAAATGAGTTTGAGCCCCCTCCCCAATGGGGCAGGTGACGGGGTTGGAGTGGGCTTTTAGCAAAGGTGAGTAGCTTTTGTGCGCTCGAAGTGTGGAGCGTTTATTTTGTTTGGTTGGCTGAGATGGCACAGGTCATAGAGGCCCATTGTGTCTGTGCGGCTATCAAGCACCTATCTATCCAGAAGAAACAAGTGAGCATAAGTGACTTCGCAGCCTCCCTTGCGCCTTCATCTTGGTGTACTTCAAGCCATCCCTTATGCCTATCAGGATGCTGAGGCACCTGGGAGTACCAGAGAATGTAAGCGTCATGGCCTCTCTTATGGTAACAAGCTGGTGGTAATCAAAAACAAATTCATTTTGATAAAGGCTCCTGACTGGCTTGCAGGTGCCTTGATGGACACAGGCCTGCAGTTTATGAAATCTAGCACTTGGAGGAATCCAACCATGGTGCCAAAGCCTCTGACTTTCTCGGCCTGTCTGCATTACTTCCGAACTTGATGTACTGATTGGCCCTCTGAAGAAGCCATCTGTCACTAACTTGATGCACCCTGATTGAGAGTTGCTGTACATGACTCCAGTTGGCCTTGAAATGAGCCTGAAGTGTAGAAATTCAGAATCACAGTGACGTTGGCATCAGATGCCTTCTGATGCAATCAGAGCTCACCTCCTTCACCATCATGGCACACATCAGCCACAGCCCCTTGGGATAGGTGGACTCTTTGGCAACATTTCTGATCCAGGATCAGGAGGTAGCTCATCTATTGTCTGTGCTCTGGCCATAGGATATCCTGGTCTCTCTGTGCCCAGTCCATTCTGTGGCATTCTGCCATTTCCCCATGATGGGGGTGCCTGCAGGTGGGCAAGAGGTAGCTGATGTCTGTTTCCATTTGCCTGCATCTCCTTCCCTCTCGCATTCTCTTTGCCACAAGAACCTGCTCCCAAAAGGACAATCGCCATGCCACCTGGGCAAAGCCGCTTTAAAAGGGGTCATCACTCCAGTGTTTGCAGGGATGCCACCCAGTTCTAACCCACTCTACAATAAGACACCCGACAGGAGGACTAATTGCTCAAGGGGGCCTTAAGCCAAGACAAATGGTTGCCCCTCTTCTTTGCAGCAAACCCCAATAATGGCTGCAATTTAAATGCTGCCAAGGCACCAATCCCATTTGCAGAATAATTTTACAGGAAGGAAATGGAAAACACAAGTTAGGACTTCTTTAATGATGCGTTCCTATGGTGGCCCTGGTTTTAGTAGCAATGTAGGTAAGTTACTGATATAAATTAGTGAGTTACTGATATAAATGTCAGTACATGGAAGCAGGTGTTCCAGGCAGTGAAACAACTTCAAACGGGATGTCAAGTTTGCAAACGTCAAGATTTGAGACCTTAGTGAGGAAGGTTGATGGAATAGAGGCTTACACCATGTGATTTTAAAAATTTGTTCACAGGATGTGGGCATCGCTGGCTAGGTCAGCATTGATTGCTGATCCTTAATTGTCCTTAAGAAAGTAGTGGTGAGCCACCTTCATGAACTGCTGCAACCCATGTAGTAAGTACATGCACAGTGCTGCTAGGTAAGGAGTTAACAGTGTTTTGATCCAGTGATGATGAAGGAATGGCAATATATATCCAAGTCAGGATGGTGCATGACTTGGAGGGGAACGTGCAAATAGTAATTCTCCCCTGTGGCTGTTGCCCTTGTCTTTCTTGATAGTAGAAGTCTCAGGTTTGGAAAGTGCTGTTGAAGGAGCCTTAGATGCAGTGCATCTTGTACATGGTATATACACAGTGTTACTGTGCACCCGCGATAGAGGGGGTGGAATTGCTTGTTGGAAACAAAAATGATGGCTTTAATTTCATTGTTCCTGATAGCAGCAATGAAATGGCAGAATGTATTCATTCAGAAATTAGCGAGGTTTATAGCAAAAGCAGGCTTGTTTTAATGGGACTTTAATTTAATATGAATGTGAAGAGCAGAACAGCTCAAGTCAGAAAGGTAGCAAATTTCTCGAGTACATTCAAAATAATTTTATGGAGTAATATACTCTAGCACCAGCAAGGGAGAACATATAAGACAGACTTGGATAAGTGTTCCCTTATGGTTAGTTAATAATCAAACAGTGATCATAATATAATCTAATTCAATGTTAGCTTTGAAAAGGAGAAACTTAAGTTAATACAGCCAGAGGACATAAAGACTAAAGAAACGAGCATGAAATAGAATGAACACAGAGGACTGATGGAGATACAATGAACAAAGGAAGACAGAAAAAATTACAAAAGGAAAGTTGTGAAGAATATCAAGACTAACATTTGACTCAGATTTTCTGGCCCCACCAGGCAGATATGCCAAGCCGGCTGAAAGTCCATTGACTTTGGCGGCATCGGGTAAATCCTGCCAATGGACTGGACCAGAAGAGCCCACCCATCAACTTTTTATAATGTTAGAAGAAAATTAGTCAAAGGTAATGTGAGCCCTTTAAAAAATAATGTGGGCAGCATCAAAAATGAAAATAAGGAAATTGCAGACTTGTTTAATAATTATTTTGCATCGGTTTTCACAGTAGAGGAAGGGAATAATATACTAGACACTCCAAAAAAACTAATAATGAAGCAAAACTCAGTAATGTTAATGCAAACAAGAAAACAGTCCTAGGAAAAATAATGACACTAAAATTGACAGTCCCAGGATCTGATGGTTGCTACTGAGGGTTTTAAAGAAATAGGTGAGGAAACTGCAAATGTTTTAGTTGAAAAATTTCAAAACTCTCTCAATTCAGGAGTTAGCCTTTTAGGCTAGTAAATTGCCAATGAATTTAAGACAAATGAGAAAGAGAAACCATAGAATTAGAGATCCAATAATCAGAAGTTGGTATCTATAAGGACAGATTGAGCACTTAGATCAACTTGAGCTGATTCGTAAAAGATAACATCTGTAAAGAGTAGATCAGGACTAAATAACTCAAGTTTAATTTTTAGTAACTGAAGTAGTAGACAGGGAGAGTCTATAGATGTATTTTATATGGACTTCCAGTAGGTATTTGATAAGGGTACACAGAAGACACATTGGCTAAAATTAAAGCAAATGGAATTGAAGTAAATTATTGATTTGATTGTGGTAGAAACCAAAGTCGTAGTAATTAATAGTGTCCAATCTTGTGCTGGGACCTCAACTATTCACTTTATTTCTTAATGACTTAGATAACATAATAAAGAGCCAGAAATTCCAAGTTTGATGATGACAGAAGGATTGGTGCAAGTACTGTGGCTGAGAGCCTAAAATTACAAAGAAACATTGATAGATGATTAAATCAGTGGCTAGAATTGTAGTAGATGGATTTCAGCACAGTTACGTGCCAAGTGGTCCATTTTGGAACAGTAAAGGATAGTTTGAATTGATTTTTGAATAGCTAAAAGCTATACAGTGAAAATCTGAAGGAATTTAGGGGTCCACATACAGTTCAATAGAAGGTAGTAGTCAAAAATAATCAAAAGGTCTACTAGAATATTGGCCTTTCTAACTAAGAGGGCTGGAATATAAAGGGGAGACAGTTTTGCTACAGCTATAGACTACATCCGGAGTACTGTGTAGCATTTTTCCCATTAAGATGTTTGGGTGTGGGGCCATCCAGAAGCCCAAAAGGTACTGTGCAGACTCTTGTGTGTGGCTATGGGAAAATTAGGCCACATGGAACTACTAAATTTTAAAGTAGCCATTGCCACATACAGTTCTTAGAAGTTATTTATTGGCCTTGGAAATGTGCATCATAGATTCACCAGATGCTACAAGGGCTCCAAATTTAGATTATGAGGAGAGATTATTTAAATTAAACTTAATCCCTGAAATATAGTAAATTAAGGGTTAATTTAATTGAGGCTTTAAGGATTTTGTGAGGATTCGATAGGGTAGGTTAAGAGTAACTTTTCCACTGGTCAAGTAGTCGAGGACAGGGACACAATGTTAAAATCTGAGGGAGACCATTTAAGTGAGAAGTTAGGCAATATATCTTGGCACAAAGGATGGTAGAATTGTGAATCTCTCCATCACAAGAAGGTGAAAATGCTTGCTCAATTAATTTCAGATCTGTATCTGTATGGAATTAAGATAGGTGTATGGAGTTAAGGCACAGATGAGCCATGAACTTACTGCCTGGAGGAACAGCTTCAAGGAACCTACTCTTGTTCCTACATAAAGAGGTTAAATTTATTATCTTTCAGTGTGGGACCAGGAGCAGCAGATGTCCTTCTTTGTGCCCCATAGGGAAAGCTGTAACCCCTATCCTGAGACCCCATCCCACTCGGTTGTGAGCTCCTCACAGCACCCCTTCTTTGCTACTTCCTCAAGTGTTGTGGTCCACTCCTTTAGTCCCACCAATAGTTTCCTACCAGCTGATATTCTGCCCCTTCCTACTAGCCAGCGGCTGTCTTCCACCAGATTCAGGCAGGCAACTTGAACTGACTGGGGGATATGCAGATGAACCCTTTTGGCCTCATGAAACCGAGGCTTGCGGTGAAAGGGGTGGGAGGAGAGGGTGTGCTAGATTAGGTGGTTGGCAAGCGCCTCAATTTCCCATTCTTGCTGGATTAAAATTGGAGCTCCTATTCCTCTTTGTTGGGCCTTGGGTGGGTTGAACACCACTCTATTAAATGACTTACATTTATATAATGCCCTCTGTGAATTCACCACCACAGAAAGTAGTTGAGGCCAAAACATTGTATGATTTCAAGAAGGAATTAAATATAGCTCTTGGGGCTAAAGGGATCAAGGGGTGTGTGTGTGTGTGTGGGGGGGGGGGGGGGGGCAGGATAAGGGTATTGAATTTGATGATCAGCCATGATAATAATGAATGGTAGAGCAAGTTTGAAGGGCTGAATGGCTTACTCCTATTTTCGATCTATGTTTTACAGGCATAGAGCATCCCAAATCCTTTTACAGCCAATCAAGTACTAATGAAGAAGTGCAGTCACTGTTGCAATGTGGGAAACATAGCAGTCAGTTGGCGCACAGCAAGCTCCTACAAACAACAATGTGATAATGACCAGATTATTTATTTCTATGATGTTGATTGAGGGATAAATATTAGCCAGGACACTGTTCCCTGTTCATCTTCACAATAGAAAGAAAAACTTGCATTTAAATAGTGCCTTTCAGCACCCTAAGATGTCTCAAAATACTTTACAGCCAACTAAGTACTTTTGATGTGTAGTTACTGTTAGAACATAGGAAAACACGGCAGCTAAATTGTGCATAGCAAACTCCCACAAACAGCAATGTGACAATGATGTTGATTGAGGGATAAATATTGGCCAGAACACCCGGGATAACTCTCCTGCTCTCTGAAATTGTGCCATGGGATCTTTTCCATCCACTCAAGCAGGAAAATGGGACCTTGGTTTAACATCTTATCTGAAAGATGGCATTTCTGATAATGCAATGCTCCCTCAGTACTACACTGGAGTTTCAATGTTGCCTTGGAGTGGAACTCGAGCTCAGAACCTTTTGACTAAGAAACAGTTCACTTCCCTTGGCTCCAGCTTGTCTGAGATTAGTTTGGCCTAGAGGGACTCAAAAACTTGAGTGTTTTGAGATCAGGAGGGAAATCTGTGTTGAACATGAAGTCAGTTAAATTTAACTGACAGATTTAACAAAAGCAGTGCAAAACTCCAACCCTCACTGTGGAGGTTACAGAGTCAGCTCAGCCTAGCTAATTTATTTTAAAAACTCATTCCTGGATAAACTCCCTTGAGAAGGTGGTGGCGAACCACAACAACTGCCAACCACGTTGCTGAGGGTCACATGGGCCAGACTGGGTAAGAGCATCAGATTTCCTTCCTTGAAATCCAACAGTGGACCAGATGAGTTTTAATTTATTTAATAGTCACAACTAATGATATTTTTTTAAAATAATGGGCGTAGGAGTTGCTGGCAAGGCAGACATTTATTGCCCCCTTAAGATGGGAGTGAGCAGCCTTCTTGGAACTGTGTTTCACTTTTCTGTAATGGTTTGATACAACCGAGTGGCTTGCTAGGTCACTACAGATGTCAGTTAAGACATTACTGTTGGTTTGGAGTCACATGTAGGCTGGACCTGGCAATAATGGCAGATTTCCTCCCCTGAAAGTGAACCCGATGATTTTTATGACAATCTAGTAGCTTTATAATCATTATTAATGAGACTAGCATTTTTTTATATACAGATTTACTAATTAATTGAAATTCTCAAGTTGCTCTGGTGGGTTTTGCTCTCATATCTCCAGACCATTAGTTTAGGTTTCTAGACTACTGATTCTGTAATATTACTACAATGCTATTAGCTATTTTTAAATTCTAGATTTATTTAATTAACTGAATTTAAATGCCATGGTGGGATTTGAATTCTTGTCTCCAGATCCTTAGTCTAGGCTGATAAACCCCTACTGCAGTAACATAACCACGACTGTTCCCAAATGACACTAGAATCAAACTATCAGTTCATGAAGCAATTTTAACTTGGAACTAACGTTAAACCCAAAGGATTAATGCACTTAACCCCCCCACAGGTACTCTTCTCAGAATATCCGTGTATCTTTACAAACCACAAGACTGATATTGTCCCAAGTTCATGAACCTTACCTGAACTGCCACTTCATAAAGTTACTGTGTATATCTGCTTCAATGAGGTAACAGTGAATTAATTTGAGTTAATATGTTGTTGAAATGTCTACCTTAACCATGCAAGCATTGTTGGAATAAGTGATACAGTGTTTGGTTGCACCATTGACTTTGGACCCAGCAAACTGGCATCGACATGCAATAATGATTGGAATCCAAACTGGACATTTTGAGAATGTGATCCATATAAATGGTCCCTCAAATCGGGCATTTAAATGAAGATATGGGTTAACATAAGAATGAAACCCAATCTGTTATCAAATGGGATAAAACCAGAGCGTGGCCAGTCACCAAAACCTTTAAGAGTCATTTGGCAACTGGGAGCCCTCTCTTCAGTCTATCAATCCATCAGTCAGGATGGATCTCTAAACGCATTAGAGAAAGGTTAATCAGACCTATATTCTTATCTGAAATCTCCCAGAGGAAATGTCACTTGAGGCCTTTCACTTGTGCAAGGAGTTTAATGTGAAGTTGAAGGCACTGCTTTGTGTTGCCATCACTATCAACTGTCTCACCAGATACTGGGCATAGGCTTCAGGAGAATAGGCAGCTCCCACACATTATAACAGAGGGTTAGAAACAGAAAATGACTTTTCAAACATCACAAATGTACCAAGTAAATAAACGAAAACACAAAAAGAAGGAACAATTGTAATCTGAAAACCAGAGGTTTGGAGACTGGGTGTTACTGACAAATTTCCTCTTTATTGAAGAGCTACACATGAATATTCCATCATCTGTAAAAGAGACTGGCCACGTTGAACAGACACCAGCAAGAAACGAATCAATAAATAAAGTAGAAAGGCCTCCGCCATGGCGGCCACCATTTTCCTACAAGCTGGTTTGCTGTCAGTGTTAAAGGTCACGCGTTATTCAGAATGAGACAGTGGGGTGCAACCTTGTTTTCAATCAAACTAGGAAATGACAAACAATATTGGTCATGAAAACTGTGGCTTTAATGTAAACACTACATTCGAGGTGTTTGCGTCACTAACATCCCACAGGAGAAAACACCATTCACTAAAAAGAAGAAATAGCAGCACAGACGTTCACGGAGAAAGAAAGGAAGCCTAACTTATATATTACACAGTATCATAGCAAATATTGTAAAACGGGGACATCTTTACTGCACCTACTTGGCCAGTGAGAGCTGTGCTTTTCTATACAAACCTGAAGGGTGAACAAGTTTAATTTTTTTAAAATCCCAATACAATTAGAACGAAGAGAAGTCTAAACAGAGTTTCATCATTACTGTACAGTTGCACTGTCTTGGGGGACAGTCAGGGGCCATAGTGTGGGTTGAAAGATTCCAGGCCTAGTAAAGATGTTGCAAATGCAGGACGTCAGGCTAATGAGTAACCAAAGCAGTGCTGAACCAGTATAATCCAAACATTAACTTGGCTTAACTAATCCGAGTGTTGTACACAACCTCTCAGCAAAATTTCTTTAATTTTTAAAAAAAGGGAAAAATAACCTTTTGAAGCTACAAAGCACAAGAAATGGAATTTTTTTAAATAATTTATTATTTTAGCTTCTACTTTTAAAGACTTGGCTAAAACCAGATCTACAGCATTCTACTGAAACACACAACCACCATTCAGTTTTCAAAAGGTTGAATTGACCGTGTAGGAAGGCTGTGTCTCACAAAGGCCAAAGATCATGCTATCTGTACATAAGGGCACCAGGATAGTCCATTATACAGTCTGCAGAAAGAGAGGCTGAGGGAACCTTCCCATCACACAAAACACACAAGAGATTCTTCATGCACACTCTGAGGGGAGGGAGGAAGAGAAATATTTATCAGGTCACCAACTTGTATAAACCATTTTCACAAGCTCACCAAAGGAAGAGGTGGGGAGGGGAAGGGTAGGGGGAATGGTTGGCGGGGCAGGTTGGCACTGGTAAGGACAGTCAAAGAAAATAAAACAAAAACAAAAAAACTTCTCTGGCAAAAAATAGACCTTCAAGCTTTTAGTAAACGGAAGCCCCTCTCCTCCCTCGGTCAGAGTGGAAAGCTCCAAGGCTGTTGCTGTGCTTAACTCAGGGCCGTTCCATTCCACCATATGAAGAGGGAGGCTCAATGCAGCTGATATGGTGCTGTCCTGTGCGTCCTCAGGTTTCCTAACATATTAGTCAAAGAGCTGCCACAGAACTAAACACTGGAAACTCAGCCTTGTGCTTGGAAGGTGAAACGTCACACTGATTCCAAAGTATGGGCCATGTGTTAAAAACAGGCAGACATGGTACCAAGAAAAGGGCTTGTCTGCCCAAGGATGCGGGGGGGGGGGGGGGGTGTTTCTTTTAAAAAGATTCTTGTAAAATTTTTCTCTTTAAAGCAGAATATCCAGTGAAGTACAGTGTTAACAGTGTACAAGTTTGTGATAAGGCTGCGGGTTTCAGGAGTCTAGTTCTGTTGGCAGCTTATGATAACTAAAAAGAATTATATACGTTATGCCTTTATTTACCAACTTGCATTCAATAATCATCACCAAATTTGCCTCTAGACGGTAGAGTCAGTATAAGCCGCAGCCTCGGAGGTTGTTGGCAATGATGATGTCAGTGACGGCATCGAAGACCACCTGGATGTTGCCAGTATCCGTAGCGCAGGTCAAGTGGCAGTAGATCTCCTTATTGGGAGAGCGATTCTTGCTCTCAAATTGTGCTTGAACATAGGCTGCACCATCGTCATAAGTGTTGGGGCCTAAAGCAAGGATAAAATGGGAAAAAAAACAACCTTAAGTGCAAGGAATGGCACAACACACACTCATGAATCTACACAAAACCTTGTTGGGCAAGCCATTGACAGGAAAGAGAACAGAATTCACTATTTATCTCCTTTGTTAGCACAATGCAGTCGTTGTACTACAAGTGTACACAGTATTTACAGTGTGGTCTGATCAGAGCAATAACCAGTTTAAGGATGTCCTCCTCTGATTAGCACTCTATTGCTTTGACTGTCTTGTTCAGTGTTCTACTGCTTTGTTAATCACTGTTCTACAATGGCTGGACATGTTGCGAGGCCACTGGATCTCTTTCAGTGAGGATTTGTGGCAATCATTTTGCTCTCTTACATGCACTACTTTATAATTATCCGTATAAAACTTAAATCTCACTTTCAGTGAGGCCTGAAGGCAGAATCCAGCTTCCAAAGAGGGGATGGGGACATTGAAACAAATCCTGGGATCGATCGTTTTTACACCCAACACTTCAAAACAGTGAATAGTTGAGCATAACACAGCTATGTAAATCCAGTGAACCTCACTCGGTAATTAATATCAATGCCAGCTTCAATGTAAATAAAATACTTCAACATTTGAAATAACTTTTCAGTGCTATTTAACATGGTAAGGCAGTAAATTACAAGGTTACATGGCAGCTATTTGATCAACCCAACAGCTCTGATGTGATTTTTGGAATTGTTGACACAGATCTGTGATAATGTAAATTAATCTGTGAGATGGGTAGGGAGGAATTAATGCATGTCACAGAATCTGAGAGATGACTTTGCAGAGTTGAATGTGCTGCCCAGCACTGTCAGAGTTTTGCATAAGGTTTAACAAAAGAACAGGACTCGTGGACAGTCTGACGAAGTGTGTGGTTGTGTACTCAATTCCACAGCAGAGAAATGCAGTGGTTTTTAAATCGAGCTTCATTCCAAGCAGCTCTATCATGCAGGACCATGTGCTCTATGGCCTGTTCCCAGGGACATAAACCTAAATAGACATCAACTGCCGCTGGAGAACCATCAACGCGATGAAAGACAATTCATGGTTTGCCTGAAACTTGCTGCTCTTCCAGTGAAGTGTTGTCCATGACCAAGTGTTGCAGATTAGCACATTCCAAGGTCCAGGACTACGAGCTGAGGAACACACTAAATCTTGAAGCAGCCACCGCAGAGGCGTGAAAAGCCACTGTCTAAGTCCTCTCAACCATAGTACACCAAGAGGCTGGAAACTTTGCGAAAACCTAGGGCTCTATGCCTGATGAGTAACTTGTACGTGAATATCAAGAGTATTGAAGTTGTATTGAGGCACATCAGAGTAGAACATGCTGGATGGAGAAAAGTGGAATTCTATTGCTGTTTGCAATTTTGAATTTGAAATGTTTTGAGATTTTGGAATATATTTTTACAAATGAAAAATATATATTTTTGGGAATAAATATCACTTGACAAGTGAAAGCAGTGATGCAGGACTGTATATTGTACAAGTGGACCATGGTGACAGTATGGAGTGTTTGTCTATAACAACATATTGCAGCAGTTTTAAGAAGCTGGTTTGTAGTCTCAAACTTCCAATTGTATTTCTGTGATTGGTGGACCCATGCTATTGTAAAATCTCACTGTAACATCTGTAAATATTCAATTTAATTAATTAATGCAATAAAGCCTGCCCAAACCCATGGTAGGAACCAAATCTTTGCACAACCTTTTAGTTGTCATGTTCCAGCTTAATTATCTGATACTATTCACAGTGGCAACAATATGGCACCGAATATGTGAGCATCTCTAGCATAAATGGAGCTTTGACCTTCAACTTGGTTTCCACATTTTTGGAACCAGTGTTAAGTACGAAGCAAGCCTCGTTCCTGTTCTGTTTCTTTATTCAAGCAGACTTCACTCATGACAGGTCTGAATCACAGCTTTAACTGACAGAATTCTACTTACATGCCACTGGGGATGGGGATTTGGATTCTGGTAGAGCAGCAGTGTGGTACATTGGAGCCAACATGTGACACCACTCAAAATGCCAGGATTGTAGCTACAATCACCAATACCACCAAGCCCTGAATTACAGCTGTGTTGCTTTGAGGGGAATGGAAGCTTCCTCCAACCAATTTCTTCTCCATTTCATAGGTTTTTCCTGAATCTCCATCACTATGAGACTTCATGGGGGCCAATAGCTTTTGGAAGTCCAGGAGGGCTTTCAGTGGTCTGCTCGGAATGTCCTTGATGAAGATGGTAACCAGATCAGCCACCAACAACGGGATTCCATACTACAGCAAACACATGAATACAAAAACACCCAAACATCCAGCCCCATTCCCTCTCTGCCCCTGTCACTGAGTATACATTAGTTCAGCTTTCTTGTTTGTACCACTGACTGTATAGGCAATCCTGACATTGTGGCAGCTGTGTTTCAGTGGGCAGCACTCCTCATCTGAATCAGACAGCCGTGGGTTCAACCATGTGGAGAGAGAACAGAGCTAACATTTCGAGCCTGGATGACTCTTCATCAGCGGGAAAGAAAATGGCGAAGAGTCAGCAGACTCAAAACACTAGCACCTATTCTCTTTCCATAGATGCTGTCAGCCCTGCCGAGATTTTCCAGCATTTTCTGTTTTTGTTTCAGTTTCCAGCACCCGCAGTAATTTGCTTTTATATTATTGTCATGGGTTCATGTCACATTGCTATACCCGAGTGCAGTACTGAGGGAGTGCTGCACTGTTGGAGCTTCTGTCTTTCAGATGAGGTATTAAGCCAAAGATCCTGTTGCCCTCTTAGGTGGATGTAAAAAAAATCCCATCCTCTACCCCTAGTGTCTAAGCCAATACTTACCCCTCAATCAACACCTAAAAATGTTTCACTTACATTACAAGAGTGACAACACATTTCAGAAGTTCTTAATTGGCTGTTAAATTCTTTAAGATGACCTAGAGTCATCAAAGGTGTTACTTTGAATAGACGATTGACCTGAAGACACATGGTGGAACTATTTGTTTGAAATCGGTTGTGAAGGATCAGTGTCATGTGACAGTCAGTTACTAAACAATTAAGCCATTTGAACAAAGCTGATGTAAGGTTAGTGATATACTTTGGTCAAACTATAAGAGAAAAATGCACAGTGGTGTATGTATATACAAACAAATACCAAAGTAGATAATTTCAAAGTTTACAATAGCAGGTAGAACTTCTTGCATTTGAACATGCTAATAATTAAAAGAGTTCTGGGTGGGATTTTCCATGTCCTCCGCCAGCAGCTTGCTTTGTGGAAGCTGAGGTGGCCTGCCATTGGCCAGCTGCAGGATCTTTTGGTCCAGCCACTGTCAACTGTTTCCAGTTGTTTGCATCCTCTGTCGCCAGGGAAACTGCAGTGGGGGTTGCTGTCAGTGGGACTGGAAGATCCTGCCTTCTGAGTTTAGCACCTGCGGGCCATCAATATTGAGGTAATGGGAGAGATGTCAAATACCTGTTAATATCACATGTTTAACATTGCTGCACTAACTCAAGAGATAACCGAGGACTTCTCAAACTGTGGGTTGTGACCCCCTGTGAGGTCATGGGATGGAATTTGGGGTCACAACATCCAAAAGCATTACGGCAGCCACAGAGAAGAAACTCCATCCTGGGGCTAGCCTTGTGATTCCATGATGTGCTTTTTCCGACCTCGCAGCCTCAATGGGAATCCCAATAGGAGGAACAGGAAATGAGGGAAGGGTGTGATGAGAGAGTGGGACCAGAAGTAACCTCTGTGCACCCGAAACTTGCAAACCCCTCATTGGCATGAGGTATCTGAAGTTTTGGAAAGCTCAACTTGAAATAAAGCTGAAAAGTAGTAATAAGTTCCTTATTCTTAACAATCGATGACTAATGGCCAAGAAAAACAATTAAAATGGCTTTTGTTTCTGGGGTTATAGTTTCAAAACATACAAGGGATTACACTCATTTTGACATAAAATACTCAACATCAAGGGTAACAAAATCAATTACCTCAAGAATTTTACATCCAAATAATTACAAAGAAACTGTATGAAATTATTTATGAATCACTATTCCTGCCCGCTGCTTCCCTGTCTGAATATCCCCATTTCTTTGTCTGAACCTCCCACTTGCTGCTTCCAGGTATGACTATCTCCACCTCCCTGCCTGACCCTCCCACTCACCCCTTCCTCTCATGATTCTTTGTTGTGAATGAGGGTTCAGGAGAGGGAGGGAGCGAGTAAGAGTAGCTACAAGCAGCAGGGTTGGGCAGGGAAGTGAAGAACAGGAGAGTTGGGCAGAGAAGAAGAGATAGTTGGCCAGGGCAGCAACGAGCAAATGGGTCTGGCAGGGAAGTGGCCACGGAGAGAGTCAGCTTGCAGGAGTAAGTAGAAAGAGTTAGCTTAGCAACCTCTTTTTTTTAATTTAAAAGTTATTTCAAGTAGGAATTTAGCAGTATGAAGTATTTCAACTTACTGGATGTTTTAATTTTGTTTTGGCTGATGGAGAAACCTATTTATATTTGTTTCATGCTGTTTTGTCTCATTTGACAGTTTGATAGAGCAGTAAACTTATTACACTCCTTTGCTTTAAACTTCAATAATACAGCGCTGAAGGCTATTATCCTGTTTTGTTTGATTTTGGCACTTTAACAGTATATATTGACATTTTTTCTGGCACCACTCCATTCTGTCCCTCCCCCTGCTCAAGTCTGATGCGTTAAAATGGGATCACATCGGCAAATTGTTTGGGAAGCACTAGTTTAACTCTTTGTGTGTGAGGTTGCTGCTAATAGCCAATAGTGCTCATAGCCAATCCAATGGCATCATTTCTGTATTTAATGTAGGTTGAATCATCATGTCTGGAGTCTCTGCTACCTCTTTCAGCAGCTGTTACCTCTTCCAGCAGCCAGGTCTGTAGCCACCAGGCTCCTGTGACCTGTCATATGTGGGAAGTCACGGACCTTATCAGCATCCTAGATGACCACGTGTGCAGAAACTTGAGCTGTGTGTTTCGGGGCTCGAGCAGCCACTGGAGACACTGTGGTGCATCCGCAAGGCTGAGAGTTACGTGGATAGAACATTTAGAGAGATGGTCACACCACAGTTCAAGGGATTGGAACGGTGACCACCAAGCAGTTCAAAAGAAGCAGGCAGGGTAGGAGTCCCCTGAGGTCCTGCTCTCATAGGTTTTCCATTTTGGAAGCTGATTATGGTGCTGATTCCTCAAGGGAGTGCAGTCAAAGCCAAGCTTCTGGCACCATAAGTGGCCTAACTGTACAGGAAAGGAGGAAGAAGAAAGCAAGGGTGATAGTGATTTTGGATTCATTAATTTGGGGAACAGACAGGTATTTCTGTGATCGCAGACGTGACTCAGGATGGTGTGTTGCCTGCCTGGGGCCAGGATCAGGCATGTTAATGGCTGCAAAGCATCCTAAAGAGGTGGGTGATAAGTCAAAGGTTATGGTACACATTGGTACCAATGATATACATAAAATGAAGGATGAGGTCTTGAATCAAGAATTCAGGGAGGTAGGCAGCAGATTAAAAAGCAGGACATTGAAGGTTGTAATCTCTGGATTACTCCGATGTCACATGCTAGCAAATACTGAAATAGGAGAATATGGCAGATGAATG
The DNA here is from genome assembly GCF_964213995.1 of Mustelus asterias. Taxonomy (NCBI): domain Eukaryota; kingdom Metazoa; phylum Chordata; class Chondrichthyes; order Carcharhiniformes; family Triakidae; genus Mustelus; species Mustelus asterias. The sequence goes on along the minus strand of NC_135804.1, from coordinate 55,646,715 downwards.
TGACTCAGGAGTTGGTGCAGGAGGGAGGGTTTGAGATTCCTGGATCATTTGGATGGTTTCTGGGGAAGGTGGGCCATGTACAAGTGGGACGGTCTGCACCCGAACCAGAATAGGTCAATGGGACCAACATCCTTGCCGGGGTTGGGGGGGGGGGGGTGTGTGTGAGGTTGCTAGTGCTGTGGGGAGAGTTTAAACTCATTCAGCAGGGGGAGAGGATACGAATGTTAGTACAATAGGGACACAATGTACTCTAGCAAAGAAATCAAGACAGAGGGAGTTCAGCCATGTTGAGTTCCAAGGGAATAAGGTGAGGCTGGATGGCCTCTACTTCAATGCTAAGAGTATCATAGGTAAGACAAGTGAGTTAAGGTGTGGATTGACACGCGGGACTGCGAAACTGTTGCCATCACAGAGACATGGTTGAGGGAGAGGCAGGAATGACAACTCAACATTCCAGGGTATAGGATCTTCAGGTGAAATGGGAAGATATGAAAGAGGAGGTGGTGTCACATTATTAATTAAGGAGTCAGTTACTGCAGTGAAGGATGATACTTTGAAGGGGTCTTCAAATGAGACTTTGTGGGTAGAACTGTCTGTGTGGAGTTTGCACATTCTCCCCGTGTTTGTGTGGGTTTCCTTTGGGTGCTCCGGTTTCCTCCCACTGTCCAAAGATGTGTGGGTTAGGTGGATTGGCCATGCTAAATTGTCCCTTAGTGTCAGGGGGACTTGCTCGGGTAAATGTATGGAGGTAGGTCCAGGATAGTATTGTGGGCAGTGCAGACTCGATGAGCCGAATGGTCTCCTTCTGCACTGTAGGATTCTGTGAACTTGGATAGAAAGAGAGAGTTACCTTGCTGGGAGTGTATTATGGCCCCCAAACAGTCAGCAGGCAATGGAGGAGCAGATATGTAGACAATGCACTGAGGCATGTAAAATAATAAGGTAATTATATTAGGGGATTTCAACTTCCCGAAACATTAATTGGAATAGTCATAGTGTAAAGGGTTTGAAGGGGGCGGATTTCTTGAAATGTATTCAGGAGAGCTTTTTATATCAACATGTAGAAGTTCCAACAAGAGCTGGGGTGGGGGGGATTTCAAAAAGGAAATGGGGAGATCATAGGTCCAACATGTTTCCTTTAGGGTGAAATGTAAGAGCAACAAGCCCAGAGAATCCTGGATGTCGAGGAATATTCAGGACTCGATAAGAAAGAAAAGAGAGGCTTTTAGCAGGTACAAAGGGAGCAAATTGCAGGGGGAACTCAAGAAAGTGATTAGGAGAGCAAAGGGGGACATGAAAAAGCACTGGCAGGTACAATTAGGGAGAATCCCAAGATATTCTATGGATATATTAAGGCAAAGAGGATAATCAGGGAAAGAGTAGGGCCCAGTAGGGATCACTGTTTGTGGAGCCGGAAGTCATTGGTATGGATACTTCACATCTGACTTCAGTCAGGAGGGGGAAGTTGGTACAGAATCTGGGGAGAGATACTGTGAGGTTCTTAAACAGTTTGACATAGAAAGTGATGAGGTATTGGAGGTTTTGGCAAGTTTAAAAGTGGATAAATCCCCACATCTGGATGAATTACATCCCGGTGTATTGTGAGAGGCAAGGGAGGAGGTTACAGGGCTCTGACCCAAATTTTATTTCCCCTCTGGCCACAGGGGGAAGGTGCCTGAGGATTGGAGGACAGCTAATGTGGTTCTACTTTTCAAGAAGGGTGGTAGAGATAGGGAATTCCAAGCCAGTGAGTCTCACATCAGTGGTAGGGAAACTACTGGAGAAAATTCTGAAAGAGAAAATTAATTTCCACTTGGAGAGGCAAGGTTTGATCAGGATCAGTCAGTATGACTTTGTCAGAGAGAGATCATGCCTAACAAATTTGATTGGATTTTTGGAGGAAGTGACCAGGTGTGTAGATGAGGGTAGTGGAGTTGGTGTAGTTTGAATGGATTTCAGCAAAGCCTTTGACAAGGTCATGGTATAGATTATAAGAATGGCGAGGTTATGTTGGAGCTGTACAAAACTTTGGTTAGGCCACAGCTGGGATGCAGTTTAAACCCCTTACAATAGGAAGGATGTGATTGCACTGGAGAGGGTGCAGAGGAGATTCACCAGGATGTTTCTTGGGGTGGAGCATTTGAGCTATGAAGAGAGGCTGGTTAGGCGCAAGTTGTTTTTGTTACAGCAGCGAAGACTGAAGGGGGACCTGATTGAGATGTATAAGATTATGAGGGGTATGGACAGGGTGGATAGGAAGCAGTTGCTCTCCTTAGCTGAACGATCAGTAATGAGTGGGCATAATTTTACGTTGAGGGGCAGGAGGTTTAGAGTGGGTTTGAGGAAAATGTTTTTCACCCAGAGTGTGGTGGGAGTCTGGAATGCACTGCCTGGGAGGGTAGTAGAAACTTCACAACCTTTCAAAAGTACATAGATGAGCATTCAAGGATCCTGGCCTAAGTGCTGGAAAGTGGGATTAGTGTAGATTTTGTGTAGTTTTATCGGTGCAGACTTGATGAGTTGAAGGGCCTCTTCTGTACTGTATGACTCTACGACTCTTCATTCCCCTTGAGTGCTTTAAAACAAATTTGTTTCCTATAATTCTTGCTAATAAGTCCTCTTTTTGTGCATCTACATGCTCACCTCCATCATCAATTGTAAGAATCAGTGTTAAAATATTTAGTTAATATGACCATGATATCTTCATAATTATGCTCCCTCCTTCATCTGACGGGTCCTATAATCTTTATATTTTTATTTGCTTATAAAAGCATGCACTTTTCCTTTTCAATTATCTGAGCATTTTTCAAGTTCTCTTCTAGCCCTTTTAATCTTCCTTTTATGCCCTTTTCTATGTTCCTCATGATTTCCTTTATGTTGTTGCCCTTATGCATCCTTTTAAGTTTCAGAGTTTAAGTTTAAGCTTTTCAAACACTAATTTGAGACAGAATCTAGGCTGACACTCCATTGCAGTACTGACGGAATGTTGCACTGCTGATCTTTCAGATGAGATATTCAGCTGAGGCCTGCTCTACTCTCTCAGATGGACAGAAAAGGTCCCATGCCACCATTCTGAAGAAGAGCAGAGGAGCTCTCCTGCATGCCCTGGTCAATACTTATCCCTCAATCAACATTGCAAAACAAATGATCTGGTCATTGTCACATTACTGCTTGTGAGAACTTACAGTGTGAAAATTGTTTGCTGCATTTGTTACATCACAACAGTGAATACACTTCAAAAATAAAATGCTTTGGCACATCCTGAGGTAAAAAGCATTATATAAATGTGAGTCTTTTTTCAGTTGAGTTTTAATTTCTACTTATCCATGGAACTCTCTAATGCACCCTCTTTTGACCTCATTTTATCCCTCCCATTTCAAAATTTTGCATTCTGACCTGCTATTTAGCCAGTTAATTTATGTCAGATCCCTTCTTATCTTGCTCTGTGTTGCCTTTCTTCAGTCCACCATTCCTACCCTTGACTCTTCCATTAACCTTTATCATTGACATTAAGAATTTTGTAATTACTATTTCACAATTATTCTCTTACTTCCATCAGTTATTTGTGCCTCTTCACTTGGCAAATCAAAATCAAGCAAAGCTTCTTTCTTTGTTGGGCTAGAAACAATGATCTAGGCAGTAACCTAAAAAAACATTTACTACTTTCACCACATATGTGATCTTTATGCCAGTCTACCTTGATGTAGTTAAAATTACCCAACATTATTGTTCTTTTGACCTTGCATAAATCTCTCAAAGTTCTACCTGTCACCACTTCTCTATTGCTTATGCATGACAGGTCATTATTCAGAATTCTACCATTTCCCTTCCTATTTCTTACCTTTATCCATATAGATTCTGTATGCAACATCCTAGAATATCCTTTTGTTCCACTGTTGTGATAGAAATATTTACTAACAAAGCCAATCCCCATTTGTTCCCCATCTATCCTCTAAACACATATTCAGATAAAAGCAGGCTCAGATGTAAACACACACACATATATATATATGGCTCTAGATATATACAAACCTAGATAAACAAGATAGGCACATACACACCTATATGGAAGCAGCACATGCACACAAGTGTATGCATACAGACAGATTTTCACATACCCAGATATATGCACATGTACATATCCATAGATAAAAAGGCATAAAAACAGAAAATGCTGGAAAATCTCAGCCGGTCTGACAGCATCTGTGGGGAGAGAATAGAGCCACACATCTCCACAGATGCTGTCAGACCTGCTGAGATCTTCCAGCATTTTCTGTTTTTGTTTCCGATTCCAGCATCCACAGTATTTAGTTTTTAAAGAGGCATAGTTACACACTGGGAGCAATTTTCAGCCCACACTCTTCAACTACAGTAATGGTGGTGCATGCACAAAATCTGGAGAGCGCAATTCATGCCGGCGAGTTTCCAAGTTGTGATCTTAACAGCCCCTCGCCATTGGAGTAGCATGACCGCAGAAAGCTCATTTTAATTTTAATAAATTAGTGGTGGCTGGGGGCTTTAGAGGTGGGTACCGGCTCAGACTGGCGGGGAGGCAGATGGGTGGAGAGGAGAAGGTGTGAAGGGACCGATGACCAGGGGGATGGGGGGGGAAGAAGCGGCCGATCATCATGGTGGGGAGGGGGGGGGGGGAACGGGGGGTAGATAGATGTCGACTCTGATCGGGGTGGGAAGGGAGGGCCCTCTTGAGATCTCTGTGGTGGGCTAGAGAAGTGGGGAAGGTTTACTCAGATTGTGATCGGGGTGCCTTTAAAGATGGCACCCCAATCCCTGAGCAATGGGGTTTTGCTGATGTGTTGAGGTCCTGTCCCACTGTATGGCAGCATGAAACATGCTCCCTTGATTTCTTTTGGCAATGTCGTAAGATCTGGAGAGAAAACCGACCGGAAAGACCTGGAGAGAAATGCACTGGTCTTCTCTCCAGAAACAACACTCTTGCTATTTTTTGGCAACATTTCGCCCACTGGTATGTGAATGTATGGACAGTATACATAGAACATAGAACATTACAGCGCAGAACAGGCCCTTCGGCCCACGATGTTGCACCGACCAGTTAAAAAAAAACTGTGACCTTCCAACCTAAACCAATTTCTTTTCGTCCATGAACCTATCTACGGATCTCTTAAACGCCCCCAAACTAGGCGCATTTACAACTGATGCTGGCAGGGCATTCCAATCCCTCACCACCCTCTGGGTAAAGAACCTACCCCTGACATCGGTTCTATAACTACCCCCCCTCAATTTAAAGCCATGCCCCCTCGTGCTGGATTTCTCCATCAGAGGAAAAAGGCTATCACTATCCACCCTATCTAAACCTCTAATCATCTTATATGTTTCAATAAGATCCCCTCTTAGCCGCCGCCTTTCCAGCGAAAACAATCCCAAATCCCTCAGCCTCTCCTCATAGGATCTCCCCTCCATACCAGGCAACATCCTGGTAAACCTCCTCTGCACCCTCTCCAAAGCCTCCACATCCTTCCTGTAATGTGGGGACCAGAACTGCACACAGTACTCCAAGTGCGGCCGCACCAGAGTTGTGTACAGTTGCAACATAACGCTACGACTCCTAAATTCAATCCCCCTACCAATAAACGCCAAGACACCATATGCCTTCTTAACAACCTTATCTACTTGATTCCCAACTTTCAGGGATCTATGCACACATACACCTAGATCCCTCTGCTCCTCCACACTATTCAAAGTCCTCCCGTTAGCCCTATACTCAACACATCTGTTATTCCTACCAAAGTGAATTACCTCACACTTCTCCGCATTAAACTCCATCCGCCACCTCTCGGCCCAACTTTGCAACCTGTCTAAGTCTTCCTGCAAACTACGACACCCTTCCTCACTGTCTACCACACCACCGACTTTGGTGTCATCAGCAAATTTGCTAATCCACCCAACTATACCCTCATCCAGATCATTAATAAATATTACAAACAGCAGTGGCCCCAAAACAGATCCCTGAGGTACACCACTTGTAACCGCACTCCATGATGAATATTTACTATCAACCACCACCCTCTGTTTCCTATCCGCTAGCCAATTCCTGATCCAATTTCCTAGATCACCCCCAATCCCATACATCTGCATTTTCTGCAGAAGCCTACCATGGTGAACCCTATCAAACGCCTTACTAAAATCCATATATACCACGTCCACTGCCTTGCCCCCATCCACCTCCTTGGTCACTTTCTCAAAAAACTCAATAAGGTTAGTAAGGCACGACCTACCTGCCACAAAACCATGCTGACTATCACCTATCAATTCATTACTCTCCAAATAACTATAAATCCTATCCCTTATAATTTTTTCCAACATCTTGCCGACAACAGAAGTGAGACTCACCGGTCTATAATTCCCGGGGAAGTCTCTGTTCCCCTTCTTAAACAATGGGACAACATTCGCTAACCTCCAATCTTCTGGTACTATACCAGAGGCCAACGACGACCTGAAGATCAGAGCCAGAGGCTCTGCAATCACTTCTCTTGCCTCCCAGAGAATCCTTGGATCAATCCCATCCGGACCAGGGGATTTATCTATTTTCAGACCCTCCAGAATATCCTGCACATCCTCCTTATCAACTGTAATACTGTCTATTCTACTCCCCTGCAACCCAGTGTCCTCCTCAGCTATATTCATGTCCCCTTGCGTGAACACCGAAGAGAAATATTGGTTCAATGCTTCACCAATCTCCTCCGGTTCCACACATAACTTCCCTCTGCCATCTATAACTGGCCCTAAACTTGCCCTAACCAACCTTCTGTTCTTGACATACCTATAGAACGCCTTAGGATTCTCTTTAACCCTATCCGCCAAAGTCTTCTCATGTCCCCTTTTAGCCCTTCTAAGCTCGCTCTTCAACTCCCTCTTAGCCAATCTAAAGCTTTCTAGTGCAGTACCCGAGTGCTCACGTCTCATCCGAACATAAGCCTCCTTTTTCTTTTTAACCAACAAAGAAACTTTTTTGGTGCACCACGGTTCCCTAGCCCTACCAATTCCTCCTTGCCTGACAGGGACATACCTATCACAGACTCGCAGTAGCTGCTCCTTGAAAAAACTCCACATGTCGGACGTTCCCAGTCCCTGTAATCTCCTAGTCCAACCTATGTTTCCTAATTCTCTCCTAATAGCCTCATAATTACCCTTCCCCCAGCTAAAACCACTGGCCCGAGGTTCATGCCTATCCCTTTCCATCACTAAGGTGAACGTAACCGAATTGTGGTCACTATCACCAAAATGCACACCAACTTCCAAGTCTAGCACCTGGTCCGGCTCATTTCCCAGCACCAGATCCAATATAGCCTCACCTCTAGTTGGCCTGTCTACATACTGAGTCAAAAAACCTTCCTGCACGCTTTGAACAAAAACTGACCCCTCTAACGAGCTAGAGCTATAACAATTCCAGTCAATATTAGTCAAGTTAAAATCCCCCATAACAATTGCCCTATTACTTTCACTCCTAAGCAGGATTGACTCCGCAATCCTTTCCTCAACCTCTCTAGAACTTTTAGGAGGTCTATAAAAGACTCCCAACAGGGTGACCTCCCCTCTCCTATTTCTAATCTCCGCCCATACTACCTCAACAGATAAGTCCTCATCAAACCTCCTCTCTGACACTGTGATACAATCTCTGACCAATAATGCTACCCCTCCCCCTCTTCTACCTCCTTCCCTACTTCGACTAAAACATTTGAACCCCGGGACCTGCAGCATCCATTCCTGCCCCTGCTCTATCCATGTCTCTGAAATAGCCACAACATCGAAGTCCCAGGTACTGATCCACGCTGCAAGTTCACCCACTTTATTGCGAATACTCCTGGCATTGAAGTATACACATTTCAAACCCTGCTCCACCCCACCTCTGCAATGCCGTGCATTGCAGTCCCCATCCATGCATCCCTCACTTTCAGCCCCACTACTCAGGATCCCTCCCCCCCCCCCCCGAATCAGTTTAAACCTCCCTGCATGGCCTTAGCAAATTTACCCCCCAGGATATTGGTCCCCTTCTGATTAAGGTGTAGACCATCCTTCTCATAGAGGTCACACCTTCCCCAGTACGAGCCCCAATTGCTTAAGTACCTGAACCCCTCCCTCCTGCACCATCCCCTCAGCCATGAATTCAAACCTTCCCTCTCCCTATTCCTCTCTAAACTATCCCGTGGTACAGGCATTCATTCATTTGTGTGTGGACAAAAGCAGATACTCAGAAATACAATCATAGAGACGTGGAGATACACCAACGCAAACAAAGCTTCAAATACATATATAGACAAATACAGTTCCATACATACAGATATGTACTTACATAAAGATGCAAAGATACATAGGTTAAAACAAGGAAAAGTATACTCAACAAAAGAAACGTAGACAAAAAAAGTAAGGCTATTACATATATTTGTATTATTTTTGCAAGGAAGACTCTTGTCACACTTTTGACTTAATTGCATACTGTATTTTGTTCCTGACCTAATATCAAAAGATTACAGGGCAGTGCAATGAAAGGTTCCTAAACCCATCACAGCCCAATTGAGATCTTTGAAGTGTTTCATAGTGCAATTTTCACAAAAAGGGGTCGACTTTTTAACTTTGACAATATAAAGTGGTTGATAGCCAATTGGCAGCCTGATTTATTCCTATTAAGTCAATGAGGTGTAGAACAAACTGCTGTTCCACCAACACCTGTTTTACAGTGCCACAGGGGGTTAATTTTTACCACCAAGCGTTTGAAAATATTGTGGCAGCACAAATCTACCCCAGCCTGCCCACAGCATGTTTTACAGCCAGCAATGCTCCACTGTTCATACATACACACATACACGCACACAGATCTGTGGCTAACAGGTCAGAGACTTCTGACGACATGTGCCCTGCAATCTTGAAATGAAAAAGTGTTAGTTAAGAGAGTAAATGATTGGACAAAGCCAAATGCACACACAAACATGCACAGAGAGGGAGTCGCTGCTGAGAAAGATGAGAGAAGGAGAAGTTTAATTCATTAAAACTCCTACCTGTGTACTCAGGAAAGCAGATTGTAAGAGCCGACTTCTTGATCTTCTCAGCAAACAAGTCTTTCTTGTTGAGGAAAAGAATGATGGAGGTGTCGATGAAGAACTTATTATTACAGATGGAATCAAACAGCATAAGAGACTCGTGCATGCGGTTCTGCAGCAAGGGAAAGGGAAAGACGAAAGTGAAAGAAGGAGGATTCGTTAGCATCGGAAAGGAGAAATTGTATGAACGAGTGTAGTTAATAAACATGAGCCAAATAGATATTAGATACAAGTAAGCTTTCAACCAAGTTCAGACATCCAATGTTCAGATGGACAAACACAAACGGCAGTATACACTCATTCACACACATTCCAGCAGTTAAAACTTTAAACACTTGCTGTTGATCATTCTAGAAACTCTCATCAATTTAGCCCCTTGCTGATGACCTCTGCAGGTTTTAGAATAGATTTATAGAATTATTATGCACAGGAGGCCGTTGACCTTGTATCCATGTTAGCTCTCTGCAAGAGTAAATCAGTTAGCCCTACTCCCCTTTTTCCCATAGCCCTGCAAAATTTTTCAATTCAGTTAATTATCTAAGTTCCTTTCGAAAGGTACAATTGAGTGCTTTCACCACACTCAGGTAGTGCATTCCAGATCCTAACCACTCGCTGCATAAAAAGTTTATTTTCTTATGTTGTCTTTGGCTCTTTTGCCATTCACCTTACATCATGCCTTCTAGTTCCCAATCCTTCTGCAATGGGAACAGTTTCTCCATATCTACTTTGTCCAGACTGTTCATGATTTTGATCAATTTTTTATCACATTTCCCCTCGACCTTTTCTTCTCTAGCAAGACAGTCCCATCTTCTAAAATCTATCCAAGTATCTCACGCTTGGAACCATTCTCATAAATCTTCTCTTGAACTTTAAATTTGGTCGCACATATCACAATGAGTCTACTCACAACCTGTGCTTTCAGATTGTTAAAAATGCCATTCCAATATACACAATAAATCTTTCCAGCTTAAAATGTCACAGGACCCAACTAGGTGCAGGGCAGGGTCATGGAGAATGAGATCCACAAAAGCCATTACTAAGCTAGTTGCGCACAATTACAAATATAACATGGACAATAAGATTATTGCCATTTTGGATAATCTTACATTGACCACATGGGGGTTCTGTCCGATAAGATGTTACTCAATGATTCAACCCTTGAATTGTCCTTTCTTCAGCTGCAAAATGTGCCACCACATTCCCTGGTGTTCCCAACACTTCTAACTATACAGTTTAGTCAAGAGTTAAGTTATTATCCAAATAATTTTACTTTTGCAGACTTCAGCCTTTCCTGATCATTAACAGCTAGTCCAATAATAATACTTCCCTCTTTTTAAACATCATGGCTGGATCTGGTTCCTCCCACCGGCCAGATCTTCTGCCCCACCAAAGTCAACATGCATTTGAATGGCTCGCTGCATCCGCTGCGAGGGAACCCACTGCAGTGAAAATTCTGGCCCACAATACTGAAACCCATCAACTCAAATACTTTCATCTATGCCTCTGCATGCTCATGAAGCCCTGCATCGAGAATAGTCAGAATGAGGCACTGTTGTTACACAAGGCCATAAAGAAAGAAACTTTACAGTCCAGCGGTCAGACATAGAACAGTACAGCACAGAACAGGCCCTTTGGCCCACGATGATGTGCTGAGCTTTATCTGAAACCAAGATCAAGCTATCCCACTCCCTACCATCCTGGTGTGCTCCATGTGCCTATCCAATAACCGCTTAAATGTTCCTAAAGTGTCTGACTCCACTATCACTGCAGGCAGTCCATTCCACACCTCAACCACTCTCTGCGTAAAGAACCTACCTCTGATATCCTTCCTATATCTCCCACCATGAACCCTATAGTTATGCCCCCTTGTAATAGCTCCATCCACCCGAGGAAATAGTCTTTGAACGTTCACTCTATCCCCTTCATCATTTTATGAACCTCTATTAAGTCTCCCCTCAGCCTCCTCCGCTCCAGAGAGAACAGCCCTAGCTCCCTCAACCTTTCCTCATAAGACCTACCCTCCAAACCAGGCAGCATCCTGGTAAATCTCCTCTGCACTCTTTCCAGCGCTTCCACATCCTTCTTATAGTGAGGTGACCAGAACTGCACACAATATTCCAAATGTGGTCTCACCAAGGTCCTGTACAGTTGCAGCATAACCCCACAGCTCTTAAACTCCAACCCCCTGTTAATAAAAGCTAACACACTATAGGCCTTCTTCACAGCTCTATCCACTTGAGTGGCAACCTTTAGAGATCTGTGGATATGGACCCCAAGATCTCTCTGTTCCTCCACAGTCTTCAGAACCCTACCTTTGACCCTGTAATCCACATTTAAATTAGTTCTACCAAAATGAATCACCTCACATTTATCAGGGTTAAACTCCATTTGCCATTTTTCAGCCCAGCTTTGCATCCTATCTATGTCTCTTTGCAGCCTACAACAGCCCTCCACCTCATCCACTACTCCACCAATCTTGGTGTCATCAGCAAATTTACTGATCCACCCTTCAGCACCCTCCTCTAAGTCATTAATAAAAATCACAAAGAGCAGAGGACCAAGCACTGATCCCTGTGGCACTCCGCTAGCAACCTGCCTCCAGTCCGAAAATTTTCCATCCACCACCACCCTCTGTCTTCGATCAGATAGCCAGTTACCTATCCAATCTGCCAACTTTCCCTCTATCCCAACATGTTGTTGAGATTTGTACTCAATCAAAAGTAGATTGACAAGATTTCTGTCCATCTACTTTTCAGTGACAATTTCAAAGAGCATCTAGGCGATGACCTTGCAATAACTAAAGAAAACGTGTTCACATTTTCTCGAATGTCAATAGTCCCACAGGTGTATATGCTACAACTGTTATGAGGTGAAAACAATTTTACTAAATCAATACAGACCAATCTCTGAAACCTTTCAGTTCTCCATTCATAAAAGGCTGGTTAATAACTCAAAGCTACATTGCAGGCTGTATAAAGGTAGGCAGTGATAGTTTATTGTACATACATATCGTAGACCTCACAAGAACATAATTTTGATGTATTTCTCAACTATCTGAGATATCAGACATATGAAAACTTATTCCTCTAACACCAGACACATTCTCTTAAATATATTATGGTGGGTATATAATTTGACTCAGTTTGCAGTGTAAATATATAGAGATTCTATGTGACTCTCACCTGAACTGCTACAGGCAAACAGCACTACACAAGGCCATTCTAACTACAGCACTCAAACTCCTGTGACATCAAGACTGCGAAGGGCTTTCTACATCAACCTACTCAAAATATTGTACAAGTAAGTCGTCGTCATAACTTTCCTACAAAGTCTGGCCCATTCAGGAGTTCATACATGCCAGAGACTGAGAAAAGTACGGTTTTGGGAGTGAACTGGTGCGTGAACAAGAATTAGGATGGAGAGATGAGGTTGGGGACAGGGGTGTGGGTGCCTGCATAGTGCAGTCTCAAAGTTGATAAAAACATCTGAAAGGGATACATTTCAATATGTAGATGCAGGTAAAATGCACTGAGAATCTCTTTCTGAGTGAATGAGTTGTTTTAAGAATTATTCTGTGTAATGCCAGCACTGATATTTTAAAGTAAGCTGGGGACATATTTGGAGTTGAAACCATGGCAGATTGCACTGTGTTGTGCTCCTGGAAACTGGAACCTAAATCCAGGTTGAATCCAGATGCTAAAGTTACTTTTTCCAGTATTTTCATTTTTGATTCATCAGGACATCAGTATTAGGACAAAAGGTGGACCTAATCTGATTGCAGAATCTATCTGGCAAACACAGATATAGAGAAGACTGAGGAGCTGACATACAAGGGGAAAAGGTGGATGCTGATGAATTTGTGTTAACACAGTACGGCTTGTGACATACACTTCCACTGCGGAGACTGTACATATCACATGGAGAGGAAAATGGACAAGTGCTTGCCAGACAAGAGCCGATGCTAGGCCCAGCATTTGCTGCTACTAGTTTCTGGGATGAGTTTTGACTCATCAAGCAGAACACTTCACCCCCACACCCCATCCCGCCTAAAAAAGTGGAGCTGGTGAGAGTCGGGGTGAGTGGGGAACTCAGACTCTTGACCAACTACAATCATATGTCCCCTGCCAGTCAATCACAGAACATTATGCACAAAGGTTTGCAGTACAAACTGGTTCATTCTATTGATATGAAGAATGTATTGAAGCTCAGGTCCTGTGGAAAAAGGTAGGTAAAATTAAATGTTAAGCTTGTGGTGCGAGAATCAACAGAACCTGCATTGCTCACTGTACATCCAAGTTGCATATTGGTCGATGAAATTGCTTTTGCAAACTAAGCTACAGAGAGAAGAGCAAATTATTCCAGTTTGGGGCAATAATGATGGTCAGTCATTAGTTGGAATTTGCATGTGAAGTAAAACAACATTAAAAGACATTCAGCAGATATCTGGGGACAAAGATTTATTCCACTTTTCTGCTTTAACTCCTTATATCTGAAAATTGGAGAAAGGAGTCTGAATTCCTCACTTAAGAACCGTAAATCTGAGAATGAATGAAAAAATGCACTCAGCATCATTAGGTCAAGCACAAAGAAGAGGCAAACACATACTAGGAAAGCGCTGGCACTTTATTGACATCTTACTAATAAATACATTAAGAACAGAAATAAATAATGACACAATCTATCATATAAACAGACAGATACCCACTTTGTTACAAAATCACTTAAGTACAACCTCATTCACGTGTAGTAAAGCACTAGGTTAGCCTAAGCAGTCACTTAAGTTCACATAACAGTTTCTAATCCTACACAGTAGTGGCTAAGAGACAGCCACTGAATGCTGGCACATATGGTAGAAGTAAGGACTTCCATACGATTAGATCTTGAACAAAAATTTACTTGCATTCCATATGGTTCACTTACCTGAAGTACTCCACTCCTATTTGTGTTATGGCACTGGGGTAGACATCACTCAGTTTGTGGTTAGTACTTGGGAAAGGAATAAGAGTTTAGTACAGAGTGAGTGGGCTAATTTTCAATGGTAAGAGAGCACAATTCACCTTCAAAACTTTCACAGCAATTGACAGACTTGCACAAGTGGTTCAAAGCTGGAAGGTAGTCTTGAAGACTCAGTAATACTGACAGTGGAACTGCAACATGCAAGCAACGACAATCATTGGAACAACTGAATCTCTCCTCAACATCCCCACAGGGAATAACGGTGAGTAAGTAACAACCAACCATCACTGAACCGAATCAGCATTCATAATAGCATCCGCAAATTCTTGCATTCCAACTACAGAAAGAGGACAGGTGTATATCCCATACCAGATTCATAAAACATATTTCTCTGCAGAGAAGTCAGTTGAGATAGCATGCTGTATTGATATTTGTTTTGGTACAGACCCCAGTATAGGTCCCATCCTTTTGTGCCAGAGCCTATCATTATTCCAGCATATAGAATGGATATAGAACTTCTAGAACAAGAATGCCTTACTGCCAAATTCCATTTGTTGTCAAATTATACTGCTCCTACAGGGCCCAATACTAATGCTAGTCACCCCTAAGCTACCATCATCAATCAGTTCTGCTTCCAGTAAATGAATGGCACTCAAGACTCCTCAGCTACAATGGCTGGTACTGGTACCATGAACCAGTCCTATCACTGAGCTGGGTCTAAGTATAATACTAAGTATATATATATAATATATACTCAATAACCCTGTATGGCTAGTTTTGCTCTGGTACCTACAACATTCCATCTCAAGTTAAATACATTTTACAATACACTTGCCATATACACTTTCCTTAAGTTCAGCAATTTGATGTAATCAAATGCTGTCACAATCAGGCTCCTATCTAGATTTCTCCTATGTACCAAGTTTCCTGTGCAGGCCTGTCTGTTAGCTTGACAGACCTTTTGATTAGTCACTGAAGGTACTTAAGGTCTGTAATAAGAGGTGAAACTCTCAGGGGCCCAGCCTGGTTGTTCATTCTCTAATACTATTGGTGATGTGTTGTTATTTATTGCAGTGATTAGTTCATTATCACATTGTCAGAAGGAGTGAACTACTCAGGTCTCCAGGACTGTAGAGAGATCAGGCACTATTCTATTCACTAGTCTGTCCTTCGTTGAAACGGAGCCAGACTACGAAACATTGTCTCAACCTTGCCTTCCTTCAGCAACTTGACTGATATGATATGGTGCTGTGTATCCCTTCTCCGGATTGGCAAACAAACACCCAGCTGGAATTATACAACAGGCAAAGGAAACATCTGCAAATCTCAATAGAAGAGCTATGTAAAACAGTGAATATAAAACACTACTTCTTGGCTTTTCCATATCAAGGGCTCGCCGTCCAAAACTTTGGGCTGGGGCCCTATCAATTCTCACAGAGACAGATTGTGTCCCAGTGTTCTCAGGAACATTGAAGAAAGTCATTTCTGAATCTTTCTCCCTCAGGCAGCAAGTAGTCCAGTCAGGAATCTTTTGTACTATCATGAGTGATATAACAGCACATGGAATATTGGCAGAAATAAGGGAACTAGCTCTGTGATTGGGAAGAGGGAGGGAACCGGCACAATGCTCAACAGCAAACTCCCAAACACAATATTAAGGAGTAGCATCCAATAAACAACCAATCACTTGTAACTGGGGCAAAGTAAATCCTATCTCATTTCAATGCCACCTGTATATTTTATTGTAATATATTATTTCAGTTTTTAATATACATTGTAGTTTTTAGTATATATTTTGATTTATGATAAATATTTTTAGTGTTTGTGGATCTCCTCTGCACGCACAAATAAGCTCTGCTTTCCAGAAGTTAGAATTGTGAAGTATTTGAAAGACTATTTTATAATATTTTGAATATTTTCCAGTTTGATTAGCTGGCAAGAAAAACTGCATTTATGCCACAGAATCGGCAGAAGCACGATGAGCCAAAATGGCCTTCTGTATGATTGCAATCAGAGTTCTGGAAATGAGCCTCAGTGATTGACTGACTGTTGGATACAACAGATATCAATAGTTAATAAATGCCAAAATTAGTGGATGCAATATCTGAAGAGGTCAGACTCATGGACAGTATTCACATACAGTCTTAATATTGACTGGCTCTGCCCACAACTACCACACATCAATAAGGAGCATGGGAAGCTAAGAAACCACAGGCCTGACAGATGCATGATCAGACAACGCGGGCCTGCATGGACCAGGCAACGTGGGCCCGTGCGGGCCAGGCAACGCGGGCCCGCGCAGACCAGGCGACGCGGGCTCGCGCTGACTAGAGAACACATGTCCACACTGACCAAAGAACGCAGGACCACACTGACCAGACAACGTGAGTCCACACTGACCAAAGAACGCTTGACCACACTGACCGGACAACGCGAGTCCCCATTGACCAGACAATGTGGATCTAGTCCCCAAGGTAGACATAGTCCTGGTTCATCACTCTTTGCACAAGGCCAACAATCCTTAAGCAAACTCTTCCCAAGCAATTCGCATTTCTAATTTTAGCAATGACACCAAAAATAACCTAAAAGATAATGACTTTGTCATCAAATTGAATTGCAACGGAAGAGTCTAGAATCCGAGTTCTGAAAATTAAAAAAAATAGAGGAACTTTTCAGAGAAAGCAAACCTCAGGATAAATTTAGTCAAACTGAAACATCATGAACCAAAGGGGGAGAAAATGGGAATAGCCAATACTGACACAAGCATGCACAGTGTGTGTGAGTGTGTGTATATGCATCCTAGGTGTTGGAGCTGGGTATGCGTGTGCATGCATGACTGACAATGTGAATAGCTGTGTATGAGTGAATAGTTCAGTATCGTTAAGGATGGAATTATGCTGAACTTGATGCAAACTTCAACATGAGACAGCTTCCTGGAGGGGGACTCTCACTTCTTGGTTGTAATGCTGTCAGTGGTCTCCCGAATTATACTGCCGCTTGCACATTGAGGCTCACTGAAAAATCATCAATGCAAAAGTGGCATTATAACTGCATTCCAAAGAGCATGGTGCGTGCAGTGGGGTGTGTGTACGGACATCTGCCTGGCCCATTTATATGCAAGTGAAGATAAAATCTGTCCAATTCTGCTCTGTGCTCGACGAGCAGCTGCACAATCGGCTGTATTGTTTTTATCTGACGTAAAAGCAGCGGCAGAATTGTCTCCAAAAATGCCACCTTTACAGTGCCTGACTGACTCTAGTACAGTCCACACCCTCGCAGGTTGTTCGCAATAATCACATCGGTTACTGCATCAAAAACAAACTGGATGTTATTGGTGTCAGTGGCACATGTGATATGTGTGTAGATCTCCTTGTTCGCTGACTTGTTCTTGGTCTCGTATTGGGACTGAATGTAAGAAACAGCTTCAGCAAACATGTTGGGGCCTGAAAGAGAGAGAGACAAACACAAGAAAAAATAGCATCAGCAATATTTGAGGTTGTTTTTCCTCGAGCATTACCTCATCTGGTGACAGACCCCAGCCATCTTGGATCATACATTTTAAAACAGTGAGTTACAGGGCCAAAGCATTCACTGGTCTCAGTTTCTGTTCAGTTTCTTTGTAAAATTGTCCCCAAGAAGCTTCCAGAAATCTTCCCTGAGACACACATAAACGCCCTGCCTTGTAATAAACATGTGGGGTGTAATTTCTGCACCCGATCTCTCGCTGTTGACTATGGGAGGGGAACCCTGCAGGAGTAGCATAGCCAGTGATTGACACCATTTCTCCAAGGGCTCAGCCAAGCTGCTACCAGATCCATGGCAAGAAATCGGGAGATTCTTGTAATTCCAGGCTTTGCAGCAAATAAAATACAATTGAAGTGCAGTTAAAAAAGTTTAAAGTTTATTTATTAGTGTCGCAAGTAGGCTTACATTAACACTGCAATTAAGTTACTGTGAAAGCCCCCTAGTTGCCACACTCTGGCACCTTTTCAGGTACACAGAGGGAGAATTTAGCATAGCCAATGCACCAGAGCACCTGGAGGAAACCCACGCAGACACGGGGATGATGTGCAGACTCTGCACAGACAGTGACCCAAGAATCGAACCCATGTCCGTGGCCTTGTGAGGCAGCAGTGCTAGCTACCATGCCACCCCTACAGTTACAGTTGTGATGTAGAGAAACACAGCTGTCAAACTATGAAAAGCAATCTCTCACAAACAGCAAATAAATGGCGAGATGATCTTTACTTTATGATGTTAGATGAGGGACAAATATTGGCCACCACATCTTAAAAAAACTCTTCTTTGAGCAGTCCCTCGGGATCTTTCACTACCTCCTGGTGGTTTACATCTGAAAAATGCTAGCTCCCACAGTGCAGTGCTCCAACCTCCTCTGAAGTGTCCCTCATTGCGGAGGAGATGATTCAAGGGCTGGAACTCTCCAATGTTGTACACCCTGCTGCCGCTGCCAGTGAGAACGGAGAAATTGGCACTCAGCCAAATCTCCACCGCTGCGGGACCAGAGAATCCCAGCTACAGGCTAGGTCGGAGACTCCGGCCCAAGTTTTCCTTTGAAGTTTAATTTTTTATGTTTAACTGAATCTCCAATCTGCTTTATAATGAGCCCACATTACCGTGAATGCTGCTTACATTATGTAACACCTCTGACTGAATTATCACTAAATTATCAAGAGGAATTGGGCATTAACTATCACAATTTTTCCTGCTACTTGAAGGGGAGTGGGTGTGAAGAAGATAAGTTCTATTTTGCATTCTGTTGATGGACTCATGACCTGTCATTTCCTGGAATATTGAGACATCTCCTCACGTTCCTCACTCATAAATCAACATTCTTGTTCTATTTCCACATACAAGTACTTTGAAAATAACCCTTTTGAACGTTAAGAGTACAAAGCCTCAATATGTTAACTTTAAAAGGATATACGTTGAAGCCACAGAACTTCAAAATTAATTACCAAATGACTCTAATTGCCATTTTTCAGACTTGGGTGCTCTTTTCCCTTCCACCCCAAGACATGTGCTGGTAACCTAGTTACCTGTATACTCGGGGAAGCAGATCGTTAACGGAGATTTCTTAATTTTTTCCTCAAATATGTCCTTCTTGTTGAGAAAGAGAATGATGGAAGTATCTGTAAACCATTTGTTGTTACAGATACTGTCGAATAACTTCAACGACTCATGCATGCGATTCTGAAACAAAGAACACCCTTTGTTATGGCAAGCACTTAAAATCAAACCATAGCAATTCTATCTTGACAACTCAGCAAAGATCTAATTTTACTATTTTTATATTAAATCCAAGGTTAATTACAGAAGGTCAATGCTACTTCAACAATTTACACAATGTTACAGCTGCATCTATTTAAAACAAATAATTTTATTTTACGGTATAGATCATGCACCATGCATGTATTGGGAATTAGAGCTGAACACTTGCTGCCTTTTTCTATTTCTAGGCTCAATCCATGCAGAACCTTGCAACCAGAGAGCAGTGGCAAACATTAACTGGATACATTAACCAAGGATGTCAGAGATCCTTGAATTAATCCAGACTTGAAAACAGACCGTGATTGACCTCTTTCTGACCTTTGAGTCTTTGCCATGATCTTTTTGTTTTAATAGCTGCAATGACTTAAAGATATGTTTTGATAGGCCTGAGTGAAGGAACTCACAGATTAGGAAGTCTGATGCCTTTTGAGCACCTCAATGTCATGTTATGAAGATATCGGTCTAAAGCCAAAAGGAAGACTATCAAATGCATAGACAGTATAACAAAGACACGTTACATTTTACAGTGCAAATGTTGAGGTAAAGTAAAAGACAGAAGAAAGAAATTTGGCAAAGACTCTGATGTCTTCTACATGGCATAAGGTGGTGGGAGGAACTCGTGACAAGGTTCAGGCCAGAGGTCACACTGCTGTTTTCAATTCTTGGTCAAGAGAAGCTTCATACCTGCTAATTTGGGTTGGTGTCTCAAAATCTCATTATTAGGTTTTGTTTGCAACAGTCAGCCGGTGCTGGAATGGTGTCATGAGGCTGTAGCGTGAGGCTGGAGCTGGAAGGCTGCTTCCTTCCCCCAGGGACGTGATACCAGAGAGCAGACAAAAGGAGGACGAAGCACACCCAGAATCATGGGATGGTCACTCAGCATTGAAGGCACACTGTTATGTCACAGTGCAATCCAGAAAAAATCACTAGCATCTATGCAGCATGCCCCAGAGGAGTGTCTCTTTACATAATGAATAGAGTGGAATTTAGCCTGTAACCATTGAAAGTTCACACAAATAGAACACTTTGATTGCATTTTGCTTCTTGAGATTCTCAGTATGTCTAAAAGACAGTTCTACAGTTTCAGCTATACCGTTCACTGATGGCTGAGGTCCTGAATATTGACACTTTACTTCAGTGTTGCCACCTTGTGTTCATCACATATGATTGCAACAATCTATTTCACTCTCGCGTGTACCATCCACTGCAAATACTTCCTCTTCAATGGAAATCGCAATTAGAAAACACTGCCCCATCCTTCCTTGGTCTCACATTCCAAGGATGTTTACTTGAACAGAAAGTTCATACACCTGATCAATTAATATTCCAAAGAGAAAAGATTTGAACAGCAGCTCATTATTGTAGAAATGGATTCTTTCAGTCAGACTCATGCTGGAAGGGCTGAATGAAATCAGTAAATGATGTGAATAAAGATAACATTGTCAGACCTTTCTCTGTCAATTTGAATGCTGCAACACTTTGGAGATATTAACTACATATGAATAAACACTACCATCATACCTTTTTGAAGAAGTATGAAATCTTATCCCATCTTTTCAGATGTTAACAGATCTTTTAGGTCAAATTTTCAACATTTTGCTAACCCAGACTTTTCCATTTATCAGATTAATGAATGGTCATTAATACTTCTGTGCATCGATTGATATCATTATATTGGCTGGATATCTAATTGCAATATATTTTTAACCTGTGGCCGCCAGAGGTCATTTGGACTTGTGAAAATACACACCCCATTGCCTTTCAGTGTAACAATGTAGGAAAAAGACTTTCAACTGATCAAACAATTCCATCTAAAAGATATATCAATGACTCCACCTCAGTCCTATCATCTATTGATTTCTATTTAAAGAATATTAAGATTCAGCCTCTACCTCAATCACCTTTCTCAACAGTATTCATCCAGATTCATAGGTGTCAAATTAACTCATATCAGCTAGCTTCTTTGGGAGTCTGCTCCAAATGCCCACTATCCTGTGGGGAAAGAACATACGATCAATCCTGCCTTTTTGGGACTCAGTTATATCCTCAAAAAGGGTTACTACTAAATCAGAGTACAGTTTGGAATCTACTTTTACAAAATTACATAGAGCACTTTTATTAGCTATATTTTGTTACCGATGTAGTATGGTAATGTATCTCTTGGAATACAATAGTCTTAACATGCCCCCATCACTGTTGCATTGTCCCATTGGATTTATGTAAAATTAAATGTTCAATAAAACAAAATTGAAAGAATTACCGAAGGAGGATTGTTGTCTGTGACTGTGACTGTCTTGTAGTGTTGACGATGTTTCATTATTAGCAAAACCACTATATAGCAAGTTACAGACAAATTTAAGGTCATCCAAAGCCATGATGATTGCTAGCACCACAGAAACAATGCAACACCATGTTATCCCTTCACCTATTTACTGCTGATTGCACTGTACACCAAGATGAAAATATAGTGATTGTATTTTCAATAAATGGAAGAAACAGTTAATGGGGATACACACGAAGAATACAGCTTGCACTGGGCATTGTTAGTCATTGTCTTGTATTAAGTTGTATAGCTGTTTAACAAAGCAGTAGAGTCATTGGAAGTAAGTGGGAACCACTGGAGCAAATTTCCATGGTAATCCATATGGCTCAGAATGGTCATATGCCATTGCATGTTCAGGCCAGATTCAAGTCTCTGTTGGGCAACCCTACAGTAACATTCCCGCATCCATGACTCCTTGCACATTACACTTTCAGTCTGGGGAAACTTGGTTGAAAATTTGACAGCAACCATCTCCCCAACTCCAGAATACAAAACATTTAGGTGTGTGCCATCATTTGAACACATCAATATACATAATCAGTCTGCTTTTGATTACTGCTAGAGGAAGGAGTGTTGGAATATCGAGTTGAACACATGCTAGGAAGCAAAGGTCATTAGTTCACATCCGGCTTAATACTGATACAATCCTAACAATCAACCAACAATACAGAATGGTTTTAAAGGAAGAGGGGATACATGAGAAGTGCTATGAGATTGTATTGAGATAATATACTTCTCCCAGACTTGTCCTATAAGCACATGCATGTCAGAGACTTCAAATCTTGCCCTGCATCAATCAGAATGTTATTTGTTACATTAGAAATCCTGAATGAGGATAGCGTCGGAGAATCCTGGAACTGAATTACAAGAGCAGCAAATCTCAAACAAGCTAGGTCCCCACTCTGTTCTCAAAGCCTGGTTCTATATTAAACACTCTATTGTTTTATTTTCAGATCCCTTAAAATAAAGTGCATTTTTTCAGCCATTTTGAGAAAGTCAAAGGGGGGGGGGGGGGGGTGGGTGTTGATAGAGAGAAAAGACTGGTAAATGCGCCAGGAAACCACTCAATGTGTCTCTATGTAATAGCAAACCATTTTCAACAAAAGATAAAGTACAGTTAGAGTGAGAGGTAGTCCGGCAGTAACAAATTGTTCAACTTCAGCAGCACAACCCTGTGTTACAAATAAAATAAATACCCGAGAGCCAAAGCACCTCGTGTCTACCCAGTATCTCACGGACATTGGCAAAGACACCAATCCATCTCTCATAGTACTTTATATAGCATGAGAGAAATCTTATTGCATGTAATATAATTCAATCCTCTCATTGCCTGTAGATAAAGAGGAATCACAGTTCTGCCCTTCCTTTCTGTTCAGATCCTCTCGGCCAAAAGGGAGACTTCGCCTATAGTTTCATGCACAAAACTGTTTGAGAACTTCCACGTGTAGAGCTGCATGCATACAAACATGTATTTACACACACCCACACATACATACCCACACCCACAGACACACACCAGTGAAACCATGGTTCTGTCTTTCATTGGATGAACTGCAGGACAAAGACCAAAATGATCATTCAGTAATCTGCCAGACAGTCCACACATCGACTATTGGGCCTACACCATCTGCTGGGACCCTACTCACCGTGGTCTCATCTTCATGGAGCACCTGGTCATAGCCACTCAGGGCCACACAGAAAATAATTGCTGTCACATCTTCAAAGCAGTGGATCCATTTCTTTCTCTCTGACCTTTGGCCTCCCACATCAAACAGTCTGTGAAGAAAATGCAACATTTTATTTAAATAAGACTGACAAACCATTCAGTTTTGGAGTTTTGAACTGACAGATAACATTCAGCCTGACTTTCCCGATTGTCCACAAGACTAAATACCTAGCGGTGTTATTGTGATGTTCCCATGCCGTCCAATATGGAGTAGTAGTACACGTTCTTGTGGCCACAATTCCCTTTATGTGGAGTTTCTGGCCTTGACTGAGGAAGCCAACATGCAGGATTGTACAGTTACACCCACTGTTGTAGCAGTCAGTCACTTGCAGTCACATGCAATCTCTGGGGCAGGAACCGGCATATGCAGGGTTTGATAGGATAGGTGCATAGCAGATGCTGGCCCAGTCAGCGACACCAACATCCCAAGAATAAATAGAAAACAAGACAGTCAACAATAAATCCAATAAGGAATTCTGAGGGAACCTTTCTACTCGTGAGGTGTGAATGTGGAACTTGCTACGGCAGAGTACCTGAGACAAATATCACAGTTATGTTTAAGGGGAAGCTAGATGAGCAAGAAAGGAATAAAAGGTTATGCTGATGGGGTTAGAAGAGGGGGAAATCAGAAGCAGCTCATGTGGAGTATAGTCACTGACATAGATCAGTTGGACACAATGGCCTGTTTCTGTGCTGTGTATCTCTTCTAGCCAAAACAAAATATCTCTTCATCAACTGCATCTTATAGTTCACAATCCTACACTGACAAAAGGCACAGAAGCAGAAACTGGTGTTGTTGGAATTCACTGTGTTGTACAAAGTGGACAGTGGGTAGCACCCAGGGCAAAAAAACAATGGCCCTTATGTAACGGCATATATTTCATTGCGACAACTGCAATGGGTAAGCATATGACACAAGATTGGTACCATGGAAGGTGACAGAATGAGTATGGGCTGGGGTAAGACCTGTGAAAACTGAGAGATTGCAGCTATGAAGCGACAAGTCGGGTGACAAAAATAGAAATTTGGAGAAGTTAAGCATCTTGGTGAGATCTTGTGACATTGAAGATCACCTTGACTGATTTGAGACTGCTCTCACAGTGATTGATGCTCTGCAGGAATAACCCTTCAAATATACACTTGTTGTGGGGACTATATCCCTCTTTTGTATAATTACAGTGACAAAATTTCCTTATGTACTTAGATAATTCAAAATTTAGATACAGGAGCCTAACTTCATAATCCAAATTACCTGAGATGTAAAAATATGGGTATTATCCCAATATATACCACAATAGATAAGAGGTTACTTGGCCAGGATACTTGTTACACAGGAAGAAATATCCTCATCTAGTTACACACTCTTCTAGTAGTCATCATATATAAACTGATAGCAGCCGGGACCAAGATAGCAGCCCTAGACACCAGAGGTGTGTATCCAGGAGTTGATAATAAGCACTGGATGTAGATCTTGAAAAAAGCTCATGGACATTAGTCATGTACTAGATAGAGGTGTCTGCACGCCATCCAGGAAAAGGTGGAGGATAGTTCCATGCTGAATCACTGCCTCCAAGAAGAAATTCTTGCAGCCTTCAGGCATTTGTTTATAGAACTGCAATTTAAACTTTAGCCACCACATCTCTTTCAGTGCAGTATTCCTCTGGTTGGAAAAAGACGATAGGTTTATTGGGGTTATGTCAATGTTCCCCCAAACTTTGAATTAAAAATCATGGACTTTGGTTTTTTGCTTCCAGTTGTAGCAAGATGACTGCACCAGCCTCGCATTATAGACAACGCAGACCAGGAAGACACCTCTCAGTGTAATAGCACCGTCCGGGCAGACTGAGACTGCAGTCCCCGCAAAGACTGTCACGGCTGGGGAGGAAAGCGTGTATGTGGAGCAACTGCATAATTGGGAAGGTATTTCTCCCACAATAAAGTCTGCACAGCTTTTATTTAAACCTTTATTCTGAGTGTTTTGTCTAGAATCAATTACAAGCAGTGTCAATAGTGTCTATATTTTAATTGTGTTTGTCCTCTTTTATTCCCTGACAGTAAAAAATTGCACAACTTTTACTCTTATTTTGAATGTTTTGTCTGAACATATTGAATTGTAACCTCAAATTCTGCTCAATTACACCTATTAATACATATGGACACATTCAGGCACATACACAGACGCACATACACAGACGCCGATACACAGACACCGACGCACAGACACCGACGCACAGGAAAGTGTCTGTGTTCTTTTAGTTGATTACTGGCATCAGTTGATCCTCATTTGAGCCTGGAACGTACAAGTACACCAGCAATAAATGCAGCTCATGACTGAAGCCAGAAATTCCACTGGGTAAATTGGAAGATGACCAGTACGCACCAGTACTACTGGCAGTTCCTATTGGACCAGCAGTTCGGAGCTGGCCTTCATTTCCCAGTTCAGAATGGGATCGACTGGTGCCAGTTTTACTGGAACTTCCTTTTGGGCAGGTTCAGGGCACTGTGTACCTGGCAGGGGTTGCTGGCCATTGGCTTAGACTGAGTACAGGACAGATGGTGCTAAGTAGTAATTTGGGTACAAGGTCTTAGCCTTGATACAGTCTAATGGGAACTAACATGGGCACAGAGTAGATCTAGACCGTGTACAGGATACTGTAATACTAACCTGAATACAGTAACTAACCTTGTTTATAATGGTCTGTTCAGACTGCTTTTCAAATTGGTATGCAATTGTATTGATCTGGTGTGCATCAGTTAAAATTTAATCCCTTTGATTTATGTTTATTTCTTGTATAGGAAATAATATAGTTTTTTTAAAATGTAAATTTTGATCTTTTATGTTACGACTGGCAGTCCGTTAAAAAGTTAATGATCAAACCTCTGTGGTGTATAAGTGCCCACGCAAGCTAATTAATGAAAACCACCTGCTATCAACTCCCGTGAGCCACACAATCCCTCATCTGCAGGTATCTCAAACTGTCTCCGAAAATCATTTAATCATTCGTAACAATAAGTCACTTAATGAAATGAAAAATCTTTTGAAATGCAAACTAGACCCTGGGGAATGGGAAACAGTCTGAACCACTGCCCCAAGGATGGGAACCTCCACCCTGCAGGGAAAAAAGCAACCACTCAGCCACTTCCATCAGTGTGTACACGACCGATCTCTTCCAAGTGAAGTGGTTCTGTCATTTGTTGGACTCCCCTGTGATTGTGAGGTATTAGGCTGGATACTGGATTAGTTATCCAGAGGTCAGAGTTCAAATTCCATCACAAGTTGTAAAATTGAATTTGATCATTTACGGGCAATTTTTAAAAAAATAAGCACGATGCTGGATTATTACAAAAGCCTCTCGAATCCATGTCTGCTTTTCTAGGAAATCTATATTTCAACTTCTTCTATCGAAGTCACAAATGGCATCTTTTGTAACAGTCATCTTGGTGCACTCCTCAATCTCATGGTTGACCACATCATCCTTCTCCAGTGTCCAACTGGGTGGAAATGCCATTGCCTAGTTTCGCTTTTCCCTGTCAAATCCCAGGCAGAACCGCCCCAGCGCTGGCTTCTGTTTCTGCTCTGTCACCATCAACTCTGGAGTCTTTGTCTACCCTTAGTCCTTTTCTCTTCCCCATCCACGTGCTTCCCCTCGGTGCGATCATTTGCAGATATGAAGTCAGTCTCCCTGGCGACACTCAACCACTCCACCACCTCTCTCATTGTCCCTGCACTCTGAGGCTTTTTGTCTGATATAGTGTTGAATGATCCACATGTTTTGCCTAAGCAACTGGGCAGTTTAAATGATGACGTTTCCATGATATTAGCATTTGGGTTCTAATCTTTTTTGTGTGCTATCCACGGCTGTGAGTGATAAGGGTCCTGAGTGATTCCTTACCATAGCAAAAGCCACTTAAACACATTTAAATTGGTTATGCCTGATAAGCCATTGTACAATGTGGCATGTACCAACTTGGTGAATTCTTGACTGCCACTGGTCTTAGTAACTGGATGAATGAAGCTCCCTAGATGTGGGGAATACATTGATTCTTGACTGTTAATGTTATCTGTACTTGGATGGAGATTCTTGTTGGAAAGGGATAAGGAATGGTGACTCCATAACGCATCTCAGTACTTACTGAAGAGGCAATATAGGGGAACCTTTCTTATTTATTGATACACTCCTAAATATGTCAAACACAATCACATTCAATGGATCCAAGTTTAACACGGTTCAAGTAGGTGGGTTTTGAATAAGATCTTGTTCAATATTTCCCCTATATCTAAGCTAATGGTAAATGTTTGATTAATTATCTATTGATATGATAGGAGGACTACGCCCTATGTGGGGAGGTACGATTCTGTCCTATTTAACCTGACTCACCTGAAGTGCAGGTTTTTGAATGTAAAGTGAGTTTCTACGATGCCAGTGGTCTTCACTCTGGTTCGGAGGATATCCTGCTCTGTCGGCTGGTAATCATTCCCTCCAATCCGATCTAAGCTGTCTAGGTAACTGGAAGAAAACAGAAGCGGTTATGAAACAAGTCCTCAATTGCACTGTAAGTGCTGGACTTCCCAACAATAATGTACTGCACTGCAAAGTGATCAGAAGTCTCCAGAGACATTTTTCAAATGTAAATCAATCAAACAATTATAAAGAACATGCTCTTCCCCAGAGAATTATTCCCAGTGTCGATAACGTACGAACATACATATTGATTCAAAACATTCAACTAGTCAACAGAAATGGACTGAAATACACAAATGTTCTGCAGAATTCTCTGCCAGCCTTGCGAGAAGGGGCTGACCTTTCCTCTTCTCTTCAGTCAGCTACCCTCAGACTATGGCGTTTGGATGAAGTGAAACCGATGGCCACTTTTTGCTGAATTAATTGACTGAGCTATTGCCTTGCAAGGCTCTCAATTTTGGGGATGGAATTACATCTTTTTAAAAGGCTATAGGGTAGGGACAAGAAATGTATTTTTTATTTTATGTAAGTTAGACTGTAATTAAGGAGACATGAACTCTTTCACTTGCCCCTTTACTGCTAGTGTAAGAATTGATTTGAATGGCCACTGCAGGGGTGAAGGTTACCTGCTATATTTAAGGTACATTAACTTCCTATTAATCTCAGCATGCCACCAATGAATAACAATAATTAACTTCTCAGACTGAACAGGGGTTATTGTTTAACCACATACAGTAACTTACTGAAAATACCTTCCTGGCTAGTTCTTTCTACCTTTCTTTGGTAGAAATATCTACCCAGCTTTATGTGTCAAAAAAAATTACCCTTATCTTCACTGGAAGTCTGAAGACAGGGTCAGAGTTAGTTATTTGGGGGTTTCTGTGGCTAGAACCCATCATGTGTAATATGTTCTTTGTTTCCTTTAGTTGTATATAAATTCTATTCCGTCATTTCATTTTGTAAAGCCGGTATCAGCAATAGAAATGAATTCACAGCGCTGTAAATCACACTAACTGGAAGCAATTGCAAGTACTTGTCTTACTAAGCTTAATAGCAATATAAACACAAAATCAATAAACTTTTTACCAATCCCTGATAATTCCATTAAACATTACTATTGCATACTCTAACATAGAGACGACAGTAGTAAAATACTAAGCCTCCCCTATTACTACTGTCTTAGTAACCTCACTGAGCCTGGGGGTCTGGAGTGCTTATACTTCAATGCAAGGAGCGTAGCAGGTAAAACAGATGAACTTGGGGCCTTAATGCGCACGAGGAATTTGGATGTGGTTGCGGTGACAGAGACTTGGTTGAAAGAGGGACAAGACTGGCAGCTGAATATTCCAGGGTACAAGTGTTTTAGGCGAGACAGAGGAGGGGCCAAAAGAGGTGGGGGAGTAGCGGTATTGGTTGGAGAGCATATTACAGCGGTGCAGAGGGAGGACAATTCGGAGGAGTCGTGTAGCGAGTCACTCTGGGTGGAGCTTAGAAACAGGAAAGGCGCAGTCACTATGTTGGGGGTGTACTACAGGCCCCCCAACAGCCCAAGGGAAGTGGAAGAATGGATATGTCAGGAGATACTGGATAGGTGCAGGAAATATAGGGTTGTTGTAGTGGGAGACTTCAATTTCCCTGGTATAGACTGGAAATCGCTGAGGGCAGGGACTCTGGATGGGGAGGAATTTGTAAAATGTGTACAGGAGGGTTCGTTGGAACAATATGTGGACAGCCCAACTAGAGAGGGGGCTATACTGGACCTGGTACTGGGGAATGAGCCCGGTCAGGTCTTCAAAGTTTTGGTTGGGGAACATGTGGCAAATAGTGACCACAATTCTGTTAGCTTT
Organism: Mustelus asterias; assembly: GCF_964213995.1. Classification (NCBI taxonomy): domain Eukaryota; kingdom Metazoa; phylum Chordata; class Chondrichthyes; order Carcharhiniformes; family Triakidae; genus Mustelus; species Mustelus asterias. The sequence continues at coordinate 55,617,037 of NC_135804.1, read as the reverse complement.
AGGATAGTGATGGAAAAGGATGAGTGGTGTCCCAAGGGTAAGGTGTTGGATTGGGGGAAGGCTAACTTTATTGGGATCAGGCAGAAATTGGCAGCTCTTGATTGGGAGAGGCTGTTTGAGGGTAAATCCACATCTGGTATGTGGCAGTCTTTTAAGGAACGGTTGTTAGGGCTACAGGACAAGCATGTGCCTGTAAAAAAGAAGGATAGGAAGGGTAGGATTAGAGAGCCGTGGATAACCAGGGAAATTGAGGGACTGGTCAAAAGGAAAAGAGAGGCGTATGTTAGGTCCAAGCAGCTAAAAACGGAGGGAGCTCTGGAGGAGTACAATGAAAGTAGGAAAATACTCAAACGGGGAATTAGAAGAGCAAAAAGGGGTCACGAAATGTTCTTGGCAGACAGGATTAAGGAGAATCCCAAGGCATTTTATTCATACGTTAGGAACAAAAGGGTTGTTAGGGAAAAAATCGGACCTCTCAGGGACAAAAGTGGGGACTTATGCTTGGAGCCCAAAGAGGTAGGGGGGATCCTAAATGAATACTTTGCGTCGATATTCACAGAGGAGAGGGGTGTGTTGACTGGGAGTGTCTCGGAGGGGAGTGTTGAACCGTTGGAAAAAATCTCCATTACAAAGGAGGAAGTGTTAGGTTTGTTAGAGAATATAAAGACTGACAAATCCCCAGGGCCTGATGGAATCTATCCAAGGCTGCTCAGGGAGACGAGAGGTGAAATCGTTGGGCCTCTGACGCAAATCTTTGTCTCGTCACTGGACACAGGTGAGGTCCCAGAGGATTGGAGGATAGCCAATGTGGTCCCGTTATTTAAGAAGGGTAGGAAGGATAACCCGGGTAATTATAGGCCGGTGAGCTTGACGTCCGTGGTGGGGAAGTTGTTGGAGAAGATTCTTAAAGATAGGATGTATGCGCATTTAGAAAGGAATAAACTCATTAACGATAGTCAACATGGTTTTGTGAGAGTGAGGTCATGCCTCACTAACCTGGTGGTGTTTTTTGAAGAAGTGACCAAAATGGTTGACGAAGGAAGGGCCGTGGATGTTGTCTATATGGACTTTAGTAAAGCGTTTGACAAAGTCCCTCATGGTAGGCTAGTGAAAAAGGTTGGATCCCATGGGATAAAGGGGGAGGTGGCTAGATGGGTGGAGAACTGGCTTGGTCATAGAAGACAGAGGGTGGTAGTGGAAGGGTCTTTTTCCGGCTGGAGGCCTGTGACTAGTGGTGTACCGCAGGGCTCAGTATTGGGACCTCTGCTGTTTGTGATTTATATAAATGATCTGGAAGAAGGAGTAACTGGGGTGATCAGTAAGTTTGCAGACGACACAAAACTGGCAGGACTTGCAGACAGTGAGGAACATAGTCAGAGGCTACAGAAGGATATAGATAGGCTGGAAATTTGGGCAAGGAAATGGCAGATGGAGTTCAATCCTGATAAATGCGAAGTGATGCATTTTGGTGGGAATAATGTAGGGAGGAGCTACACGATAAATGGAAGAACCATAAAGGGTGTAGAGACGCAGAGGGACCTGGGTGTGCAAGTCCACAGATCTTTGAAGGTGACGTCACAGGTGGAGAAGGTGGTGAAGAAGGCATATGGCATGCTTGCCTTTATAGGACGGGGCATAGAGTATAAAAGTTGGGGTCTGATGTTGCAGATGTATAGAACGTTGGTTCGGCCGCATTTGGAATACTGCGTCCAGTTCTGGTCGCCACACTACCAGAAGGACGTGGAGGCTTTGGAGAGAGTACAGAGGAGGTTTACCAGGATGTTGCCTGGTATGGAGGGGCTTGGTTATGAGGAGAGATTGGGGAAACTGGGGTTGTTCTCCTTGGAAAGACGGAGGATGAGGGGAGACTTAATAGAGGTGTATAAAATTATGAAAGGCATGGATAGGGTGAACGGTGGGAAGCTTTTCCCCGGGTCGGTGGTGACGTTCACGAGGGGTCATAGGTTCAAGGTGAAGGGGGGGAGGTTTAACACAGATATCAGAAGGACATATTTCACACAGAGGGTCGTGGGGGCCTGGAATGTGTTGCCGGGCAAGGTGGTGGAGGCGGACACACTGGGAACGTTTAAGACTTATCTAGACAGCTATATGAACGGAGTGGGAATGGAGGGATACAAAAGAGTGGTCTAGTTTGGACCAGGGAGCGGCGCGGGCTAATTGTTCCTTGTTTCTTGTTTCAAGGCTTAATTCTATGATCATCTTGCTGGTGCCAGTACAGAGCGAGACTGCGGATAGTTGGGAACCTGTCTCGGGGGCAGGGAATTCATATGGTGTTCGTGGAAGTGGAAATGACTAGGGTTGGGAAGCATTTTCCGATCAGGGCCATTGTGATCTCCTGGACTCGTTTCGATCGCCTCAGGGGGTCGGAGAGGAATTTCCCAGATTTTTTTTTTTTCCCCATATTGGCCCTGGGGTTTTTCACTCTGGGTTTTCGCCTCTCCCTGGAGATCACATGGTCTGGAATGGGGGGGTGGGGGTGAGTTAATAGGTTGTAATGAACAAAGCATCGTAGCTGTGAGGGACAGCTCGGTGGATAGGATATTGGTATGTAGATAGGCTGGAAAATTGGGCGGGGATCCTGGATTCAGGATTCAATCCTGGACCGGGGAGCGGCGCGGGCTTGGAGGGCCGAAGGGCCTGTTCCTGTGCTGTATTGTTCTTTGTTCTTGTTCTTTGTCTCCATACTTACTGGAATATTCACCATATCAAGCAAAAATGAATCAGTTACTCAACTATTCCCTCCAGTCTAACCCAATCATAATCAAGCATTCCCTCAAATCTAACCTGATCACACTCATTCAAAGATTCCATTACATTTAACCCAACATACTGATGAATCTTTTGCATGCTTTGTGCGTAGTGCGGAGTGTGTAGGTGCGAATTTTACATTGCAGACTTTCATCCTTACTGGGGTATTTACTGATGATTTGTTTAGTCTGAAGCTTATAGACCTTAGTAAAAAGGGCATTATGAGTTTTATGTTGCAGTCTATGAACCTGATTTCACATCATGAAGGCTGTGAAATAAACACCTAGTCACTCAATCTCCTTGCTAAAATAGATTGACACATTTGTTGATATGAAATCTCATATTGCCCCTATCCAAGTGTATTGTGATTTGGAGCTGTGCCCAATCCCAGCTCATTTTCAGCATTCCAAAAACGGAAATGAAACCAAATAATTTCAATGGCAATTTAGGAACTGCTGCATTAATGTAAGGTATGTTCTTTCCGTTAATACAGCAAGAGGCATTATAAACTAACCAGTTCAGAGGTGATGGTAAAATACCTTAAGTTATGCATAATTTGGTTACAGTGATTTAGATGCAAATCAACAACAATGATCTCTTCCCAACAGAGCCTGGCAGAACAGGTAATTTACGAGACGAACCTACCGTCCAGTGCTGTCTGGAAGAGGTGCCTCTCACAAGGAGAACATACATAGTGAAATGGCACGCGCCATTCACTAATTTTAGTGGACAGAAAATCATGGCTTGTGTTCCTGCGATTCTCTGCACGATAGCTGCTCCCTACGGAGGGAGCCAGGTTGTGGAACCACCCCTGGCAGCTACTAACATGCCTGAAAGTTTAGTTCATCTATGCATGGACATTCAGCAATACCATTTTTCTTTGCATTCAGGAATTACACATTTCTTTTGTTGCATGGTTTGACTACTGTTTAAAATGTCGCCGAGTTATTTGGATGGCGCGAGTGATGTCCACTTGCGTTATAAAAGATACGGCATGCTTCAGACATCTGCTGCACAAATAAGATGGGAGACTCAAACAATGCTTTACTAACAAAATTAATCAATGATTTGACAAAAAATTCTCCATGCATTCAAACTGACATTGGTAGTTAGTTGTCAGTTACCTAAAAAACCCACAGCCAATATCAATATCAAACGTTTCTCTGCCTCATATGTTAGCCATGATGTGGAGCTGCCCGTTGGACTGGGGTGAACACAGTAAGAGTTTTAACAACACCAGGTTAAAGTCCAACAGGTTTATTTGGTAGCAAATACCATTAGCTTTCGGAGCGCTGCTCCTTCATCAGATGGAGTGGAAATGTGCTCTCAAACAGGGCACAGAGACACAAAATCAAGTTACAGAATACTGATTAGAATGCAAATCCCTACAGCCAACCAGATCTTAAAGATACAGACAATGTGGGTGGAGGGAGCATTAAGCACAGGTTAAAGAGATGTGTATTGTCTCCAGACAGGACAGCTTGCAAGTCCAGGAGGCAAGCTGTGGGGGTTATTGATAATGTGACATAAATCCAACATCCCGGTTTAGGCCGTCCTCATGTGTGCGGAACTTGGCTATCAGATCCGCAGTGCAACCGAAGAGGAAAGAGTTAAATTGGACTCCTCCGGAAGGCCACTGCCCTCGACTTGACATGTATGCCCAAGCCATCAGAAGGTGCGTCAACACCAAATTCATCAGCCGCACTCACAAGACAGCACCGAACATCACCCAAGCACAACGCAACGCCATCCACGCTCTCAAGACCAACCGCAACATTGTCATCAAACCAGCAGACAAAGGAGGGGCCATCGTCATACTGAACAGAACGGATTACTGCAAAGATGTGTACCGACAACTGAACAACGAGGAACACTACAGCCAGTTACCCACAGATCCGACCAAAGAACACACCCGTCAACTCAACACTCTGATCAAGACCTTTGATCCGGACCTTCAAAGCACCCTCCGTGCTCTCATCCCACGTACTTCCCACGTTGGAGATCTCTACTGCCTCCCAAAGATACACAGGGCAAACACACCTGGCCGTCCCATCGTATCGGGCAATGGGACCCTGTGCGAGAACCTCTCCGGCTATGTCGAGGGCATCCTGAAACCCATTGTACAAAGAACCCCCAGCTTTTGTCGCGACACTACGGACTTCCTACAGAAACTCGGCACACATGGAGCAGTTGAACCAGGAGCGCTCCTCGTCACAATGGATGTCTCGGCACTCTACACCAGCATCTCCCACGATGATGGCATCGCTGCAACGGCCTCAGTACTCAACGCCGTCAACTGCCAGTTTCCAGATGCAATTTTACAACTCATCCGCTTCATCCTAGACCACAATGTCTTCACCTTCAACAACCAGTTCTTCATCCAGACACACGGAACAGCCATGGGGACCAAATTCGCACCTCAATATTCCAACATCTTCATGCACAGGTTCGAACAAGACTTCTTCACCACACAGGACCTTCAACCGATGCTATACACTAGATACATCGATGACATTTTCTTCCTTTGGAGTCCTGGTGAGCAATCACTGAAACAACTATATGATGACATCAACAAGTTCCATCCCACCATCAGACTCACCATGGACTACTCTCCGGAATCGGTTGCATTCTTGGACACACGCATCTCCATTAAGGACGGTCACCTCAGCACCTCACTGTACCGCAAGCCCACGGATAACCTCACGATGCTCCACTTCTCCAGCTTCCACCCTAAACACGTTAAAGAAGCCATCCCCTACGGACAGGCCCTCCGTATACACAGGATCTGCTCGAATGAGAAGGATCACAACTGACACCTCCAGACGCTGAAAGATGCCCTCATAAGAACAAGATATGGGCGCTCGACTGATCGATCAACAGTTCCGACGCACCACAGCAAAAAACCGCACCGGCCTCCTCAGAAGACAAACACGGGACACGGTGGACAGAGTACCCTTCGTCATCCAGTACTTCCCCGGAGTGGAGAAGCTACGGCATCTCCTCTGGAACCTTCAACAAGTCATTGATGAAGACGAACATCTCGCCAAGGCCATCCCCACACCCCCACTTCTTGCCTTCAAACAACCGCGCAACCTCAAACAGATCATTGTCCGCAGCAAACTACCCAGTCTTCAGGAGAACAGTGACCACGACACCACACAACCCTGCCACAGCAACCTCTGCAAGACGTTCCGGATCATCGACACGGATGCCATCATCTCACGTGAGAACACCATCTACCAGGTACACGGTACCTACTCTTGCAACTCGGCCAACGTTGTCTACCTGATACGCTGCAGGAAAGGATGTCCCGAGGCATGGTACATTGGGGAAACCATGCAGACGCTACGACAATGGATGAATGAACACCGCTCGACAATCACCAGGCAAGACTGTTCTCTTCCTGTGGGGGAGCACTTCAGCAGTCACAGGCATTCAGCCTCTGATCTTCAGGTAAGTGTTCTCCAAGGCAGCCTTCACGACACACGACAGCGCAGAGTCGCTGAGCAGAAACTGATAGCCAAGTTCCGCACACATGAGGACGGCCTAAACCGGGATGTTGGATTTATGTCACATTATCAGTAACCCCCACAGCTTGCCTCCTGGACTTGCAGGCTGTCCTGTCTGGAGACAATACACATCTCTTTAACCTGTGCTTAATGCTCCCTCCACCCACATTGTCTGTATCTTTAAGATCTGGTTGGCTGTAGGGATTTGCATTCTAATCAGTATTCTGTAACTTGATTTTGTGTCTCTGTGCCCTGTTTGAGAGCACATTTCCACTCCATCTGATGAAGGAGCAGCGCTCCGAAAGCTAATGGTATTTGCTACCAAATAAACCTGTTGGACTTTAACCTGGTGTTGTTAAAACTCTTCATATGCTAGCGGCAGTCATAACTTCTTCTAAAATCAATGGAATGCTAGAATAATAAGTGGATGTGACACTGCATGCTGAGATATGATCCTATAGATGACAATCATTATTTTGTATCAGGAACTCTTTGTTCATAGTGAGCCCAGCCACTGAGGGAGTAGTATTCCATTTTGACAGGGGCAAAGGGTGCATTGGTAGATTGATCAGCCACTCTGGCTGCCTTTCCATCCCATAGACTTCAGCAGTGTAGCTGATCTGTTGATTACTTGTTTTGTCCTTAAACCTATTTCCAATTCACAGACAGAAATTAATCATTCCATCTGTACTTTTACCCCAGCTGACAGAGTACAAATTGGTAATCAAACATGGAAGCTTCCTGAGAGGGTCAAGATTCTGTATTACCCATTACATCAACACAGCACATTTACCACCTGTTACACAACAGGTGACATTTTAGAGCATTTTTTTAATTGGACATTATTTGAATAACTATTCCCCATGGACTCCCAGTGCAGAAGTTGGCATGGGAAGAAACTCTCAAGATTAATGATTCTCTGGAATCTTATTACCAACTGGAACCATGAGAATCAATGGCAAGGTCCCATAGCAAAATACACAGGACTAATCTGTCGATTCTTTTCTGCAACTTGTTAATGGCTCTTTGTTCAGGGGCCAGTTCAACAGCAACAATTTGCATTTATGCAGTGCTGTAAATGGCACATCACGCCAAGGCGCTTCACAGTAGCGTTATGAAAGAAAATTTTATACCAAGCCACAGAAGGAGATATTAGGATAGATGAGCAAAGGCTGGTCAAAGAGGTAGATTTTAAGAAATGTCTTAAAGGAGGTATAAAGGGAAGGAGAGTTTGTGAGGTTCAGGCAGGGAATCCAGAGCTTAAGGCCATAGGAGCTGAAGATGCAGCTCCACCAAAAGTGGAGGGATTAACATCGGGGATGCTCAAGATGCCAGAATGAGAGGAGCACAGAAAATTTTAGGGACGAAAAAAGAATGAAAATGATAGGGAAGGAGAGAACAATGTGAATCAATAGGAGACAAGGAAAAAGACAATCACATGAGGAAAATAGAGGGAAGTGAAAGGTCAGAAACAGCAGGAGAGGCTGATAGAGAAAAGGGAAAGAGAAAGACAGATAGAGAGACAAGAAGAAAAACAAAAGATACAATGATAGGAGAGAAAGAGATTGATGGAAAATAAAGAAAAAAGTACCAATGCAGGAGGGAAAGGAATTGAGAGGGAAGAAAGATCAAAGACAGAGAGACTAAGAGACGAAAGAGACCAATAGGGGGAGAGAGAAATAACACAAACAGCAGTGATTAACTACACTGAAAGCATTGAAATTGTTGATTCTATTTTTACAAAGTGGCAGTCATACTTCTACAGCTTGCTCACAGGACTGTGACAGGAAGGGAGATGCAGCTCTATACACAATACACAAATTAAACCATGCATGAAGCTCGGTTTACCAGGTTCCTGCTGCCTGTGCCAGTTTTAATTGTAACAGACGATAAGTTAGTCTGTTCTTCTAAATCATTTAAAATATAAGTGGTTTTTGAGTAGGTAACGCTTTATAAGTTTGGATTCTTGGCAGGGCTTTGCACCAGCTGCTTTCATATTTCAACGTATCTATCTTCTACCTCTATCAGGGATTTTTGTTCTGTAATTAACTAGGTGACACTGTTCAGCTCTTCGAATAGAAAAATGAGTTATAGTGCAAACATCACTGGGACAAGAATGCTATTAAAGAATGGCCATTCCATGAGGTGGACCCAGGTGATGGACACAACTTGCCACATTTACAATTTTGATCGATTCTGAGATGAAAATCTCATGCCAAGGCTTATCCCCATGTTGACAGATTGGTGAGACAATTACTCAATCACTGCTCCTTTGGTCACTCAGATTGAGAGGGTGCTGAGTGGTCAATTGTGTAGGGTCTGCCAATGTAATGTACTCTGATTTTCCCGGCCCATGTCAAAATATCTCCAAATACAACATGTTGGAGCTGGTGAGGAAGTGCAGTGAGATATGTGCATCCTGAACCAGTGAGTGAGTTGTATATGGTTACACAATTAAGTATCCTTGTTTTCCATGCATCTTCATCTCTTGCCCCCAAATTCCAATGCTTTTACTCTTCTCTTCTCATTGTTACTCTTTGTATTATCCCCAAGGAGTCAGCCTAGGTTCAGTGGGAGCACACTTGTTTCTGAATCAGAAGACTATGCATTCAACTCCTATTCCAGAGATTTGAGCACATGATCTCGGTTGACACTTCAGTGCAGTACTGAGGGAGTTCTGCACTGTCAAAGGTTCATCATTCCGATGAAATATTGAACAAATGCCCTGTTTATGGGATAGCACAGTAAGAAGTCTCACAACACCAGGTTAAAGTTCAACAGATTTATTTGGTAGCAAAAGCCACTAGCTTTCGGAGTGCTGCTCCTTCGTCAGGTAAGTGGGAGTTCTGTTCACAAACAGGGCATATAACGACACAAATTCAATTTATAAAATAATGGTTGGAATGCGAGTCTTTACAGGTAATCAAGTCTTAAAGGTACAAACAATGTGAATGGAGAGAGGATTAAGCACAGGTTAAAAAATGTGTATTGTCTCCAGCTGGGACAGTTAGTGAGATTTTGCAAGCCCAGGCAAGTCATAGGGGTTTACAGATAGTGTGACAAGAACCCAAGATCCCAGTTGAGGCCGTCCTCATGTGTGCAGAACTTGGCTATCAGTTTCTGCTCAGCGATTCTGCGTTGTCGTGTGTCGTGAAGGCCGCCTTGGAGAACACTTACTCGAAGATCAGAGGCCGAATGCCCGTGACTGCTGAAGTGTTCCCCAACAGGATGGGAACACTTTTGCCTGGTGATTGTCGAGCGGTGTTCATTCATCCGTTGTCGTAGCGTCTGCATGGTCTCCCCAATGTACCATGCCTCGGGACATCCTTTCCGGCAGCGTATCAGGTAGACAACGTTGGCCGAGTTGCAAGAGTATGTACCACGTACCTGGTGGATGGTGCTCTCAAGTGAGATGATGGCATCCGTGTTGATGATCCGGCACGTCTTGCAGAGGTTGCTGTGGCAGGGTTGTGTGGTGTCGTGGTCACTGTTCTCCTGAAGGCTGGGTCGTTTGCTGCGGACAATGGTCTGTTTGAGGTTGTGCGGTTGTTTGAAGGCAAGAAGTGGGGGTGTGGGGGTGGCCTTGGCGAGATGTTCGTCTTCATCAATGACATGTTGAAGGCTCTGGAGAAGATGTCGTAACTTCTCCACTCCGGGGAAGTACTGGACAATGAAGGGTACTCTGTCTGCCGTGTCCCGTGTTTGTCTTTTGAGGAGGTCGGTGCGGTTTTTCGCTGTGGCGCGTCGGAACTATCGATCGATGAGTCGAGCGCCATATCCTGTTCTTATGAGGCATCTTTCAGCATCTGGAGGTGTCTGCTGTGATCCTCCTCATCCAAGCAGATCCTGTGTATATGGAGGGCTTGTCCATGGGGGACGTCTTCTTTAATGTGTTTAGGGTGGAAGCTGGAGAAGTGGAGCATCATGAGGTTATCCGTGGGCTTGCGGTACAGTGAAGTGCTGAGGTGGAGATGCGTGTGTCCAAGAATGCAACCGATACTGGAGAGTAGTACATGGTGAGTCTGATGGTGGGATGGAACTTGTTGATGTCATCATATAGTTGTTTCAGTGATTGTTCACCATGAGTCCACAAACCACAAACCTCTTGGGGTTTGTCTTCCACAAACCCCAAGAGGCCAACAGCGAACACAATGAGAGCCAATGAACTGGAACAGCCGACAGAGAGATCCGCAGTGCAGCAACCGAAGAGAAAAGAGTCGAATTGGACTCCTCCGGAAGGCGCTGCCCTCGACTTGACCTGTATGCCCAAGCTGTCAGGAGGTGCGTCAAAACCAGATTCATCAGCCGCACTCACAAGACAGCCCTGAACATCACCCAAGCACAACGCAATGACATCCGCGCTCTCAAGACCAACCGCAACACTGTCATCAAACCAGCAAAGGAGGGGCCATCGTCATACTGAACAGAATGGATTACTGCAAAGAAGTGTACCGACAACTGAACAACGAGGAACACTACAGACAGTTACTCGCAGAGCCAACCAAAGAACACACCCGTCAACTCAACAGACTGATCAAGATCTTTGATCCGGACCTTCAGAGCACTCTCCGTGCTCTCATCCCACGTACTTCCCGCATTGGAGATCTCTAATGCCTCCCGAAGATACACAAGGCAAACACACCCGGCTGTCCCATCATATCAGTCAATGGGACCCTGTGCGAGAAACTCTCCGGCTATGTCGAGGGCATCCTGAAACCCATTGTACAAAGAACCCCCAGCTTTTGTCGCGACACTACGGACTTCCTACAGAAACTCAACACACATGGAGCAGTTGAACCAGGAGTACGCCTCGTCACAATGGATGTCTCGGCACTCTACACCAGCATCCCCCACGACGATGGCATTGCTGCAACTGCCTCAGTACTCAACGCCGACAACTGCCAATCTCCAAATGCAATTTTACAACTCATCCGCTTCATCCTGGACCACAATGTCTTCACCTTCAACAACCAGTTCTTCTGGAACAGCCATGGAGACCAAATTCACATCTCAATATGCCAACATCTTCATGCACAGGTTCGAAGAAGACCTCTTCACCACACAGGACCTTCAACCGATGCTATACACTAGATACATCGATGACATTTTCTTCCTTTGGACTCATGGTGAGCAATCACTGAAACAACTATATGATGACATCAACAAGTTCCATCCCACCATCAGACTCACCATGGACTACTCTCTGGAATCGGTTGCATTCTTGGACACACGCATCTCCATCAAGGACGGTCACCTCAGCACTTCACTGTACCGCAAACCCATGGATAACCTCACAATGGTCCACTTCTCCAGCTTCCACCCTAAACAAGCCATCCCCTACGGACAAGCCCTCCGTATACACAGAATCTCTTCAGATGAGGAGGATTGCAACAGGCACCTCCAGACGCTGAAAGATGCCCTCATAAGAACAGGATATGGCGCTCGACTCATCGATCGACAGTTCCAACGCGCCACAGCGAAAAACTGCACCGACCTCCTCAGAAGACAAACACGGGACACGGCGGATAGAGTACCCTTCGCCGTCAAGTACTTCCCCGGAGCGGAGAAGTGACGACGTCTTCTCCAGAGCCTTCAACATGTCATTGATGAAGACGGACATCTCACCAAGGCTACCCTCACACCCCCACTTTCTGCCTTCAAACAACCGCACCAACCTCAAACAGACCATTGTCTGCAGCAAACTACCCAGCCTTCAGGAGAACAGTGACCACGACACCACACAACCCTGCCACAGCAACCTCTGCAAGACGTGCCGGATCATCAACATGGATGCCATCATCTCATGTGAGAACACCATCCACCAGGTACACGGTACATACTCTTGCAACTCGGCCAAAGTTGTCTACCTGATACGCTGCAGGAAAGGATGTCCCGAGGCATGGTACATTGGGGAGGCCATGCAGACGCTACGACAACGGATGAATGAACACCGCTCGACAATCACCAGGCAAGAGTGTTCTCTTCCTGTTGGGAAACACTTCAGTGGTCACAGGCATTCGGCCTCTGATCTTCGGGTAAGCGTTCTCCAAGGCGGCCTTTCATGACACACGACAATGCAGAGTCGCTGAGCAGAGACTGATAGCCAAGTTCCACACACATGAGGACGGCCTCAACCGGGATCTTGGGTTCATGTCACACTATCTGTAACCCCCACGACTTGCCTGGGCTTGCAAAATCTCACTAACTGTCCTGTCTGGAGACAATACACATCTCTTTAACCTGTGCTCAACCCTCTCTCCACTCACATTGTCTGTATCTGTAAAGACTTGATTACCTGTAAAGACTCGCATTCCAACCATTATTTTGTAAATTTAGTTTATCATTGTATGCCCTGTTTGTGAACAGAACTCCCACTTACCTGATGACGGAGCAGCGTTCCAAAAGCTAGTGGCTTTTGCTACCAAATAAACCTGTTGGACTTTAACTTGATGTTGTGAGACCTCTTACTGTGTTTAACCCAGTCCAACGCCGGCATCTCCACATCATTCCTCATTGAGCCAGAGTTTCTCCCCATGATTGGTGGTAATAGAAGAGTGGGGGATATGTTAGATCATGAGGTTACAGAATGTGATTCAATATAATTCTTCTGCTGATGACCCACAGTGTCTCATGATTGCCCAGTTTTGAGCTGCTAGATCTGTTCTGAATTTTCCTCATTTGACATGGCAGTAGTGCAAGAAACATGATGGAGGGGCCTGAGTGTGAAGAAGGCAGTTTATCTCCACAAGGACTGTGCAATGATTATTCTTATCGATACTGTCATGGACAGATGTATGTGAGCGGTGAATTGGTGAGGACGAGGTCAAGTAGGTTTTCCCCTTATGTTTGTTTCCTCACCACCTGCTGCAGGCCTAGTCTGGCAGCTATGTCCTTCAGGACCGCACCACTTTTGCTGTAGTTCCCCCACCCAGATCACATTCTATGCCCACAGTCGTAGAATCCAGGTTATTGCCTCTGATCTTCTACATTGCAAATTATAAATAGCAATACCACTGTGGGGAGGTGATCAGTCGAGTCCATGAATTCCTTTACCAGGGTGAAGGGGAATATTAAGATGGTTGCGCCAATCACCTTCTGGTGGCTACAGTTTGGGAAGGGAGCTTGTTGGGTGGATGGGATAGGATGGGCTGCGCTCAATTGCATTTCCTTCTGGCTATCAACAATTATCCAGGATAGAATTTGTAATCACATGGAAAAATGTGTGTTGATTAGGAAGAGCCGATGTGGATTTCTAAAGGGAAATCTTGATTAACAAACTTAGAGTTTTTTGAAGAGGTAGCAAGAACGGTCGGTGAAGGTAATGTTGTTGATGTGGTTGGTGTACATGGACTTTCATAAGGCATCTGATACAGCAGAGTTGTGAGCAAAGTTATAGCTCATGGAATAAAAGGAACAGTAGCAATGTGGATGCAAAATTGGCTGAATAATAGGGAGCAGAGAGAACCGGCCAATGGATATTTTTTGGGCTGGAGTAAGGTTTGTAGTGTTGTCTCCAGGATTGGTATTGGGACCCTTGCTTTTCCAGATATATATTAATGATCTAGATCTTGGTGTGCAGGGGACAATTTAAAAGTCTGCGGATGATAAACATTTTGAAGTATTGTAAATTGTAAAGGGGACACTGTAGAACTTGACATAGACAAGTTGGTTGAATGAGCAGGTAGATGGCAGATGAAGTTCAATGTGGAGAAGTGTGAGCTGATGGATTTTGGTAGGAAGAATGTGAAAATGTGGATGATAGGGAGTGGGATAGCTTGATCTTGGTTTCAGATAAAGCTCGGCACAACATCGTGGGCCGAAGGGCCTGTTCTGTGCTGTACTGTTCTATGTTCTAAAAGACAATATAAAATAAGGGGTAAAATTCTTAAGGGGGTTCAGGAACAGAGGGGCCTGAGTATATATGTGCATAGATCATTAGAGTTGGCAGGACAGATGGAGAGACCAGTTAATAAAGCAAATAGTATTCTGGGCTTTATTAATTGGGATATAGCGTGCAAGAGCAAGGAGGTTATGCTGAACTTTTCAAGACACAGTTAGATCTCAGTTGGAATATTGTCTACAGTTCTGGAAGGGACAGAATACATTGGAAAGAGTGCAGAAGAGGTTTACAAGAATGGTTCCAGGGATGAGAAACTTCACTTATGTGAATAGATTGAAGAGGTTCAGACTGTTGTCCTTGGAAGAGAAGAAGGCTAAGAGGTGATTTGATAGAGATGTTCAAAATCATAAGGGGGCTAGACAGAGTAGATAGAGAGAAACTATTCCCACTTGTAAAAGGATCAAGAATGAGAGGGCATAGATTTAAAATGATTTGCAAAAGAAGCAAATGCGAAGTGACAAAAACGTTTTCACGCAGTGAGTGGTTCGGGTCTGGAATACACTGCCTGGAAGTGTAGTGGAGGAAAGTTCAGTTGATGATTTTTTGAATAGAAACAATGCAACGCTACAGGGAAAAGGCAGGGGAATAGCACTATGTCATGATGCTCATTTGGAGAGCAAACATGAATGGCCTCCTCCACATTGTAACAGTTCTGTGATTCTGTGAACGAAATGATCCAATGACGGGGAACTGGAGAGATGCCTTAAAAGTGAATGGAAAGGTGGAAGTCTCACCATTAGCAACAGAAAAATAAAACTAGCTTAATGTCTCTGATTTAATTCCAGTTGCAGCTGGAACTGGTTGTTTGGAGCTGTCTCCTCTTTAAAAGCCAATCTGACCTAAAAACATCTGAATGAACCTCAAAATGTGAATATGCAACCCACCCCTAGCTAGGGAAACATTTGACACAGCTCACTGTAATTCAGGTCATTCGTCGACAAACTGATCCTACTTTGGGGGTTGTGGGATTGGGGAGGGGTGGAGAGAGACCTGGCAAACATACCAGTATTAAAATTACAACTGCTGCCAAATTCTGTCATCTGTCCTGGAAGAGTTCAGGAGCAACAGTCCAGGATTAAGATTTGGGAAGAATGGGCTTGATGGACCAAATGGTGTAATCTCCTTCTTCGAGAATTAACTATTGTCGCTACTTTAATGTTAAA
This sequence comes from Mustelus asterias, assembly GCF_964213995.1. Lineage (NCBI taxonomy): Eukaryota > Metazoa > Chordata > Chondrichthyes > Carcharhiniformes > Triakidae > Mustelus > Mustelus asterias. The sequence continues at coordinate 55,601,696 of NC_135804.1, read as the reverse complement.
AGCTCGATCCCTTTTTAATGAAATTTTGATAGAGAATGACATTGCCTTAATTCAGGTGACGGTTCCCTTCTGATATGCAAAATATATTAAAGCACTGAATGAGTTTGCCATTGTCATTCAGGATTCTCTCCAATGCAATGTTGTCCATCTCAGCGAGCTCCCACTTCACCAAAGGGAAGATCATTGTGTGGCAATGCCCTGCAAAGAACCTAATGCTCCTCTTCTGCACAGGGCTGATCCATTGTACAAGATATCCATGCTGCACTATGTAATTACTCTGATGCATTATGTGAGGTGGGCAGTGAACAGAAGCTCACAAGAGATTAAATGGGTTATACTGTAATTGTATGTCATTATTTTACACACAACATCAGACAAGCTATGACAATTGAGATATTGCCTTTTGAAATATTATAATTCTAAAACAGCATCAAAAACTCAATTAATATGATAATAATCCATTAGAATGAGATTTATGTGCTACATTATTGTAATCCCCTGTGCTTGTCCCTTCTGAGAGGATGGAAATGCAATCAGATGGTCAAGTGTATGTTTTTATTGAGGGGAGGGGGGAATTCGGCAGCCTGCAGAATATTTTAACCTCATTTCAGGAAGTGAGGGTATAACAAACACATAACAATTCTGCTGTCTTTCAGGAGTCTTTGCACCTGGCCTCTTTACCGCTAGCCTTTCTGCCTTCTCTGTGCATTCTCTTGCTCTCCCTCTCACATATGCAGCCTGCTTTATCGGTAAATTGCTCCCGCTGAATCTACAAACAACATTTCACTGAAACTAAATGCGATCCAAGCTCTCCAATAGTTTCACATCGTTCCCTCTGCTAGCTGTCGGTATTCATCACATACTTCTCCGGTGCACTTAGCTACCACTGCACATAAAACCTGTTCCACATCTCTCACAAAGGGAGTGCGAACTTTGTAACAGGCCCTGAGCAGAGTGTGGAAGACAAGTGCCCAAGGCCGTATCCATAAAAACATCAGGGAGCAGCTAGGGTTTGATAAAAAAGAAAGGTTCTACCTCATTTTATTAAATAGAGCCCGAACTCGCCAGCCCAAGGGAATGGTCTGGCACTTTCACCGAAAGATTCTTTGTAGCAACACTGCAGCTGAGCAGCTTTTTTTTGGCGTTGTTGAGCTTTTAATAAACCACTTGCTGATGTGCTGTGCAATTTCAGCGTTCGAGTTCAGCGCAACCTCCTGATTTCATGCCCAGTTTAGTTAGTTTGCCATCTTGATTTCCGTTACTCTTCCTGGTCTCTTCCTGAACCAAGTACAAAGAACAAAGAACAATACAGCACAGGAACAGGCCCTTCGGCCCTCCAAGCCCGCGCCACTCCCTGGTCCAAACTAGACCATTCTTTTGCATCCCTCCATTCCCACTCCGTTCATGTGGCTGTCTAGATAAGTCTTAAACGTTCCCAGTGTGTCCGCCTCCACCACCTTGCCCGGCAGCGCATTCCAGGCCCCCACCACCCTCTGCGTAAAATACGTCCTTCTGATATCCGTGTTAAACCTCCCCCCCCCTCACCTTGAACCTATGACCCCTCGTGAACGTCACCACCGACCCGGGGAAAAGCTTCCCACCGTTCACCCTATCTATGCCTTTCATAATTTTACACACCTCTATTAGGTCACCCCTCGTCTTCCGTCTTTCCAGTGAGAACAACCCCAGTTTACCCAATCTCTCCTCATAACTAAGCCCTTCCATACCAGGCAACATCCTGGTAAACCTTCTCTGCACTCTCTCTAAAGCCTCCACGTCCTTCTGGTAGTGTGGCGACCAGAACTGGGCGCAGTATTCCAAATGCGGCCGAACCAACGTTCTATACAACTGCAACATCAGACCCCAACTTTTATACTTATTGCCCCATCCTATAAAGGCAAGCATGCCATATGCCTTATTCACTACCTTCTCCACCTGTGACATCACCTTCAAGGATCTGTGGACTTGTACAATCCATCAGCGGGCAGGTGGATGAGAGTCGCACATATCTTAAAGCACTCAGTGTCCAACACAATTCAAGAATATGAATGCTGGCTGTATTGAGCAAGTTGGGGTGTGATTTGAAATCGAGTAGGAGTGCCTACGCTCCAGAGTTCTCGTGGAGCCTCTGGGAATTAAGATTAATCTCCAGGACACTGTTCTGAGCAATCCGTATGGATAAACATACGGGCATTAAAGAGGAACTATGTGCTCTTTTCATTTTCTTTGAACAATTTTGTTACAAAATATATTGGAGATAAGAGGTGGGTTATTAGATTGTGAGTCAAGAATCACCCAGTCGGGCAATGATGAGCCCATTTGCTTTCGATTGGTGAAAAAAGGCAGTGAACTGATTTGATTTGATTTATTATTGCCACATGTATTAGTATACAGTGAACAGTATTGTTTCTTGCGCACCATACAGACAAAGCATACCTTACATAGAGAAGGAAAGGAAAGAGTCAAAGCTAGGCTGTAGAGAAAGATCAATTTAATGCGAGGTAGGTCCATTCGAAAGTCTGATGTCAGCAGGGAAGAAGCTGTTCTTGAGTCAGTTGGTACGTGTCCCCAGACTTTTGTATCTTTTTCCCAATGGAAAAAGGTGGAAGAGAGTATGTCTGGGGTGGGATCCTTAATTATGCTGGCTGCTTTTCCAAGGCAGTGGGAAGTGTAGACAGAGTCAATGGGTGGGAGGCTGGTATGAGTGATGGACTGGGCTTTGTTCACGACCCTTTGTAGTTTCTTGTGGTCTTGGACAGGTCTGTGATTCAACCAGAAAGAATGCTTTCTATGGTGCATCTATAAAAGTTGTTGAGAGTTGTAACGGACGTGCCAAATTTCCTTAGTCTTCTGCGAAGATAGAGGTGTTGGTGGGCTTTCTTACCTATAGTGTCGGCGTGGAGGGACTAGGTTGTTGGTGATCTGGACACCTAAAAACTTGAAGCTCTCGACCATTTCTACTTCGTCCCCATTGACGTAGACAGGGGGCATGCCCTCCACTATGCTTCTTGAAGTCGATGACTGTCTCCTTTGTTTTGTTGACATTGAGGGAGAGATTATTGCCATCATACCAGTTCAGATCCTCTACCTCTTTCCTGTACTCCATCTCATTATTGTTTGAGATCCAACCCACTATGGTGGAGTTATCAGCAAACTTGAAAATCGAGATGGAGGGGAATTTGGCCACACAGTTATAGGTTTATAAGGAGTATAGTAAGGGGCTGAGGACACAGCCTTATAGTGCACCGGTGTTGAGGATGATTGTGGAGGAGGTGTTGTTTATCTTTACTGACTGTGGTCTGTGGGTTAGAAAGTTCAGGATCCAGTCACAGAGGGAGGAGCTGAGCCCCAGGCCACGGAATTTGGAGATGAGTTTCGTAGGAATAATGGTGTTGAAGGCTGAGCTATAGTCGATAAATTGGAGTCTGACATAGGTGTCTTTGTATCTAGGTGTTCCAGGGTTGAGTCCAGGGCCAGAGAGATGGCGTCTGCTGTGGACCTGTTGCAGCAGTAGGCAGGCGAACTGCACTGGATCCAGGCAATCTGGGAGGCCGGAATTGATACTTGCCATGACTAACCTTTCGAAGCACTTCATAATGATGGATGTCAGAGTCATCGGACGATAGTCTTTAAGGCACGCTGCCTGGCTTTTCTTTGGTACTGGGATGATGGTCATCTTCTTGAAGCAGATAGGGACCTCAGATTATTGTAAAGAGAGGTTGAAGATGTCTGCGAATATCCCCGCCAGCAGATCCACACAAGATCTGAGTGCTCGTCCAGGTACCCCATCCGGGCCAGTCACTTTCCATCGGTTGGCTGCTCTGACATCTGCAATGGTGAACTCGGATACAGGTTCGTCTGAGGCTTCTGGGGTAGATAGCGTGCTCAAAACGGGTATAGAACCACGAGGATTGGGATTAGATTGGGTGACCCATGATAGGAGGTGTGGGTGAGGTGGGGTGGGGGGTTTAGGATGAAACTTCCAAGGCTACACCGAACCAGAGCTGGAATCAAGTCAGTTGGGATTATGCTAAGGGCCAGTTGCCAAGTCACCTCAACACTGCAGATGGTCAAGTGATTTGGAACAAAGTATTAGAACAGAATATTGGGCCAGCAGAATTGTTATTTGGGATTGGAATTTAAAGGAAAATCTCTACTATTTAACCATGAAGTGACAAATCTTTACCTTGTACATTGCTGGTATTTGAACACCATTTTTAATAGTTAAGTGGTAATAAAGTATTCAATTACTCAACTCTAATTATTTATGCCGAACTAACAAATGTATGACAAATTGACCAATTAAACAAAGCTGTGGCATCAGCTGCAATATTGTTAATTGAATTAAATGTTGTTTTTCATTTCTGCGGTCAGAATGACAAACATCAGCTGATAGAGCCTCAAGTCATTCTCTTAATTATTGAATGTTTCTGAACTTGAAAGCCCCTGGTTATTTCAATGTGACAATTGAGTTGCAATTCCAATTCACCTTTTGTTCCTCCGAGTTGTTTTGAAACTAGTATGCTTGTTGTTTTTGCTCTGTAGGAATCATGCTGTGCATCAACAGTGCAGCTCAGACCTCTCCAATCAGCCAGTGCTTGGGTCTGTGTTGCTGCTCTCTTTTGTATCATTTCAAACTAAGTTCAGGTTTAATTGCCTTTCCTTTGTGCTGAGGAAATTAACAGAAGGCATCCTCTACAAAGTACAAATATAGACATTATCATTGTTTTACTGTGCAACGCCCATTCCCTCATCCTGCCATTGGTCGCTATGCCTTCAGCCAGGCTTTAAGCTCTAGAATTTCTTCACTAAACGTCCCTGCCTCACTTCCATTAAAATCTTTCTTATAACCCACCTCTGTGACTAAGCTTTTCGCCACCTATCCTAATGTCTCTTTTTTTTCATCCAAGTGTCAAATTTTGGTTGCTAATGCTCCTGTCAAACGTGTGACATTTTCCTATGTTATGTGCTATATAAATGCAAGTTGTTGTTACTTTTTTGTTGGTGCTCTATTCCCCCATCCACCCTCTCCCCATTAACATAATTCCAAACTCTTGGATCTTAAAGTTGGTCTGAAATGCTGGAAAAGAAAAAATCAGCTTTCTCATTGTAAAGAAAGCAAAGTGCTTTCTACTGTACACAGTATCCGGTGAATAACTCTGCTAATCCAGCATATTCTGACCTACAGTACTGCACCTCAGCTTATTATCGAGCGATGCAAAAGTTAGACCTGTAATAGCCAAGTGGAGTTTCAGGGAAATTAGGCACAAACTTCCAAGATATTGACTGATGAGGAAATTGTTTAATCCAACGCTGCTCCCCATCCAGACTCTAAATTCTACACCCCCTCTCCCCCACACACTCTTCAGTCTCAAGTTGCTTCTGAACCCAAGGTTTTTGCCTCTATTGCTTTCTCTTTGTGCATAGTAGTTCCTGACAGCAGTCCTAAAATTACCTTCACCCATCACCATGTCCCCTTGTCTTACTCCTGCTATTTAATTTAAACAGATCATCTCTCTTACATGGCTTTACAAGATGACCTCCTACAAGCCCCTTTCCCTGCCGGACAGCCCAAATTTCTCCAGCATTCCTTCCTAACCCTCGGCTCTGATACCAGCTCCCAGCCTCATTGCTCTTCTCTGCACTGCCTCCAGGAACTGAATGTTCCTGTTGTGTATTATTCACCAGAATTGGACATGGTACCCACGGTGTGTTCTAAAGAAAGTGCTGTGTGGTTTGATCACAGCTTCCTCTATTCTGCTGATTAAGCTGTCAAATTCACAATTCCCTGATGGAAGCCCTTTACCTTCATAATGTCCCCAGATTTATTCAAAATCCGTGCAATATTTGGCCTTGTATGATCCAGGTGCCCTTGGCATCAGCCTCATCAAGTGTATCCCCTAGAATCAGTCTGTCGATGACATTCCTTTACAAAGCGTTGACAGCAACACGAGTATAGGAGTTGCATTTATTGATTGGAAAATTCATCCTGCCTATAGAGCTTGCTACCAGACAATGTTACCATCCGGAAATCTGTTCCTCATCTGCAGAAGTTAAAATATAGCAGAATGCAGATTCATCATTTGCCATAGGATGCACAGAGAAACCCAATGTTATCATCTACTTGGCTTGGGACTTAGTGCCCTTGAGCTGTGGCTCAACTGGTAACACTCATTTATCAGAGTTCAAAGTTGTGGATTCAAGTCCAATTCCAGAGACTTGAGCCCAACATCCAGGTCGGTACTTCAGTGAGGTACAGAAGGTGAGAAAGAGAGAGAGGGAGAGAAAAAGAAAAGAGACAGGATGGAAATTGACAGAGAAAGGGAAAGTTGGAAAGAGAGAGAGAGACAGACACAAAGTGGGAAACAAGAGAGAGAGAGGCCCAGTGGGAAAGAAGAGAGAAAAAGAAAGAGAGAAAAAGGAAGTGTGAGAAAGGAAAGCAAGCAAAGGTTGAGCAGCGTTTCAGGAGTGTTGTGGGTGGGACGTAGAAGCTCTGCTTCTCAGGGTGTGTTTGGGTGATTTAATGTTATCTAACTTCAACATATATGGTATTTATGCTATATTTAGTGATTTATTTTACTTTGAAAGTTATTCACGTGCGGAATGGACCTTGCTGTGCATGTATGGTACAGTATTTGAACTTGTATATTTGTTTTACCCGGCAACCGGCATCTGATGGATCCCAACTCTGGCTTTACCATTGATTCCTATCAGAATCCATGATTCATTTGAAGTTGTTTCATTTATCTTCAGGAACACAACCATAACTTTAAGTGAAGACTTACTGTATTGAGGGAGTGTTGCTCTGCTGGAAGTGCTGTCTCTGGGAGGAGACATTAAATTTAGGATCTATCAGCTCACAGGCTGATGTAGAAGATCCCATGGCACTATTGTGAAGAAGAGCAGGATGGTTCTGCCCGGTGTTCTGGCCAATTTTAATCAGCAAAACAGATAATCTGATTATTATCACATCACTGGTTGTGGGAGCTTGCTGTGCAGATTGCCAACTTTCCCCCCCAATAGTGACTACAATTCAGAAGTACTTAATTAACTACTTTTTTGTGCGGCACGGTGGCACAGTGGTTAGCACGGCTGCCTTACAGGGCAGGGACCTGGGTTCGATTCTGGCCCTAGGTGACTGTGTGGAGTTTGTATATTCTCCCCGTGTGCTCCTCTTTTCTCCCACAGTCCAAAGATGTGCAGGTTAGATGGGTTGGCTATGCTAAATTGCCCCTTAGTGTCAGGGGGATTAGTGGGGTAAATATGTGGGGCTGCAAGGATAGGGCCTGGATGAGATTGTTGTTGGTGCAGTGTTGATGGGCTGAATGACTTCATTCTGCATTGTAGGGATTCTCTTCTATGATTCTAATAGTAAAGTACACAGGGATGTCATGAGCTTATTGAAGTTACAATAAAAATGCAAGTCTTTCTTTCCAAGTCCAATTGTTCCAAGTCTTTTTGTATTCCCAGCAACAGAACAGGGTAAATATGAGAGATCCTGGATTGTGGATGCAGCTAGCTGTATGTTGTTATGCCAGTTAATACAAATATATATTCATGGGGAGGAGTACTAATTAAGTATCAATTCAGATGGTCATGTGATGGTTATAGTGATGCAGCTGACACTTTGAGGTTCACACTGCTAATCCCTTCCTTAATCGGTCATATTGTAAATTAGAGAGAATATCCAGTTCTGTATTAGGGATGCCATTGCATACAGATGCACACAATATACCATGACATTCACTATGACAAAAGTCACGTCACTGGTGAGTGGCTCTATTGGCTCCTGGTTCCCAAACACAAACTGTTGCCAAGGTATGTTGAGGAATGCAATGTTCCCTTTGGGTGAAAAAAATCAAAGGCAACAGTTGAAAGAGAGACGTGAGTAAGGGAAGGCACATTATTGCTCGTGAACCCATGTGAGACACAGTGAACTGAATGGAATGTAACCTGCATTCTGGCTGAAAAGAACAATTTACAATCCATTATAAATGAAGGAATCTTGGAATATAGCCGGAATATTCAGGCTGCTGGATCAATATTTGTACATTTGCTGCTCCTTCATTGTCACTAAGCCAAAGACCCGGAACTCCCATTCAACAATACCTGTGGCAGTACCTTCACCATATGGACTGCAAGAGTTCAAGTTGACCTACCACCAACCCCTCAAGGGCAACTCGACAACAAATGCCAGTTTTGCCAACAATCCCTATCCCTACAATTAATAACCAAAAATAAATAAGGAAGTTGTGGAAATGTCATTCTCCTAAGAACACTGAACCAAAATGCTGTACTGGCCCCACCAGAGAATTCAGAAAGCAAGTTGAGAGTGATGGACATTCAGCCATGTTTTGAGATTCAGTAAGAGGCCTCCGCGATTGATGCTAAGTACAACAGTCAGGTTATTCAAGCCATTCGGAATACCATATACACAGACTAGAATAACTATGCACACAAGCTAGATAACCTTCATATCTAAAAGTTGGACTAGTCCTGGGCACACTAGCTGGACTATCCCCAATTCCACGGGCAGGAATGGCCCTGCACGAACAGGCACAATAAAACTAGTTCAATTGTGACATTTAATAAAGGTACTTCATCCTTCCATTTATTATCCTCATCTGGAAACATTTCAAGAACTCCCCTTCACATCACTTCCTCCAGTTTCAGATATCCTGGGTATCAATGGCTGTGTGCAGTGTTAGTTTGGGCTTGGGCATTTGTCTCCATATATTGACTACCCACATTTTTCCCAAATTATTGTGGATTGGTGCTGTGCAATAAGTGTTTAACACAAGAAAACGAGGGAAAGACTTGCATTTATATAGTACTTTTCACAACTATCAGACGTCTCAAAGCACTTTACAGCCAATGAAGTACTTTTGAAATGTAGTCACTGTTGTAAGGTAGGAAATGCAGCAGCCAATATGCCCATAGCAAGCTTGCACAAATGGCAACATGATAATGACCAGACAATCAGTTTTTCAGATATTAGTTTAATGATAAATACTGACCAGAGAGAACTCCATTGCTCTTATTCCAAATAGTGCCATGAAATCTTTGATGGGCAGCTGAGAGGCAAACCAGGCCTCGGTTTAATATCTTATCTGAAAGATGGCCTTGGACTGTCAGCCTTGCTATTTGTGCTCAAGTCCTAGAGTGAGATTGAACCCACAACCTTCTGATTCAGGGGTGAAAATGCCACTGACTGAGCCACGATGGACACATAAGGAACAATGAGAAACACAAGTGATGAGAATGGATTGGATTGTATAGGGAGCAGGACAGGAGAATGAGCATTACCAAAACACAACATGCTTTACTTTCCAGAAACTGCAACCTCTAGTATGATAACCTTGAATTTTTCTCCTGGCTACAATCAGATCTACCGATATGCCACCCTATCAGGTTTGCACCCTGGTCCCAGTCTATAATTGGGGTGATCATCATTATGATAGAGCGGGTGGGTGCTGGGCCATTCATGGTGCTCAGTCAGGGAGGTTTGGGATTGGGGTAAGAGCTGATGAAGTGTCTAATATTCAGAGGTCCGAGGTCAGTAAACATTTCATTCAATTTCACGCTGCAACTTTGGGTGTTCATCAGGAAAATCCCTACAGAATTTCATTGCCTTGGAAAGCTGCAAAATTGGATTATTTTGTAATGCACTGATATTGCTTTATGTAGATTTCCCATTAAATTTTAACCCCTTCCTTCTTTCCTCATCGACCTGACAAGATCTATGGTAATGCTGGAGGACAGGACAATGGAGTTTTTTGATTTGATTTGGTTTATTATTGTCACATAGAATCATGGAATCCTTACAGTACAGAAGGAGGCCGTTTAGCCCATCGAGCCGGTACCAACTGCAATCCCGCCCAGGCCCTGTTACCATAACCCCACACATTTACCCGGCTAATCCCCCTGGCACTAGAGTCAATTTGGCATGGCCAATCAACCTAACCTGCACATCTTTGGACTGTGGGAGGAAACCAAATCACCTGGAGAAAACCCATGTATTGGGATAAAGCACCATGTACTGGAATGCAGTGGAAAGTGTTGTTTCTTGTGAGCTATACAGATAAAGCATACCGTTCATAGAGTACACTTGGGAGAAGGAAAGGAGAGGATACAGAATGTAGTGTTACAATCATAGCTAGGGTGTAGAGAAAGATCAGCTTAATATAAGGTAGGTCCATTCAAAAGTCTGATGACAGCAAGGAAGAAGCTGTTCTCGAGTCAGTTGGTACGTGATTTCAGACTAGGTATCTTTTTCCTGATGTAAGAAGATGGAAGAGAGTATGTCCGGGGTGGGTGGGATACTTGATTTTACTGGCTACTTTCCGAGGCAGCAGCAAATATAGACGGAGTCAATGGATGTGAGGCTGGTTTGCGTGATGGACTGGGCTACGTTCACAATCCTGTGTACTTTGCAGCAAGGCACCTGATGTTAATGGGAGACATACGATGGGCAATATATTGCATAACATTTATCAACTTCCATTATAATATTATTTGTTTTATCGGAAATCAGATGATGTGCACCCAGATCACTTCACCAGCACAACTGATGAAGACATTCAGGGCCCCTAGATTGTACATATTTTCCGATGAGGTCATGGGTGGTCAATTTGGCTAAGGTTTTCTAGTGGAGGGATTTATAAATCCTGGTCCAGAGATAGAGGCACTGTTTCAGGGTTTGAAATGACTATTTGCATGGAATATAAGCCGGTCTAAACGCAAAATGGGGCCCAGCCTAAAAGGAAAGTGTACTCCAGCCAACTGAAAGAATTAAATAGAGCAAACATACAGCATGGACTATATAATTATACATGAAAAAAAACCCGCAAACAGACTGTGCACACTAAATGCCAATTCTAATCAATGATGTGTTGCAAGGGATCCTGTTAGTTGACGTCAAGGCAAGCACATCTGTTCCACTATTTCACTCAGTAAGTAAAATAGAAAAAGGACGCTCCTGCCATGCAATTATTTCAGAAACTGATTTTTAAAGTACAGTATATATAAACACCTATCATTCCGGTATACATCCTTAAAGTCACCTTGTATGACAGCAGATTGATTTCTTTGCAATTAAGTCTAGTGGGTGAAAAATGCAGTGAAGAGTGAGGTTGTAGTATAAAGTTCTGCCACCAGAGGTCCCCAAAGCATGAGCCCAACTCACCAGCAGCATCTAATGACAGAAGCCTGCAACTGCAAGATGGAGTTGAGCCAAATCTCAAACTGGTCAAGCCCTAGAACCTGACATGTGTTTTGGAGCCTGCCAGCCTTGGAATGTCTTCATACTAAGTAGTTCTAGAAACGTTGGAATGGTCAAGGCAACATGGTTCATATGGATAGTTTGTAAGCTCTGAAATTGCCATATTTTATTTCTTTTATTCTTCAATCACTCCTTTCACCAAAAACTATCCAGCACCCTCCGACAATTGTTCACACTCCACAAGCAGTCTGTTTCAAGCATTCACTATCCTTTGTAAAGCAGTTAAATCTAAATCCTCGATTCCCTCTTCTGAATACTTGTCTATTCCCCCCGAGTTTGCCATTGTTGAGATTATTGGATTTATTTATCTGTACCCCATGAAATCTCCAAGCTTCCTTTTTCAAAACATGCCCAGAAAACCTTGTAGTCAGTGCGGTTCTGCCACTTGAACAGCCTAATTTTGTATCATCAAACTGAGATGACTTTAAAATAATTTATGTGCAAACAACAAAGGCCCAAGCACTGATTCCTGAGACACCCTGGTGATCACCCTTCTCCATTTTGTTCCAGTCCCATGTAAGCCCACCCCCCTTTTTGATCCACTTCAGCAAGCTCCGCCCCCCCCCACCCCACTTACATTCTAATCTACTGTGTGCCAGACCTTGTTAAAATCTACATATACAGACCCTGAAATTCTGTGGGCTGAGATCCTGATTGTTTGACCACAGTTGTTATGCCAGCGATTCCCCCCAACATGGAGCCTACAAAAAGTGGGAGACCACAACCACTTCAGTGAGGCCGATTGGTGCAAGTACCTCCAATGTACCCCTGCACCCACACCCCAGCAAGAGTCCAACACTGGTCTGAGAAAGTTGACTGACTGAGGACCTTTATTTTTTTTGAAACTCATTTACAATTCTCTCGTGTCTAGACTCTTGCCACTCCTACACCCCAGCAATGGAGCCGCTGCTCACTCTTGTGGGCCAATTTGCCTCATTGAAGTCACTACTATGCTGACTTCCCACCCTTGGTCCTATCCTCAGTTCATAATTTGCCTCCTAAAAAGGTTGGTAGAAAACCCAATGCAACTCGGTCTCTGCAGATGTTCCTGTGGTTTTGCCGGACTTATGCCAGAGCGATAGTGGGAGATTGGCAAACTCCTGAGGTAGTGATGTCTGCTGAGTCTAACTATGCATGATGGACATTATTTCTTCAAAGCTCAATGAGTCAGACTTGACCTCCATCCCATAAAACAATAATGACCCTCTTAAGTTCTATTTCAATGTGTTTCATTATTCCCTCCTCTAGGTCTGTTTGATCTATTAGGTATATTAGATCTATTAGATTGGGAATCCAGGCTTCTTTAGATCCCTCTTTATAAAATGGTGTTGTATTTGTCGTTCTGTAATCCTCAGACACTATTCTGGTTTCCAATTAATCTTTAAAATACCTGCCAGCACATGGCAGATTATATTAGCTACCTCCCCAAATACCACACACTTGTGCTATCCACCTAGACCAAGTATTGTGTTTTCCTTTAGTACTTTCAGGCTTTAACATGTTCCCTGAGTTATGCCCTGAGAGTGAGGTTCCTGCACCCAGTTAGCCATTAAAATATCTTCAGTCTCTCGCACACTAATCCCCGCAATACCTCGCTCAACAATGAACCCGCTGTATACAATCCATTCAGTTGTCTACTCACTATTGCGCAGAGTCGTTGAGCTGGTATTCACGGGAACGGCTGAAGCACTCCACCATCCCAGAATCTGTCCAAAGTCGTATCATGGCAGACAGCAGCTCCGGGGAGAATGGTTCCGTATCTTCCATCCGACTCACCACGTCACACACCATTTTAGCATCAGCCTGCGGGAGATGAGAAAATGCATCAGAATGAGGCACAAACCAACACCGTTGTGTCAATGCAAGGAACAGCAATGAGCCAATCACATAATGGAAAAGGACAGCAATAAGCCAATCGCCTCATGGCAAGGGGCAACAACAAACCAATCCAGGAGCTATGGACTATCACAAGGCTATGGCTCTGTGAGTGTGGACTGTTGCAAGGCTATTGCTCCGTGGGTGATAGCAGCCCTCCAGTATCGTTCCACAGTGAGCAAACACACACTTTGCAGCTGGCTGGTGGGAGTATTACTCGATAATGGTCAAAAGCAGGAATCCTGGCTGATTTTTCAGCCCAGTGCATTGTGATGCTAAGGTCAACTGTAGGCAGCCAACTCAGGGATCAACCTTAGGAACCTGTTGGTCTCTGAGGCTCCATAGCCACCAGAGGTTGTGCTTTCTTCAGTGATTTGTTTTTTGAGTTTCTTAATGGAACAACTTTGGAGGATTAGAAACTGATACAGGATCTGTTAGTGACCTAACAATACTGTGCCACCTGGATTGAGGTCGGTGTTGCAGATGTCATACTGTACAATACTGGGTTACAGATTTCCACCCACCAACTGGTCATGGGTGACTTGGTGGTCAACTTTGCCAAGGTTATAAACCACATCATTACCAAAGGTATGAGCCCTCATCATCCTGATGCAGACCCTTCAATGCTCCTCTACATTTTTGCTGTGCCTAGTTGACCTACATTGAATCATATAAACTTACAGCACAGAAACCGGGCATCTGGCCAAACTTTCTGCGCCAACGTTTACACTTCACACAAGTGTAAACTATAATTAGTTTTCCCCACCATGCCCCCATTTTCCTCTATTCCCTTCTCCCACTTTGAGACATTATCCTTCCCTTAAATGTGTTAATGCTACCTGCTTCCAACATTCCAGATGACAACCAGTTCCACATTCTCATCCCTTGCTGTATAAAGAAACTCCTAAATTGATCTGTTCATAGCTATCTTAAATTTATGAACCTTGTTATGAATATACCCACAAGTGGAAACACACGGACACCAGCAAATCCTTTCACAAGTCCTCCATCAGATACCTTAGTCTTATATTCATTAAGGGTAGAAGATTTCTTAAGAACGGGAAAAGGTGGTCCAGCCCAATACATACATAAATCGGAGATATTTGGGTAATATTTTGAAAATTATTCCTCTTTGAGGATCTTTTGTTTTAAAATCTCATTTAAAGGAACTTCTGAGTTGACAAAGCAGAATCACATACTTTAAATTGAAGGAAATTTGAATGAAGCTTTGGTATAGCTAGTCAGCAGTCAGAAGCAGAACAGGAGAGAGGTAATACTAAATTTTGATGAAACCTCAGATAGACCATAATGGAGTAATGTGCTCGGTTCTGGTTTCCATATTCATAGAATCATAGAATCCCTACAGTGCAGAAGCAGGCCAAACGGCCATTAAAAATGCACCGACAACAATCCCACCTAGGCCTTATCCCTGTAACCCCCCATTTTTACCCTGCTGGTCCCTAAGGGGCAAGTTAACATGGCTAATCAACCTAACTCGCACACCTTTGGAGTGTGGGAGAAACTGGAGCACCCGGAGGAAACCAACACACACGGGGAGAATGTGCAAACTCCACACAGTCACCTGAGGCTGGAAATGAAACCAGGCCCCTGGCGCTGAGGCAATAGTGCTAACCTCTGTGCCACCATGCTGCCCTTGCAGAGAGAATAGTGATTTACCCAGATTATGCCAGGTTTTAACCATCAGAAAAGACAGACAGCCTGGGGTTATTTTCTCTACAAAACAGAAGGTGACCTAACAGAGGTCCTGAAATTCTGAAGGAGTTCAATAGGAGGCTATGGCCATGTGGTATTATCGCTAGACTATTAATCCAGAAACTCAGCTAATGTTCTAAGGACAAGGATTTGAATCCCGCCACAACAGATGGTGAAACCTGAGTTCAATTAAAAAAAATCTGGAATTAAGAATCTACTGATGATCGTGACACCATTGTCGATTATTAGAAAAACCTGTCTGGTTTACTAATGTCCTTTAGGGAAAGAAATCTACCGTCCTTATCCGGTCTGGTCTACATCAATGTGGTTGACTCTCAACTTGAGATGGGCAATAAATGCTGGCCAGCCAGCGACGCCCATGTCCCATGAATGAATTTAAAAAATAGGATTCATGAAGAGAAGACATTTTCACTTATGAGGAAGTCCAAAACTAGGAGCTATAAATATAAGATGGTTATTAATAAATCCAATAGGGAATTCAGGAGGAATTTCTTAATTTTGCAGAGATCCCTTTGGGCAAGACCATGTAATGAAGCCAGGTGGATGAAAACATGACATTAAAGATAGCCCCAGTGGTATCTTGGTGATTTATGGAGTTAACACACTACCTAGTGTGGGATACTGAGCTGTACAAATATATCTGACATCTGGTCTGGGTTTGATGGGATAAGGTAGTGATGGGGACATTGTGATTTGAAGCCAACCAGCAGCATTAGGGATGGGTGGAAAAAAGGCCAATCATTGGTCCTGTCCAGAGGAGTGTGTGCACACCTGGTCACTGACAAGGACAGGAATGGGCTCCACTGTGATGGCTTGAACAGTTTACTGTGCGAGCCCTCGTGTAGAGAGTGATCATGTATGTGGTGGTCAAAGACTTCTTCTGGCACATGTGGAAGTCCAAAAGGAGTCAGAAGAGGAGGGGGTGAAAGGGGGAAAATTCAATGAGAGAATATAATCCCAGAGTCAGATTATGCTTCTCCAGTTCAGTTTGCCAATGGTGAGGGCTACTTAAACTCTTTTTAACGATGGTGTTTTCAATGGTTGTTAAGATGTGGGACTAGGAGCCTTCTCAACCGAAGAATGTACAGACAAATCAGTCTTCATGAAAAACAATCAGTGAATGGTGTCTATTTGCATGATGCAATGTTGTGAATTGTAACACAACTCATTACATCTCCCACCTAGATCATAAAAATGACCCACACTGCTGGAGAACATAAAAGAGCTTTGAAAGAATCAGCTGCTCTATCAAGCCCTGCCAATACTCAAGCTAATTGAAGCTTCAAGATTAGACACCTCCTACTCTCCCCACCCCACAGACACAACAGAAAGATCCAACGAGAACAAAAAAACTTTAAAAAACACCTCTCTGACCAGGTCATTAGATCCAAACCAATCTAGATCACACGGACAATGTTGTTCGTTAACTGTTAAACTATATTAATAGAGCTTCTCCCAAATGCTCGACACTCCAAAGCCTGTCCGCCATCTACAAGGCACAAGTCAGCAATGTGATGGAAGACTAGCCACTCTTGAATGAGTGCAGCTCCAACAACACACAAAAAACCTCAACACCATCCAGGACAAAGCAGCCTGCCAGATTGGCACCTCATCCACCACCGACACACAGCGGCAGCATTGTATACCATCTACAAGATGCACTGTAACAACTCACCAAGCTCCTTCAACAGCACCTTTCAAATTCCTGACCTCTATCACCTAGGAGGACAAGGGCAGACTTCTAGAACACCATTGTTATACTCTTGATCGCCAATTTGTGAAGGAAGAATCCAAAGTTAGTCTTTATTTGGGATAGATTTATTCAGAGTGAAACATTCTTGGTATATATCACCTGACTCCACTCAACTTCAGTGTCAGTATTTGTTTCTTTGTATATGCCCAAGTAACCACCCAATCAATCCCTCCACCTGTAGGCATTTAACTTCAGTTGACACTATTAGCCATTACGTGTAAGGTTCCTCCAAGCCACACACTATCCCGATTTGGAAGTATATCCTTCAATGTCACCGGGTTAAAAGTCTGGAACTCCCTGTGGGTGAAATCGCACCACATGGAACGCAGAAGTTCAAGGCGGTAACACTTCATCTTCTCAAGGGCAATTTAGGAATCAGCAACAAATACTGGCTTAGCCACTGATGTTCACATCACAGAAATGAAAAAAAGAAATAAAGACCTTTCAAACCTTCATTTAAAGTTTTAGGGAAGCTATTGCTGCTCGTTTCCAATCCCTTCTGAAATGTTATCATGAATCTGCTTTCATCACCTTTTCAGACATCAGAAGAGTTGGCTTTATAAAAAAGAATTCTCATCTTCTCCAGGTTCCTTTGGTTACCGACACTTGTCAGTGTAAATGGCTTCTCTCCATTCACCCTGTCGAAACCTCTCACCATTTTAAACACTTTTAGTAAATCTCTTAACCTCTCTATTCTAAAGGAGAAAGACGCTAGCTTCTCCACACTTCTCTATGTAGAAAGATTGCTTTCTGCAGTTAAGGTGGCAGCCAAATCCTAACCCTGGTAAGTTTCTGGAGAGGCACAGCCAATACTCAGAAAAGATTTAAGGTTTTGAGGAGGAGAGGTGGAGAAAATTCCAGAACCTAGGGGGCTACGCAGCTGAAGACATGGCTGTCAATGGTGGAGCAATTAAAATTGGGGATATCCAAGAGGGCAGATATAGAGAGCTTGGAAGTTGTAGGAGGTTACAGAGGTTGGGAAGGGCCATGGAGGGATTTGAAAACAAGGATGGAAATTTTAAAATGGATGCCTTGCTGCCGCAGGAAACAATGTCTATCAGCGAGCGAGCACAGGCGCTGACAGGTTAATGGGACTTATGCCAAGTTAGGATAGGACGGTTTCGCTGAGTTTAATTTCACAGTGGTGGAAAGTCAGAGAGTGGCTGGGAAAGCAATGAGATAGTTCAGTCTGCAGGTAGCAAAAGGCAAGGGTGAGGGTTTCAGCAACAGATAAGTTGAGGCAGGCTCAGAAACGATTATGTTAAGGGGCAGGAAGTAGACTCAGTCTTGGTGATGCAACAGATACTCAATTGGCAGTTCACCTCAGGATCAAATAGGAAGCCAAGGTTGTGAGCAGTCTGATTCAGCCTGAAGCAATGGCCAAACATTGAAATGGTATCAGTGGTTAAGGAATGGAGTTTGTAGCAGGAACCGAAGGCAATGGCTTTGGTCTTCCCAATATTTTTTCAGAACAGAACTGTTTGGTATTTTCTGCAGACAAAATAATAGCAGCTGAAAAACAGCTCTAGCCAAACACCCCACCCCCATACATGTACACAAAGACAAATATGCACCCACCTACATGTACAGCAACATACATACACATCTACCTACATGTACACCAACACACATACGCACCCACCTACATGTACACCAACACACATACATACCCAACTACCTGTACACAAACACACATTCACACCCACTTACATTTTTCAAAATTCATTTGTGGGACATGGGAGGCGCTGGCTGGCGAACATTTATTGCCGATCCCTAGTTGCCCTTGGAGAGCAGTTAAGAACAGTTAACATTGTTGTGGCTCTGGAGTCACATGTAGGCCAGACCAGGTAAGGACAGCAGATTTTCTTCCCTAAAGGACATTAATGAACCAGATGGGTTTTTCCGACAATCAGCAAAGATTTCATGGTCATCAGTAGATTCTTAATTCCAGATATATTTCTTTTGGAATTCAAATTCCACCATCTTCCGTGGCTAGATTCGAACCTGGGTCCCCAGAATATTAGCTGAGTTTCTGGAATAATAGTCTAGTGATAATACCACTAGGCCATTGCCTCCCCCTTGTACACATGTACACATCCACCTACATGTACACACACACATACACACCCACCTTCACATACACAAACATACATACGAACCCACCTACATGCAATCTTGTTTGTGTACAAGTATGTGGGTGGGGTGTGTATGTGTCTTTGTGTACATTTTGGTGGGTGTGTATGTGTGTACATGTAGATGAGTGCATATGTGTGTTTGTGTACATGTAAGTGGGTGTGTTTGTGTACATGTAGATGGATGTGCACTCACCTACATGTACACACACATACACACCCACCTACATGTACACAAACACATGTACACATCCACCTCCATGTATACAAACACACAAATGCCCACCTACATGTACACACACACACCCACCTTCACATACACAGACATACATACGAACCCACTTACATGCACACACACATACACACCCACCTCAATGTACACAAACACACATACAAACCCACCTACATGCGCACACATACACACCCATTTACATGTGCAAACCCAACTACAAATACACAAACAAATGTACACAACCATCCACACACTCATACACACCAACCCACACACAAACATCCACCCACCCACATATCCACACACACAACCATACACACTCAACATCCACCAATGTACATACACACACGCACTCACACCCATCACCCGCTCACAACCCCCTCGCACACCCCCCCACCTGTATGTACTCTCACACAGTCACACATGCACACCAGCATGTATACACGCTTTGGGCTCCAGGCATATAGAGGAGAGCAATCCCCTTCATTTGAAAAGGTTTTTGGTGGAGATGGAGTGAGGTGGTAGCGACACTCCTGTCCAGCCTGTGGCCAGAATCTGGGTCATGAAGGGGGCCCATGATGTGCTCCTAGTATCAGCCGTGGCTCAGTGGCAGCATTCTCTCCCCAGAATCAGTGGTTCAAGTCCCATTCCAGAATGGAGCACAAAACTGGAAATGACCAGAAATTTACTCTGTCAGGATCAAAACAAGGGAATAAAAATATTGGGTGAATCGATTCACAGCACCTCTCCAGGAAATATTTGCTTAGGAAAGTGGATCGAAAAACACAGATTATTGTGACAAGCTAGAAAATGAAATTGGAACGTTTTTCCCTGGCAAGAGGATTGGTAAACCTTAAGACACAGATTTAAAATAATTGGCAAAGCCAGAGGTGAGGATTTTTTCACACAGTAAGTTGTTGAGATCTGGAATGCACTGCTCAAAAGGGCGGTGGAAGCAGATTCAATTGTAATGTTTAAAAGGGAATCTGGACTGCTCTTAAGAAGATTTTACAAATGTGTTAGCATTACAGAGAATGAACAAGAGAAGTGGAACCAACTGGGTAGCTCTTCCAAAAGAGTTGGCCCTGGCATGATAAGCCAAATTGACTCTTTTCTGTATGATAGCATTCTGTGATCTCGGGACAAGTATTTTCAGACAACACCAGATTGCACTATTTTGAATACTGACAATGAGAATCGAATATCGATTTCAATTTGAACAGAAAGGGACAAGGATAAGAGATCAGCTTTGTGAAACATGAATGTGGGAGTATAGGAGGGCTTCTGCATCCTTCTTTAAAAGCAGACAGCTTATTTTGGTATTCTGGGACACAGCCGAGCAATTAGTTTGAGAGGTCCACTCTTGGTGAGCCTAACTAAAGCAGGCACATTATCCCTCCTCACCCATCTGGTCTTCATGTTGTATAAACATTTTGTACAGTCTGCAGCTTAACCGAGTTTAATTATGCATCCCCCACACCTTTGCACTGGGGAACCGCTGGCAGCTTTATCACTGCCATACACAGTTTTACTGCCCTGAAAAAGTTTGTGGGTTTTGTCTTGGAATTTCTAGGAAATTAGAAATAATAAAAACAAGGGTATCATCGCTTGCTGAAGCTCAGACAGGCAATTGTGCAACCAGAATATCTGCGTTGCTTCGAATGGTGTGAGCCTTGGAATACAGAGTCAGATGGCCGTATCTCGGCTCCTCTGTTAATGGGGTCTTGTTGACAGAACCGCTGCACCTTCAGAGGAAGGTGGTATTATAAAAGAAAACACTAGATGGTCTTCCAAAGGCACCTAGCGTTGGGGTGTGGAGCTCTGCCTCTGCAGCAAATGCAATGGCTGCTGTTGAGTATCTTAACTTCCAGCAGCTCAGTGCTTGATTGGTGTGTGGCAGCACACAGCTTGATCGATCTCAGATGTGCAGATGATGTGCATAGTACTCAGCAAAACACCAATAAATCACTTGGTCTTGAAAGGAAAGCACGCAAAGTGAAATTTCTATACGTGCACCAAAACCCAAGATCCTTGCTGGACAACACTTAATGGGCAAGATCAAGTAACAGTTACAAGCTGGACAAAACAAATTGGTATCTGATGCCAGCTATTATGATGTGATTCATATCAAAACACTGCTGTGATTGCCAATTTGTACAGTTTTTTGCGGGTACATTATTGTCTGTAGTAACGGACTGAATTCTTTGACCATTCCCTGGCCTTCTTTCTGGACACTGATCCACAAACCTCAAGGTCTCCTAAGGCAGATGACTGGCCACCTGACACAGCACTCACTCCCACTTCAGCTGTTCAAGGATCTGGTACTTATCTGCAAGCCTGATAAACATGTTAAGCACCTGGGGAAATGAATTCTGTGTATTCTCCTCACATCTATTTCAGGAGAGGGTATAGATCAGTGGTAGAGGATTTGATTGTAGTTCAAGAGGTCCCCTGTTCATTTCTGGGTGCTCTCTTTGGTGATTGGATGACATGTTTGGGGGTCGGTTTAGCTCAGTTAGCTGGACGATTGGTTTGTGATGCGGAGCGACACCAACAGCGTGGGTTCAATTCCTGTGCCAGTTGAGGTTATTCATGAAGGCCCTCTCTTCCCAACCTTGTCCGACGTGTGGTGACCCTCAGGTTAAATCACCACCAGTTAGCCCTCTTTGAGGGGGAGAGCAGCCTCTGGTCACCTGGGATGACAACGACTTTACTTTATTTCAGGAGAAAGTCATTTTTAAAGCCTCCCTATTAGGCTCCATTTCAGCTTGACCCAGCAATCAACCATGTTGCTAAGCCAGATCCATGCTGACCAGCATCCTCTGCTGCCTGGAATTCAAAGCAAGAGGCAGCAGAGGTTTGAACTCTCTGCTGTCAGCATTCAGACAGATCTGTGGGTTCAAGCTCCACGATAGATCAGAGCACAAGGTCCAGTCTGTCATTTAAACACAGTACCGAGAGTGTGCTGACACTGTTCAGCTCACAACATCATTCAAAGACAGGAAAAAAACTGGTGCCTTGGCCAACATTCCTTCCTCAACCAATGGGACCAACAGATTGCCTGCTGTTTGTGGGATCTTGCTGAGCTCCAGAACAACAGTGACGTGTTTTGGGGCTTATGAGGAGGTGCTGGGGTTCTTTATAAATGCAACTTATTTAATTTTGAGCTGAGTATGACAACTGTTTGTCACAGGACGAGAAACATGGTTCTCTATGAAGGAACTTTTCTTCAGGGTTTGTTTTTCTCTATGTCTGTATCAAGGAGCCTGACAGCACATACTAAAGAAATAAAGTTCTCACCTGACCAGGTGGAGGAAAACTCACATTAAAATAATTTACAGCTATCTATACGCTATGGCCAGTAAGAAAGTATGGAATGGAGGCAGTCTCTGATAAATCATGCTGCTCCTGTTATTATCATTGTTTTTAAATGTAATTCAACAAGGATTAGATGTTGCAACAGGTCATCACCATGTTTACAACCACAAGACATGTCAACATACTCCATGCTCTGTCTTATTCTTGACTCCAGTAAAGTCCACTCCATTACCTGATGAACTGCAGTGCAGCCTTAAAACAAAAGCATTGCAGTTCCCCGTTCTGTATGTGTGAACATTTTTAATCCTGTTCCAGAACGATGACAACATTTATTGCCTTGGTGTGATAACCACACGATTAGAGCCAGTGCTCCCGAATGGTATAAATGAAGGCCTGTAGGCAGGATTATAATAGCAGCATAGTATATGATAAAACAATTTGAGACATGAATTGAGAATCAAGTTAATTTCCCTGTCAATAATGGGTTAAATTAATGCTTTCAGTACAGCAGTGTAAAACTGTTATCACAGTATTAAACCTACTGACCCCAGTGTTTAAATCCACCAAAAATGTCTCCAGGTCCAGAATGTCATTTTCACCATGGTGATAAATTCATGTACAAATGACTGAGACTTCGAATATTGCCACTTAAAACTCAAATGTTATTTCACTTTAATGAAGGAATAGAAACACTGGACTTGTAAATTGTTTTTTTTAAATTTGCCACTAGCTACGGGAAGAAAATGTGTTCTACTGGTTTGATTATAAGTTAGACAAGTCACAAATTCAGTAAGAAACAACCAACTTACATTTATATAGTAACTTTCACATTATCAGGATGTCACAAAGTGCTTGATAACTAACCAAGTATTTCTGAAGTGTGGTCCCTGTTGTTATATAGAAAAATGCAGAGGCCAGCTTGCCACCAAACAACAATGAGATCATGACCAAATAATCTATTTTTGATGGTGTTGGTTGGGGATAAATGTTGGCCAGGACACTGGGGAGAGTCCCTCCGTTCTTCAAATTGTGCCACAGGATCATTTGGTTTTCCCCAAATTGGTACCCCTTCAGCATTGCACCGAACATTATGTGCTCAGGTCCTGGTGGCAGACATGAACCCATCCCCATCTGACTTGGATGCTAGTGTGCTACCACTCAGGCTAACCCCAATACCACTGCCACAGCATTGGTCAGGTAATGTTGAAGAACACTCACTCCCAGCTCATAGGGAAGGGTTTCCACTTTAGCAGGAATGTGATATTGGATTGACTGCCTGCTTCCCACTGATCTCAATGGAAAAAGGAAAATCAAGACGGGTGTGTAACAGGTGGCCAATTGGATATCATCCATTTGATGTCCTTTGACAATGATACCGCGCACATTTTACTTGTGTGTGCTTAATTTCAGGGCTGGGTAATGGAGAACACGATGCAGAAGTGCAAAAAGAATCTTTATATGTGACGGAACAAGCAGCAATAAGACAATCTCTTCTCTCTAGTGCTCTATAAGAGCTTCAGTTTCAACAGTTCTTCACCTAGTTTTGCCACCTACTTGTACATTATTCAAGGTGCGATGTGTGTTCTATTCTGTAAACTCTTGAATAGAAGACAGCCAAGATGGGTGAGGTCCAGTGTTGTTTACAGGCTGTCTGCCTTTAAGGCACAATCAATCATCATTGTCACTGTCACCATGGCAACTCCCATCCCTCCTCACACCCCAAATCTCTTCCATCACATGATGGAGCAAGCTGGTAACCATGGCAACTAATCCCTGCTGACAATGCATCTTACAGACCATCAAAGAGGTTCATGTGCATTGTCACTAAATTATTGATTTGATGAAATATTTAAAGACCTTCTTTTACATTTGGATTGTGTGTTAGATGCACAGCATTATTACAGGCAATCCATCTGAATTATGGACAGAATGTTCAGGAAAATTTAATAATAGATTGTTTGGGATAAGAGCAGGAAACAGAAATAAATAAACACATTATAGAAATAACTTTCAACAGTCATGTTATGATAAGAGGTTGTTGGATCAAACAATGAAAGTGAATAATTACAAGTGATGTGGAAACTATATTCAAGAACATTATATTAAAGTTGATTATGGGACCTTCTGATAAATATGAGCAAGAATATTGTCCATGGAGGATGCAGAAGGAATGGCCAATGACCAGGGAGAGGCAGAGAATTTGATGGCTTTGAGTGGATATCTCAAAGATGTGGAGTGGCATGGTGGCTCAGTGGTTAGCACTGCTGCCTCACAGCAACAGGGATCCTGGTTCAATTCCTTCCTTGGGTGACTGTTTGTGTGGAGCTTGCACTTTCTTCCTGTGTTTGCATGGGTTTTCTCCAGATGCTCCGGTTTCCTCCCACAGTCCAAAGATGTGCAGGTTAGGTGGATTGGCCATGCTAAATTGCCCCTTAGTGTCCCAAGATGTGTAGGTTGGATGGATTGTCCATGGTGAATGTGCAGGGTTACGGGGATAGGGCAGGCGAGAGGGCCTGCGTAAGATGCTCTGTCAGAGAATTTGTGCGTACTCGATGGGCCAAATGGTCTCCTTCTGCACTGTAGGGATTCTATAATTCTCCAACCTTTCCTGCAGCTGGGATTAACTGGTTCCGTGAACCGGACTGGAGAATGTGAATGACTGTGGAACGACTGGAGAATTCCAACCATGGTCTGTGCACAACAATTAACTGACCTGCTTCTTCCCCCAAACAACACCCCACATCCCTTCCTAAGATTCAAATCTTGTGGTTCCAATGTTTTGAGCTTTGCCAGTCTTGAATAGATAGAACTAAATCTACCATTAAAGGAACAAAGAGACAGTTTTCTCCCAACAAGGAATGTACTTTTAACCATCCTCATGCTACATGAAGTTTGAAACAGCAGAAGACTAAATAGTGACAGTGAAGATGGTACGGAAGGTTACAAGTGGAGTGGGCAGCATTGAAGAACAAATGTGGCTGGGGTAGACAGTACCCAGTGGGGGATGGGAGCAGGCAGTAATGAAGAGCAGGGCAGGAAGTTCATAAAGGACAGCCAAGGCATGAAGAATAGGATGCTCCAGTTAGTCCAAATGGTAAGTGGAGAAAGGCAGAGAGGCATTGCTAACGTTTAGGAGCGTGGGTTTTTAACACATGGATGTAATTTTTAACCTATTTATGTTTTGACGGTTTTGTTATGAGTGTGAGTGAAACAGTCCACCAGTGCTGTCACTGCTCTCAAATCCTGTGCTGTTTAGAATACTTTAAATTCTGATTCGGTCTGTCTGAAGTATTATAACGTGCATAGCCCATTTATCACTTGTGGTGCATAGCTACCACCTACCTGCTCTAAGTGATTGGTTACCCCAATTAGGGCTTACTGTGAGACCTACAGGCTTGCAAGAATCGAGGGGAGTGAGATCAAGTGAATAGGGGAATGTATCAGAAGGCTTGATCTGTATTCACTGGGAGCCCAATCCAAACTAATGCATCTCTGAGTTATTGAGGCTCTATTCTACCATATCTGGATCATTTTCTCCACAAGCTAAGAGATATTTAAGCTGCTAACAACTTGGTCAAAACTCAAACATTAAGCTTGCAAAGAACAATACTAACTGCAGGTCAAATTTGTCTTCAATTCCCAGGGTGATTTTTTTTCTCTTCCCTCTGGAGCTTATCTTTGACTGAATGTGCTGAAATGTCGCTGGGCTTCCATGCAGCCCCATTTTCCATATGGACTTATTAAAATAACATTAGCAATGCCTAATTATCTCCAGGAGGCAACAGTTAATCATGCTTTTGCTTTCTTCCACGCAAGCTGCAATGCTGGGTTCTGGGGCCGGAACCAGAGAGTGGCAAATAGCCAACTGCGAGGGAGACGGGGCACTTTGCTGCCCTCCTATTGCACTCTGCTTTGAGAATGCATGATGCTTTTAACAGGTTGACAGTCTTTAAATTGGTGAAGTCACCCAGTCCAGATGGAATGCTTCTTAAGTTATTGAGGCAAGTAAGGATGGAAATTGTGGAGGCTCTTGCCACAATTTTCCAAACCTCCTTCGATGTGAGGATGGTGCCACAGGACTAGAGGATAAACTCGGTAAGTTCAGGCCAGTCAGCAGTGTTAAGGAAACTATTAGAGACAGCAATCCAGGGCTAACTTAACTGGCACTTGGAAAACATGGCCTGATAAGTCAGTGGGGACGATTCTCCCAGCCTGCTGCGCTGCTGTAGCAGGAGACATCAGTGGAGACATCAGTGCAGCCTCCATGGCAAAGGTTTTCAGAGTAATCAGCTCCGTGCTGGAAATCGGCGCGGAGCTGATTACAATATGCTAAGTTGGTATTTGCATATCATTAGCAGGCCCAGGACTGAAGTCTCCGGGCCTGCTAGCATCACCCCCACCGCCAGGAGTGGTTCACTCCAGCAGAGTTTACAACTGCTCCCCACTAACAGGGAGCAGGAGGCCAACCCCACTGGAGGGAACAGAGACCATGGAGGCCCCCCTCCCACCCCAGGGTGGTTGGGGTAAGGGGAGGTGCCCTCTGGGCAGTACCAGCCTGGCCCCCTGGCAGTGCCCAAGGGGCAAACTGGCAATGCCCAAGGGGCACCTCGGCAAAGCCCATCAAGCCAAGAGGGGTCAGGGCCTATTGGATGGGCGAGGCCTATTGGGGGTGATCGGTGGGGGTTGGAGGACCCGTTGCCACTCTGCATTCGGGATCGCGGGCAAAGGGAAGGAGGACGGCGATCGGGGCTGGCCATCCAGGTGGTAGGAAGGGGTTGCCGGAATAGGGGAAGGAGGTGGGAATTGGGAGATTGGGTCTGGCCAGGTTGGGGGGTGGGGGCAGGGGGGCGGTGTCAGAGAGATTGGAGCTGGCCAGGGAGTGGGGACATCGGGGCTTGCTCGGGGAGATCCAGGAGGCCAGCAATTGGAGGGTGGGGGTGTTGGCAAGGGCAGCACTGGGGGTTGCGGGGCTGGCCATCAATTGGGCTGGCTAGCGATCTAGAGGCCAGCAGTGTGGGGCCACTTCTCATGCGCCGATCTCGGCGCTAACAGATCAGGACATGCGCAGTGGCCCGCTCAGCGCTATGCTGCTGGCCTCTCCAGCAGAAATTGGCCATGCTCCCTGATTTTCAGAGGGAATCCCGCTAGGGCACTCTGCAATGCTCAAGAGTGTGGGAGATTCAATCTGAAAATTCTGCTAAAAAAAAACCAGAGGGAGTTACTACTGTTTTCACGTGAATTGGGGACTTAGAATTTTTTGGGAGAATTCCGGCCACTGTGTGGATTTGTTAAAGACAAATCAGGTTTGACTAATTTGATTGAGTTCTTTGATGAAGTAATGAAGAGGGTAGTCTGCTGGATGTGTATCTGGACTTCCAAAGAAAAATTGAGGAAGTACTAAATAATCAACTTGTTAGCAAAGTTAAAGAAACACTAGCAAAACTGACCAAGGTCAGAAAGCAGAGAGTCCTTTTTATGACTGGAGGAATATGTAAGGTGATGTTCCCCAGGGGTTGGTATTAGGATCACTGCTCTTTTTAATATACATTTTTTACTTAGACCTGGGTATATATAGTCAAAGTTTACAAATGGCTCAAAACCTGGAAATGTAGTGAAGAGGAGGAGCAGAGCAACAGGCCTCAGAAGAGTGTAACGGACTCTTAAAATGGACAGATCAGACACAAACTAGATGGAATCTGATGCTGAGAAGTGTGAAGTGAAACATTTTGGTAAGAAAAATAAAGAGAGGCAACATAAGCTAATGGTAGAGTTTTAAAAGGGATGCAGGAACTGAAAGAACCACAGATGTTTGTGTACATGTCTTTCAAAGTGCCACGACAGGTTTGGGGGGGGGGGCGGAGGGATGGGATTTTTGGCTTCATTCATAGAGAAAGAGAGTAAAAAGGAAACGAGAGTTATGATAAATCTTTATAACAGACTGGTTAGGCCTCAGATGGAGTCCAATTCTGGGCACCCACATTTGAGAAAGGTGTCAAGACCAGAGAGGGTACAAAAGAGAGTTACAATTACAAGAATGGCACTGGGGTGTGGGACTTATGTGGAGAAACTGGAGAAGGTGGGGTTGTTCTTCTTAGAGCACAGAAAGTTAAGAGGATCCCATAGAATCCTTAAAGTGCAGAAGGTGGTCATTTGGCTCATTCGATCTGCAAAGATTCAAAGATCTGACAGGTATTCAAAATTATGAACGGGTGTGGATCACCTGCGCGGATTGTTTGCGCTGCTCCCTCTGAGGTTGACTGCACTCTGTCAGTGGTGAAGGCTCCTCCATCGGAAGATTGCTCGGAAAAATCAAAGGTAGGTAAGTGTGTACTTTTTAGTCTGATTGGGGTCACAAATCGAGGGGGCGATTCTCCCAAAAAAATTCTAAGTGCTGAATTTGCAGGGAAAATGGTGCAAATCACGATTGTTTTTTCAGTGGGAGTTCAGACGCGAATCTCCCACACTCTGTGCAATGCAGTGGTCATAATCAGGAATATCATTAAAAGCTCAGGGGGGTGGGGCCTATTTACACCAAAGTCTGATAATCCCGGGCCTCTCCGCATGCTCAGTGGCCCCGAGCAGTCAGCCTGCATTTTGCTGGCCAGTTCGATTGTTAGCAAGCCTGGGACCCTTGCAGTGCTGCCCCTCCAACCCCCATGGCCCGATCGCGGCCCCCCCTGCCCAGCAGTGACGATCCCCCCGCCCCTCCACGGAAAGCATACACCCCCCCGGATGACCCCCACCACCCCAGCCCACACCGATCGCTGGCCTCCCTCCAGCCCCAACCGATCCCAATGCAGAGTAGCAGCGGGACCCCCCCACCCCCACTGATCACCCCTAGGCCTTGCCCCCAGCGGGCCCCAGCCCGAAGCCCCACCCCCACCAGGTCCTGCCTCCAGTGGGCCCCACTTCTAAGCCTC
Source organism: Mustelus asterias (assembly GCF_964213995.1). Taxonomy (NCBI): domain Eukaryota; kingdom Metazoa; phylum Chordata; class Chondrichthyes; order Carcharhiniformes; family Triakidae; genus Mustelus; species Mustelus asterias. The sequence goes on along the minus strand of NC_135804.1, from coordinate 55,572,451 downwards.
ATCAACAATAGGCCTCACCCCTTGGCACTGTTCCATAAGCCCTGCCCCTAGGCCCCACCTCATAGGTCCCACCCCTTTGGGTGCCCCTGGGCATGGGCACTTTGCCCCTTGGGCAGTGCCAGGGGCACAGGCTGGCACTGCCAGGGTGCTCATGTCCAGGGGCACCCTCCTGCCACACAACCCCCTGGTGGTCCCAAATGCCACCCTTTGCTCCAGCGGGGTCTCCCGCTAGTTCCCCGAAAGTGGGGAGCTACTCTAAACGCTGTCAGAGTGAATTTGTACTGGCGGAGTGGGAGATGCTATCGGGCCGGGAGAATTCAGTCCCGGGCCCGATAATGACATTCAAATAACATTTTAAAAAATTAAAATTAGTTACATGGTCTTCCCGCCGGTTTCCTGCGTGGTCCCAATTGCACCACATTTCCGGCGGTGGGAGATGTGCATGCGTCAGGAACGCATGCGTGAATCCCGCGAATTGGTGCATTCGCGCATCTCTCGACCCACCAAAAAATGAGCAGATTGGAATGGGAGAATATCCCCCGATTTGATCTGAATATCTGGGTATGAAGATAAGGAAAAGGTTTGGGGGGAGAGCAAGAGAGTGCGATCATTTGAATCACTGCAGAGAGCTGACACTGAGGCTGCATGGCCTCCTCTGTGCTGTCAGATTCCACCATTCTGTGGCACTTGATTTGAGCTCCTGCATGGTGATCAGTACAACCAGGTATTGAAATGTGTAAGTTTTTTAATGTATTATCTGATTTGCTTTACGTGTACAGTTTAGATTATGGACACAATGGGTCCGATTTTCTCATTGCGGGCGCGAAAACATGGTAAAGTCGGGCTTGAGGCCATTAACGTGATCCGCGCCCACGTCCGTGCAGATGCCCATGTTACCAAGGCCCGAAAATGGCCACGATCCAAATCGCGCCCGAAATGGGTGCAACGGCGATTTAAATGCATTTGTATGCATTTAAATTGAATTAATGGGCTGCCCGCTCTACTTTACCAGCATTTCCCCCTTTACCATCGCGTTCGCACATCCAGATTTGGCGCGAAACAGACCTGCTCGGCAAAGGTCTGTTTCGGGCACTTCGGCTTCTGAAGAGATAAGTTCAGAGCTTCCGGCAGCATGGGGGGGGGGGGGGGGGGGGATGCCTGATCATTCTCTGGTGGGGGGAGGCCTGATCGTTGTCTGGTGGGTGGGGTGGGGGGAGGAAGGCCAGATCATTGTCTGGGGAGAGGTGGGGCCAGAGGGAGGCCAGATCGCTCTCTGGTTGGTGTGGAGAGAGGAAGGAGGCCAGATCATTCTCTTGTGGGGGGCGAGGGAGGGGGAGGGGGACGGGAGGCCAGATCGTTGTCTGGGGGGGGGGGGGGGGGGGGGGCGGGGTGGGGGGGGGGGTTGGGGGGGGGCGGGGTGGAGGGAGGCCAGATCGCGCTCTGGTTGGTGGGGAGGGAGGCCTGATCATTCTCTGGGGTGGGGGGTGGGGGGGGGAGACCCGATCATTCTCTGGTGGGGGGAGGGAGGCCAGATGGAGCTCTGGTGGGTTGGGGGAGCAGGGAGGTCCACTGCCACTCTGCGGGCGATCGGTGGGGGGGGGAAAAGGGGTAGAGGGTCACGATCGGTCTGGGTAGCCAGGGGTGGGTGGGTGGAAAAGGCGGACAGTTATGTTGTGGGCGTGGGGCCATCGCTCCCGCTTTTCGCTCCCCTGCCGCTTTATCCACTTTTTGCGGCCCGGGGGTGATGTGACAGGGGAGTGTTTTTCAAATTTTTTTTCTCACTGCGCATGTGCAGTTCAGAGCTCCGATCGTTTCAGGCGTGATAAGCCCCGCGCCCACAGCGTAATTCAGACCTGCGATTTTCTTTTCAGGCTGAGTGCGTATGGGGGCACCTGAGAACAGATTTCCAAGTCGGATCTGAATTGCGCCCAGATTCAGCACTTCGAGTGAAACTGGTAAAATCGGGCTCAATTAGTTTGTTTGAATTGCTCTGGGCTTTCTTAGTGGGACTGTGGCATGTGCATCCATCTGTGTTCCATATAGTCAGGGTAGAACACGGTCCTGCTAGGGAACAGAATGCATTTACTGGCTTTTTCTCCCTCTCTCTGCTGGCCATCAGCATCTATTGAAAACAGTCAGCTCCTTAGGGGTGGGACACTGAAATGGCCACAATTCAACAGCTCAGAGTGACTGGCTGGACTAGCTTTGGATGTCTCAGAGAGTCAGAGAGTTTAAATCAGGTTCCTCACTGGACATAGATTAAATATGCTTTCTCTGTGTGACGCAACCATCTTCAGCATCAAGTTACCACACTTAGGGCCCGATTTTACCACTGCGTCGCGCCCGAAACGTGGTAAAGTCAGGCCATTAACACGATCCGGGCTCGATTCCGCGCAGATGGCCACTTTACCAAAACCCGGGAATGGCGGCGATCCGATTCGCGCCCGAAACGGGCGCAACGGCGATTTAAATGCATTTGCATGCATTTAAATTGAATTAATGAACTGCCCGCCCAACTTTATCAGCATTTCCCCCTTTACCGCCGCATTTGTCGATCCGGAATCGCGCCAAAATGAACCTGCTGAATAAAAGTCTGAAACGGGTGCTCCAGCTGCTGAAGAGTGCGTTCAGAGCTTCCAACGGCTCTCTGACTCAGATCGGTGATGGGGGGGGGCGGGGGGGGGGGGGGGGGGGGGGCGGCGAGGGAGGTGGGTCAGATCATTCTCTGGTTGGGGGAAGGAGGGGAGGGCCGATTGTTGTCTGGTGGGGAGGGGCTGATCATTGTCTGGTGGTTGAGGGGGGGGGGTCAGGGAGGGCCGATCGTTGTCTGGTGGCGGGGATGGGGGGGAGCTGATCGTTGTCTGGTAGGGAGGGAGGAGCAGGTGGGTCGGATGTTCCTCTAGTGGTGTGGTGAGTGAGGCCAGACCATTCTCTGGGGGGGGAGAATGAGTGAGGCCAGATCATTGTCTCGGGGGGGGGGGCCAGATCGTTGTCTGGGGGGGTGGGGTGAGTGAGGCCAGACCATTCTCTGGGGGGGGGGGGGGGGGGGGTGAGTGAGGCCAGACCATTCTCTGGGGGGGGGGGGGTAGGGGGAGTGAGGCCAGTTCATTCTCTGAGGGTGGAGGAGGGAGGTGGGGAGGAGGGAGGTGGGTAAGTTGCATCTCTGGTGGGGGGGGGGGGGGAGGCCTGATCGCTCACTGGTTGGGGGGGGGGGCAGATGGATCTCTTGTGGGAGGGGTGGGAGGGGCCCGCTGCCACTCTGCGGGTGATTGGTGGTGGGGGAGAGGGCGGCAGGGGTGGCAATCGGTCTGGGTAGCGGGGAGGTTGGGTGGATAAGGGGGACAGTGTTGTGTGTGTGCACCATCGCTCCTGCTTTTCGCTCCCGGGCCACTTTCTCCGCTTTCTGCGGCCCGGGAGCAATCTGACACGGGCGCGCTTTTTCAATTTTTTTCTCACTGCACATGCGCAGTTCAGAGCTCCAATCATTTTGGGTGCACTAAGCCCCGCCCACAGCGCGAATGGGACCCGCGATTTTTTTTTCAGGCTGAGTGTGTATGGGGGCGCCTGAAAGCAGATTTCTAAGTCGGATCTGCATTACGCCCAGATTCAGCACTTAGAATGAAAATGGTAAAATCAGGCCCTTCGTTGCATCAATTTTTAATGCAAACATTTAAAATTATGGTCTAAAGCAGTGCCCAGTTGTGCTGGCTCACGCCCTGTTCTACATTTTTTAGCAGGAATTTGAACAAAAAATAAAGTTCTGAAAAACAGCGTAAGTTTGAATACAATTTGTGTATGGAGTGCCGATTGTACCAAAGCAGAAACTTTGTTCCATAATCTATTTCGGATCCAATCCGATCCAAGATCTATTCCTGATTCAATCCAAGACCTATTCCAGATCAAAGACCTATTCCAGATCCAAGACCTACTCCAGATCCGATCCAAGACCTATTCCAGATCCGATCCAAGACATATTCCAGATCCGACCCAAAACCTATTCCAGATCCAATCCAAGACCTATTCCAGATCCGATCCAAGACCTATTCCAGATCCGATCCAAGACCTACTCCAGATCTGATCCAAGACTGATTCCAGATCCAATCCAAGATCTATTCCAGATCCGATCCAAGATCTATTCCAGATCCGATCCAAGATCTATTCCAGATCCGATTCGAGATCTATTCTGGACCTGATTCAAGATCTAGTCCCGATCCAATCCAAGATCTATTCCAGATCCAATTCAAGATCTATTCATATTCAAGATCTATTCTAGGTTCAAAGTCTATTTTAGATCCATGATCTATCACAGATCCAAGATATTTTCACACAGAGGGTGGTGGGCAAGTGGAATCGGCTGCCGTCAGTGGTGGTGGAGGCGAACTCAACATGGTCTTTTAAGAGACTCCTGGATGAGTACATGGAGCTTAATAGGATGGAGGGTTATAGGTAGGACTAGAAGGTAGGGATGTGTTCGGCACAACTTGTGGGCCGAAGGGCCTGTTTGTGCTGTAGTTTTTCTATGTTTCTATATATTCTAGATCCAAGATCTATTCTAGATCTATTCCAGATTCAATCCAAGATCTATTCTAGATCCCAGATCTATCTCAGATTCAAGATCTATTCCTGATCCAATCCAAGATAAGACCATAAGACCATAAGACATAGGAGCGGAAGTAAGGCCATTCGGCCCATCGAGTCCACTCCACCATTCAATCATGGTTGATTTCAACTCCATTTACCCGCTCTCTCCCCATAGCCCTTAATTCCTCGAGAAATCAAGAATTTATCAATTTCTGTCTTGAAGACGCTCAACGTCTCGGCCTCCACAGCCCTCTGTGGCAATGAATTCCACAGACCCACCACTCTCTGGCTGAAGAAATTTCTCCTCATCTCTGTTCTAAAGTGACTCCCTTTTATTCTAAGGCTGTGCCCCCGCGTCCTAGTCTCCCCTGTTAATGGAAACAACTTCCCTACGTCCATCCTATCTAAGCCGTTCATTATCTTGTAAGTTTCTATCAGATCTCCCCTCAACCTCCTAAACTCCAATGAATATAATCCCACGATCCTCAGACGTTCATCGTATGTCAGGCCTACCATTCCTGGGATCATCCGTGTGAATCTCCGCTGGACCCGCTCCAGTGCCAGTATGTCCTTCCTGAGGTGTGGGGCCCAAAATTGCTCACAGTACTCCAAATGGGGCCTAACCAGTGCTTTATAAAGCCTCAGAAGTACATCCCTGCTTTTGTATTCCAAGCCTCTTGAGATAAATGACAACATTACATTTGCTTTCTTAATTACGGACTCAACCTGCAAGTTTACCTTTAGAGAATCCTGGACTAGGACTCCCAAGTCCCTTTGCACTTTAGCATTATGAATTTTGTCACCGTTTAGAAAATAGTCCATGCCTCTATTCTTTTTTCCAAAGTGTACAACCTCGCACTTGCCCACGTTGAATTTCATCAGCCACTTCTTGGACCACTCTCCTAAACTGTCTAAATCTTTCTGCAGCCTCCCCACCTCCTCAATACTACCTGCCCCTCCACCTATCTTTGTATCATCGGCAAACTTGGCCAGAATGCTCCCAGTCCCGTCATCTAGATCGTTAATATATAAAGAGAACAGCTGTGGCCCCAACACTGAACACTGCGGGACACCACTTGTCACCGGTTGCCATTCTGAGAAAGAACCTTTTATCCCAACTCTCTGCCTTCTGTCTGACAGCCAATCGTCAATCCATGTTAGTACCTTGCCTCGAATACCATGGGCCCTTATTTTACTCAGCAGTCTCCCGTGAGGCACCTTGTCAAAGGCCTTTTGGAAGTCAAGATAGATAACATCCATTGGCTCTCCTTGGTCTAACCTATTTGTTATCTCTTCAAAGAACTCTAACAGGTTTGTCAGGCACGACCTCCCCTTACTAAATCCATGCTGACTTGTCTTAATCCGACCCTGCACTTCCAAGAATTTAGAAATCTCATCCTTAACGATGGATTCTAGAATTTTGCCAACAACTGAGGTTAGGCTAATTGGCCTATAATTTTCCATCTTTTTTCTTGTTCCCTTCTTGAACAGTGGGGTTACAACAGCGATTTTCCAATCCTCTGGGACTTTCCCTGACTCCAGTGACTTTTGAAAGATCATAACTAACGCCTCCACTATTTCTTCAGCTATCTCCTTTAGAACTCTAGGATGTAGCCCATCTGGGCCCGGAGATTTATCAATTTTCAGACCTTTTAGTTTCTCTAGCACTTTCTCCTTTGTGATGGCAACCATATTCAACTCTGCCCCCTGACTTTCCTGAGTTGTTGGGATATTACTCATGTCTTCTACTGTGAAGACTGACGCAAAGTACTTATTAAGTTCCTCAGCTATTCAACTTCAAGATCTATTCCAGATCCCAGGTCTGTTCCAGATCCAAGATCTATCACAGATCCAAGATCTATCACAGATCCAAGATCTATCACAGATCCGGTTCAAGATCTATTTCACGTCCAATCCAAGATCTATTCCAGATCCAATCCAGTCCAAGGTCTATTCAGCTTCAAGATCTATTCCAGAACTAATCCAAGATCTATTCCAAATCCAATCCAAGATCTATTCAGCTTCAATATCTATTCCAGATCCAATCCGGTCCAAGATCTATTCAGCCTCAAGATCTATTCCAGAACTAATCCAAAATCTATTCCAGATCCAATCCAAGATCTATTCAGCTTCAAGATCTATTCCAGATCCAATCCAAGGTCTATTAAGCTTCAAGGCCTATTCTAGATCTAAGATCTATTCCAGATCCGAGGTCTGTCACTGATCCAAGATCTATCCCAGATACATTTCAAGATATAAATAATTAAGTAAATGTTAAAGCTTCAAAATATTTATCCCTCAAAATTAATTATTCTAAAACAGGCTGGAATTACAAGCAAATAAAAACAACTACTTGTTCTTTATTGATAATGGCCAGTCACAGTGTGAGGTTGTGAGTAACTGCATTGTTTGCTGCTGAAGGACAATTTCACCCAGACAGCATCCTGTCTTAAATAAAAACAAAATATTGCAGATGCTAGAAGTCCAAAATAAAAACAGAAAGTGCTGGAAAAGCTCAGCAGGTCTGGCAGCATCTGTGGAGACAGAAGCAGTTTGAGTACAGTGTGACTCTTCATCTGAACTAGCTTTTCTTCTGAAGAGTTATATTGGACTCAAAACATTAACTGTGTTTCTCCACAGATGCTGCCAAACCTGCTGAGTTTTTCCAGCACTTCCTGTTTTCATTATGATTCCTGTCTTACAGACAGGGGCACTTGGGGAGGGGGACACCTGTAAGCTCATTCCAATACTTAGTGAGTGGACCACATCTGATCTCAACGTAGAAATGCACCTCACTGACCCAGAAACTGAAGTGAAATTTTGTTAAAATACAAAATGAGGTGCTTTGTTTTGATTTTAATATCAGCAATTTCACAGTGAAAGCAATGCTTTGCCCAACATTTTTTTGGGTTTTGAGAGTATACATTTTACACAAACTCTACTTCTGCCCTTGAATCAAACACTATCATTTGAGCCTTTCAGGAGAAATGTGCATGAGTGACTGCTGTTGTCCGACCTTCTGCTTTTTACTCCCTCCAGATTTCCCAGGGAATTAACACTAATGGAATATAACAAATTTCACATTTATATTATCCCCCTTTGCATCAAGACATTTCACAGGATGAATTACTTTCAGTGCAGTGTTTGGTTCGACCAAGTGCCTCTACCCTGATGCCATTTGGAGCTCCTTCACTACAGTATAACATTCAAAAACAGCCCAGAGTCTACTTAGGACGCCTACAATGGTCATGGGGATCTCCCCAAGGGATCAATCGAGACTTTTCATTACTAGGAGTGTTGATTTCGCCTCACTGAATTTGGGCAATGTATTATGAACAAAGTGTGGGAGAGGGGTAGAATTGTGGTAGAAGATCGGCCACAATCTTGTTGAATGCGGAGCCCATTCCAGCTCCTATTTCTTACAATCTAAAGAAAGTCAAAATTCTTTCTACTGCTTACCAAATGGCAAAGACTGACGAAGATTTAAAAAATCCTGAGGTGTATGCTGCTGTGTTCTCAACCCAGGAGATTTTGACACAAATTAATTAGGTGGCTCAGCAGACTGTGAGGCCACTCAGATGTTTTTATCCCGAAACAAAATAGATACTTAACTTGGCATACACTTGTCGGTTTAGCTCAGTTGGCCAGACAGCTGGTTCGTAAGGCAGAGCCACTCCAACAACACAGGTTCAATTCCCATACTAGCTGAGGTTATTCATGAAGGCCCACCTTCTCAACCTTGCCTGAGGTTTGGTGATCCTCAGGTTCATAGAATCATAGAATTCCTAAATTACAGAAGAGGCCATTCAGCTCATTGAGTCTGCACCAACTCTCCAAAAGAGCACCCTACCTAGGCCCAATCCCCACCCTAACCCTGTAACTCCACACATAGCCAATCCATCTGCACATCTTTGGACTGTGGGAGGAAACCGGAGCACCTGGAGGAAACCCACACTGGGAGAACGTGCAAACTCTACACAGTCACCCAAGGCCGGAATTGAACCCAGATCCCTGGCGCTGTGAGGCAGCAGTGCTAACCACTGTGCCACCCTGCTGCCAGTTAAATCACCGCCAGTCAGCTTTCCACCTCAAAGGGGGAGCAGCCTATGCGCTTCTGGGACAATGGCGACTTTACTGTTTTAATAAATGTGAGCCGATCTAAAGGGAGTTTTTAAACTTGCATTCAGCCCTTGCTGCACATTACTGGATCTGCTGACTTAGGTTCCAGATACCTACATAGATTGCAGAAAGTAGAAAACATTCAGTTGCCCAGGCTAATGAGCAACAGATGGGCTACATATCAGAAAGCCCACTTGAGTGTGGAGAATATTCAGAGACAATCCAAGTTTCTGGGAGTTCTTTTGTAATCTTGGAACAAAGCTGAGATCTGCTCTACAAGGTCAGAGTAAGGATTTGGTAAAATGAAGCCTGTGTTAAGCAGAGCATGGGGCACAGGGTATTTTTGAACTGCAGTAAATCACTAAGCATCATCTTCTGGGATGCACAACCTGGATTTTATGCAGCAGCCAGCTCGGCATTATAAATCCAATCAGAATCACACTCTAAGGCATTACGATGACATCTTATCTTGCCTTGTCTTAAGCATAAGCCCCTTAATGCAATGCATACTCAGCAGGTCCACTTGAATGCTGGTTGCCCTGCTTGCAGCTGACAGGTGGCACACCAATGACAACAAAGCAAGACAATGCAGTGATTTGTCAGCTATGACCCAATAGTAGCACACTTGCCCTCTGTGCCCGAAGACTGTTGGTTCTAATCCCACTCTCGAAACACGAACACAAATTCCAATCAAACACTCCTGGTGCAGTGACAGAGGTGTCAGGAGGCTGAGGGAATTCAGCATGTCCACTATGACTCACCAACTTTTACAAATGCACCATAGAAAGCATTCTTTCTGGTTGTATCACAGCTTGGTATGGCTCCTGCTCTGACCAAGACAGCAAAAAATTACAAAAGGCTGTGAACAAAATCCAGTCTATCATGCAAACCAGCCTCCCGTCCACTGACACTGTCTACACTTCCTACTGCCTTGGAAAAGCAGCCAGCATAATCAAGGATCACATGCACCCCAGACATACTCTTCCACCTTCTTCCGTCAGGAAAAAGATACAAAAGTCTGAGGACACATACCAACTGACTCAAGAACAGCTTCTTCCCTACCTTATGGACCTACCTTTTAAGTTGATCTTTCTTTAAACCCTAGCTATGACTTTAACACCACATTCTGCACCCTCTCCTTTCCTTCTCTATGAACAGTATGCTTTGTCTGTATTGTGTGCAAGAAACAATACTTTTCACTGAATACTAATATATGTGTTAATAAATCAAATCAAATCAAATGAATACACCAAGGGCCCATCTGCCCTATCATAACAGATCCCATGGCACTATTTTGAAGAGTTGTTGGCCTGGTCAACATTTATCCTCAAACAACATTATTCAAACAGACTATCTGGTCATTATCACATTACTGTTTGTGGGAGCTTGCTGTGTACAATTTTGCTGCCACATTCCCACATTACAGCATAGACAGAACCTTCAAAAGTATCTCATGGACTATAAATTACTTTGGGATGTTTTGGAATTGTGAAAGAGCTATATAAATGGAAGCCTTTTTTTTGTTGCAATCCAAAGCTGATGGACTAACATAGAAATACACCAACTGCCCAAAAAATACAGGAGATAATAAGAGTTCCTTGAAGCTCTTGTGTGGCCTGGTGATATGTCTGTGTCATATCAGGAAGTGCTACATCTTACCTCTGATCTACAGTGAGTCAGCTCATTGCAATTGAAGTAATTGCTGAGTATTTAAGTTAGGCTACAAGCCTATGAACTGGGGCTGTGCTGAGGGCTAATGGAGAGAAATATCAGCCAGCTAACCAACCTCCAAATACAATCCAACAAACACTCCTTGAAAGGAAACAACAGGGGAGTAACTTTTTGTCATCAACTGAAGGTCAATATCTTGGTGCATACACAGAGAACTCTAGAGAATGGGTGCAGCGATATTGGTGGGGACCATAATCTGAGTTTACAGAAGAAATAGAATAAACTATTCCCAGAATCACATGGTTTAAAACACAGCCTGTCTGCCCATGAGAAAAGTGAATCATAGGCGTGAGATGAATGGAGAACATGCAGAGTTCAAATCTGAATTGAGAGAACTGGTTGCAAATCAAACTGAATAATTAGGGTTTTACTGGAAGCTGCAATGTAACTGAAGGGTTTGATTGGCTGAGATAGAATAATGGATACCTTTGTGTAAGTTACACATTGTACACTAATCGAGAAGTCTGATTGCTTTACCTATGAAATAATGGATTCCTGGAGAGTGCTTTTACCCGTCTTGATTACATTACTGCCTTGGATCAATTCCCATTCTGTCGATGAATCAGTTACTTCATGTGTGAGCTATATCAAGTTACTTACTCACCTTCTGATTTTTCTCTTGGGGGAGTTGGTGAGAGAGAGAGAAGATATCGAAGCAAACGTCTTCTCAACATCCTGTTGACAATGACCCCACCCTCCTCCAGAGTACAGACCTGCTGAAATTTCTATTACATGGACAAGCTTGACTAGCATTTCTGCTTTCACCTCTGGCTGCACCACCACATGTTGGTGGGTTTCCATGGCTCCAGTCCATGACTGACTCCTTTTGCAGTGTTTTGTACACCAAGGGGAAGATGTTGTCTCTCCCACCCCAGGAAATAGCAGCTCAAACAATATTTGACAGACATGGGCAACATCTTCAAAGAAAAAGTTGGCAACACACTGTATGAGGTAACCTTGTCACTTAAATATCCATTGTAAACAGAACTTGAAGATCAGGGGCCCATGATCAAACTGTAGCAGCACAGGAATAATGACACAGTTCTCAATGTTCGTAATCTGGGCAGCGAGCAATGGACGGTTATTCCTTCTCATCCTGAAGGAGGAAGTACAGAAAAAAGGAAATATAGTTGCCATGACAATTCTCTTCCTTCCTTATGGCCAGCTGTAGAAATGAACAGCAGAAAGAATGAAATCAAGATTCTTTTTGCCTGCTGCCCCCAACTCCTCCCTATGAGCTGGGGAATGATACAAAGATAGCTTCCCAAATCATTTAATCATCTGAAGAGGTGAGTGACCACAGAGAATTATTTGCTCTGCAGTCACTTATATCCTCCCCCTACTACATGTGTATATGCATCTGTGTGCCTGTACACCCGTGAGCATGTTTTAGGTAACTTGGTCCTAGGCTTCTGTCTGACCTTATCTGTGCTCGCCAACTGACACTCCTGGATATGGTGGTGGCCTTGTGATCAGGCATATTCATGCCTCAACTGCAGCAATGCTTTCCACAGGGAATGCTTACCGTGGATCCGAGCATCCATCGTTGTCATCATTGACTGTCCCTTGATTTGAGGATGATGTCCACTTAGGGTCATAATTTTCTGCCATGGATCTTCATATGACCGAACTGGCCAATTCTCCACCTGCAGATCTTTGGGAACATGAGACAGGGTTTGGGTACTGGACAAGAAGTAGTGGGATCCCGGCGTTCAGGGTTCATTTCCTTTTCCTTCTTTCTTTGCCACCGCTCTATCTCATCAGCAAAACATTGGGACTCAAAGCATGACGCAGCTTGATGGACAAGTTGTCACCGTTCTGAATGATTGGTAGCAAGCTCCTCTCAGTCCTGATAAGGTCAGTGCCAACACATTTCAAGGGGGCTTCAAGGTGTCTTTGAAGTGTTTCATTTGTTTCCCCCTGGTTCGTTGGTCATTTGAGAGTTGGGAAAACAGGATCTGACATGGGAGGAGGCAGTGTCCAGTCCACTGAAAATTAATTTTGGAGTAGTTTTGCCTGAATGGTTGTGGAGCTGGTTTCAAGAAGGATGTTAACATTTGTTGATGTTCTTTTCACTGAATCTGGAGGATGTGATCGAACTGTCACTGGTGGAATTCCCCTGGTGCTCTTATTCTAGCATCGTAAGCTAGTGACAACTCTCCATTCAAACATTAGTCAAGGGAAAGCTAAGCAACTGTGAGTGAAAAGGAGAAAGGGAAAAGAAGAATATACTTCACCCTTGTCTTCTCTTTATGTGAGCAATGCATATTACTACTTTTGATTCTAGCTGGATTTTTGAGGAAAGCAACAGCTCATGATTGAAAATTTCACAGAGCATCCAATGTTGACAGCTCTCAGCTCTGAACCAGATGGAAATCTTCCCTTGTGCTCGCTATATCTCCGCTCACTATCTCTCCTTCAGTGTGGCTAAACAGTGTGAGGTACTCCAGACACAATACGCAACAGGCTGTACTTTGAGCTGCCTGAGAGGAAACTAGGCTGAAGTCTCACTCCGAGTCTTGTATCTGTCTCCTCATGCTGACAGCTAGTTACTCAGAGGCAGTGTGAATGCCTCAACTCACACCTGCTTTCTTGTTGCAGTAATCTCTTGCTGTCCCATGTATCTCTCATACCAGTTTCTTAGACCATTTAACATCAGCGTCTAAATGCAGCAGGGAGGTCATGAAGTGTTAAGTTAATTAGTCAAGAGAGAGGTTGGAATTATCCCAGTCAAAATGTAATCAGTGCACCCAAACAGATTAAACAGCTCTTCGTGTCACATTTACTGTCAAATATTGGGGAGGAGTCTATAAGCCAGAGATGTTGTAAAACATTGTATCAGAATATCTTTAGAGTAGGGGTTATCACATCAGCTTTTTCGTGAGTGAACCATTAGATGTTGATTCCTTCATCCATTATATTCTCCCAGACCCTACCCCAACTGCAGGAGATGGCTTGCTGCTTAAATATTGGGAGCTAGCAGCCGCAATGCACTTGTGTATAGAGACGTTTACTGAGGGAGCGGGGGGTCAGTATATTTCTCCAGAGAAAGCTCACTGAATTAGTGCAGAAGGTGAGTTATTCATCATATAACTATATCCTGTTCTTGTAACCACTGTATTTATGTAGCTGGTCCAGTTAAGCTTTTGGTCAATGGTATCTCCCAGGATGTTGATGGTGGGAGATTCAGTGATGGTAATGAGAGCACTGTCTGCTTCAGTATCTGAGGAGTTGTGAATGATGCTGAGCACCAAGCAATCATCAGCAAACACCCTCCATCTGCCCTTATGATGGAGGGAAGGTCACTGATGAATCAGCTGAAGATGATTGAGCCTAGGACGCCACTCTGAGGAATGCCTGCAGCAATGTCTTGGAACTGCGATGACTGATCTCCAACAACCACACAACTATCTCCTTTTCTGTTAGAGATGTGATACCAACCATGCAGAGTTTCCCCAATTCCCAGAGGATTTCACTGAGGATACCAAGTGGGGAATAGGGGAGCTGGATACAGTTTTCTTTGGAGACACAGAGGGTAATATGGCTGTCCTATGGAACTGGTAAGAGCAGAGTGCTGGGACATAAAAACACTGCATCCAAAGAGAAGTAACAATCACAACCTAAAGGAGATGGCTGAGCTGGCAAATATATCTGCACGACTGAAAGTGCTTCACAATGCACAGGAGCTGCAAGTCCTAATGGATTTAGATATACACGGAAACAACCTATTTCTGACTGAGGCAGAAAGGCTATTGCAGAATTGTGAATCATTACATATGAGGTCCTCCAAACAACCCAAAATCTTCATCAATCCTATAAACTCAACAGCTAAACCCCACCCCCCCCACCCCACCCGCTACATGGGTCAGCGCTCCAAACACCCCCTGTATTAATAGCACCCACAGCTGTGAACGGTTCAAGACACAGAACTGGAAAATACATTACTAGTTAGACCAACATGGAATATTGTGAACAGTCCCCTTACCTAAGGAAAGATATATTGGCATCGGTGACAGTCCAGCGAAGGCTCACTAGGTTGATCCTTGGTTTGGAGGGATTGTCTTACGATGAATGGTTGTGTCGGTTGAGCCTGTACTTATTGGAGTTCAGAAGAATAAGATGTGACCTTATTGAGACATATAGATACAAACGAATGGTCTAGTTGGACCAATGAGCGGCACAGGCTTGGAGGGCCGAAGGGCCTGTTTCCTGTGCTGTACTGTTCTTTGCTCTTTGTTTGTTCTTTATATAGGATTCTCAGGGGGCTTGACAGAGTAGATGCTCAGAGGTTGTTTCCCCTTGTGGGAGTGTCTAGGACCAGAGGGCTTAATCTCAGAATAATGGGTTTCCCATTTAAGACAGAGATGAGGAGGAATTTCTTCTCTCAGAGGATAATGAATCTATGAGGCTGGATTGTTAAGTATGTTCAAGGCTGAGATAGACAGAATTTTAATCAGTAAGGGAATCAAGTGTTTTGGAGATAAGGCAGGAAAATGGAGTTGAGGATTATCATATTAAATCAGCCATGATTAAATCAGCATCACTGAATGGCAGAGCAGACTCCACGGGCCGAATGGCCTACTTTTGCTCCTACATATTATCGTCTTTGCATTTAGGAGACAACTGCAGTATCCAACATGCAATGATCCATTTATTACTTAAGTTTATTGCCAGTGAGGAACCAGGATAAAGTGTTGAGGTAAATATCATTTCAACTCCTACTGCAAAAAAGAATAACCTGATGAATGATTCTGAAGGATAACTTATTTTAATAAGACCTTTTAGTCTGAAGGTATCTCATTGTTGTGTCACAAATGAGCAGAAATATCTCGAGTGGACGACAGGCTGAGCGCGCAGATATTACTCTGCCAGAGTTACAAGCAGACATGCGTTTCTCTGATCTCTGTCTGAATGGAACGACTGGATATGTCACATTAGTCAAGGTAAAATACAGAGCCAAGTCTTGCTTGCAGATACTGACACTCCCTCTCCCTCCCCCAAACCACCTTTCCATCAACCATAAAAACATTAGCCAGCACAACAGACTACCCCCTTTGTATCTGAACACACAATAAAATTAATCCTGAACGCAGTTCAGCATAGATGCACCAATCCGGGAGACACCAGGCGTCTTAGAAGCTGTGTTGCCATGACAACCACCCATCTCCTAGCAGCAAAAGGCCAGGAGAAGATAGTTTATGGAAAACGAATGGAAAATGTTGCCGGTGGGGGGAAAAAAAGGCTTTCAGCTGAGAGCAAAACAAACCAATAATTCAGGATCCTATAATTGGGAAAATGAAATACTAATTTGATAATAATTCAACACATGGGCTAAGTAGTTGACTGGTCACATGAGATATGTGCTTATTAACGTGATCAGTCAAACGGAAAGTGATCATAAAAGCAGCCATTACCCAGCCTCATTTCAATGGAGGAAAATACAAGCAGTCAGAGCATGGAGGGTTAGCTAGGAATGTTGAGCCCTACTCCATACACAATCCCCTGCTACATGGTCAGTCCAACAATGTCACTTTCTGAACTTATCCCGATAGGTTACCTGGGAATTGCCAAATAATTTTCCCTAGTAGAATGGCCGCTCATCTATCTAGGTCAAATCCAGACAGGCAACAGATGTGCAATCCCGCCGAACATGCCCACTACAACAAACACTCAAATGTGGTCGTTTATTTTCCTGCAGTGGTGCTATCAAATGCAGGCAATTTTAGTCCAAAACCACTAGCATAAAAATAATTTGAATTTCAACCAGCACTTTTAATACTAGGAAACAACCCAGGAGAGTTTACTGAAATATGACCAGAAAAAAAAAATCGAAGGAGGACCAAGAATCAAAAAAATCAATCAGTGAGCAGAGGGGTAATGGGTATCTGGGACTGCGGGACTTAGTGCGAATTAGATTTTGGGTCTTGGATGTGCTGAAGTTTGTTGAGGATAGGAGGTCAACCAGTAGAGCAGCAAAATAATCAAATCTGGAGGTGGGAAAGGCATGAATGTGAATTTGATCAATGAATGGAGGCTGGGATGCGGAAGGGGGAATATAACAGAGGTGGAAGTAGACAGTCTTGGTGATCTGGTGGAGGTGGTGTCAGAAGCTCAAATAGGATTCGGATCAAAGTGTCAGGTTCAGCCAGAGACCATTGCTGGGAATGATAAGGGGAGAAGGTATGAGGTTTGTGATGGGGTTAAATACACCAGCTTTGGGCTTCTCCATGGTTAGCTGGAATTAAATATGGTATCCAGGACTGGGAAGGAGACAAGCAGGCTAACAATCAACAGCAGAGGTAGGATTAAGGGAGGGTTAAAGAGTTAAAGCTGAATGTTATCAGGGTTCATACGGAACCTAGCTTCTTGTCTCTGGATGATGACACTGAGGGCATCATGGAGATGAAGATAAAGACAAAGATGAGACAAAGGATAGACCCTTGGGTGATTCCAGATGTCACTGTGTGAGGACAAAATAAGAAAGCAATGCTGGAGATAGTCTGACTGCAATCTGATACGTTCGAGTTGAGGCAGCTTAACTGAGCCAGAAAAGAAAGATATGTCAAAGGCTGAGGAAAACAA
The DNA here is from genome assembly GCF_964213995.1 of Mustelus asterias. NCBI lineage: Eukaryota > Metazoa > Chordata > Chondrichthyes > Carcharhiniformes > Triakidae > Mustelus > Mustelus asterias. Next base: position 55,555,438 of record NC_135804.1, on the reverse strand, counting down.
GTTGAGAGGAATGAGATGGGCTGATACAAGACAATCTAAGTCACAACAGATGGTGTTTGTGACTTGGATTGGGGCTCTTTCAGTGCTGTAGCAGGTTAGAAAATTTCAGAAGGAGAGATTCAAAATGGAATGTGAAAAATATGGGCATGGATTTGGAAGATGACATCACATTCGAGGACTTTGGAAAAAAAATATTGGCGACGGGTAAAGAGCCTGAAAGTATGGGGGAGGGTGGTGGTCATGGGTAGGTGTTTTGAGAAGTTACAAGGAGACATATAGAATCCCTATAGTGCAGAATCAGGCCATTCGACCCATTGAGTCTGCACCAACCACAATCCCACCCAGGTCCTATTCCCGTAACCCCACATATTTACCCTGCTAATCCCCTGACACTAGGATCAATTTAGCATGGCCAATCAACCTAACCCGCACATCTTTGGACTGTGGGAGGAAACTGGAGCACCCGGAGGAAACCCACGCAGACACAGGGAGAACGTGCAAACTCCACACAGACAGTGACCCGAGGCTGGAATTAAACCCAGGTCCCTGGCACTGTGAGGCAGCAGTGCTAACCAGTGTGCCACCATGCCACCCTAAATTTGGGTGATGAAGATGGATTTGAAAAGGAGGGTGACAGTACCTGAGGAGAGATAATAATTATTTACAACAGCTGCTTACATTAATACATGGTTTCTTGCTGCCAGCAAAGAAGAGACTTTCATTCCTTTGACCAAGAATGAATTCAACCTTGGATTCCAGAGATCTTCAAATCTTTAAACTATTGCAACATACCCCTCCCTCCAAAGTCATGTTTAGCCTGGCCCACTGCAATTTCTCTCTGTTGCCCCTCTCTCCTAGAATTCCTATCGCTGGCTTGTCCAATGCAGTCTCAGTCAGTTATCATTTCAAAGATAACTAAATTCATGATTTGCTCCAGAAATAGTCCTGCTCAATCTGGAAACCCCAGGGTCCCCAAAAAGCTGAAGCAATCGCATTCTGTTGGACACTGAACAGGATGGTCAATTAGCTGGTGTTTATGAGCAGTAGAAATGGCAAGAACATTTCTGCTTTGGTCCCTGTGGCAAGCAAGGTGGCTGCAATCAAAAGAATCCATCTTTGTAACTTGAAAGTGAGCACTGCATTTTCTTCAGTTTGCTCTGACCACCCTTTTCCACTCCCTGCCCATAATGTACTCAGTTATCCATTGCTGAACTTGGAGCTCCCTCTGCTGCTTCTCTCACTACTAAGGGCGACTCGGTTGACAAGGCAGACTTGTCATTCCCACTGTGGATCTGCACACTCAGGGACACATTAGCAAAAGTCGGCAAGAATTTCAGCTCTTGGAGAATGCATATTCATGACTCTGCGTGACAAATTCATAAATATTTATTTATCCCTCAACCAATATCACCAAAACAGATTACCTTGTCATTATCTCATTTCTGTTTGTGGGTCCCTGCTGTGCGCAAGTTGGCTGTCGCATTTCTACAACATTAACTATACTTCAAAAGTACTTCATCAGCTGTAAAACGTTTTGGGATATCCCAAGTGGCACCAGAGAAATACAAACCTTTCTTCTAAAATAAAAAGTTTTGCAACCTATCTATTTATGTCATGACTTCACCTGCCATTGTACTATTAGACATCATCTATCTGCATCAACATAGCAGGAGGACTGGAGCCTGCCACTCAATTTATTAGTTGAGACAATCTTAGTCTGGCACTACTTTACATAGGAAATCTTTTAAAAGAAGAAATCCCTGAAATAGATTGATTGCTCTTTAAAGAGAATTTTCGAGGCTTGCTTCTACATATTTTTCAAAGAGATTGGCATCTGAGAGGACAACTCCATCAGTCACTTTTGTAAATCTGGCAGAAAGCACGAGATTGTCAGCCAAGTGAAACAGTGCAGGACAATATTCTGGGCTGCCATCTGGGCTCCTGTATGGAGGCTGTTCATTGCTGACTGGTGCAGCAGCATTGCACCTGGCCAATTATGCCTCTATTGGCCTATACCTGGGTGCTGGCTGTAGGAAGGAGTTGAGTGCTTGCCAGATCCATTTGGGCAATTGTGTGAAAAACATGTATAAACAATGTGCCTGGTTAAAAACCCAATGCATCTGGAGTGTACCGTGTAAATAACGCTTCTTAGTCCACACATCCAACTATTTTCATTTCTCCTTCAGAGAAAATTCTCATCCGGCATGGACACTTATCATAGTTCAGCTGGAAAGGAAGAGGACCCAATTAGTCTTTTGGTGGCAGTGTAAACAGGAACGCTTCAAACAGCTGAGTAACAGGACCACACTGATTCAGGGCAGATGCCATGGTCACAAGCTTTGCCAGTGAAAAGAGACTTTAAACCAAGGTCCCTTCTGTCTGTTATAAACATATGAAACAGGAGCTGAAGTAGGCTATTCGGCCCTTTGAGCCTGCTCCATCGGCATTCAGTAAGATTATGGCTGATCTGTTTGTGTTTCGAATTTCACACTCCCATCTAACCCCGATAATCTTGATTCTATCAAAGAATCTATCTCCCACCACCTTAAAAATATTCAGTGATCTTACTTCCACTTCTTTTGGAGGCAGAGTGTCCCAAAGTTGCACAACTCTCCAAGTAAAGTAACTTCTCCTCATCTTTTCCTAAAAGGGCAACCCCTAATTTTAAAGGAGTGCCTCCTAGCTTTGGACTTGCCCAAAAGTGGAAACATTCTTTCCACATCCATCTGATGAAGAGTCATTGATGTGAATTGTAGAAAGTTGAGGGCCCATTACAGACTCCTGCGGGACTCCACTCTTCCAATCAAAGAAAGACCTATTTGTGCATAATCTGTTTTCTGTTGCTAATCTTCAATCCAGACTAATATGTTCCTCCTCCATGAGCTTTTATTTTCTGCAATAACCTTTGATCTGATACCTTGTCAAATGCCTTCTACAAATCCAAGTACAGCACGTCTGCGGGCTCCTCTTGATCCACAGCACGTTACTCCTTCAAGGAACTCTAGTAAATTGGTGAAACATGATGTCCCTTTCACAAAACCATGCTGATTCTTCCTGATTACTTTGAGTTTTTCTAAGTGCCAAGCTGTAACCTGCTTAATGATCAGTTTGAACACCTTCCCCATGCCAGACGTAAATCTAACTGGTCTAATGTTTCCTGTTTTCTGCCTTATTAGCCACCTCTTTTAAGACCTTGGGATAAAGTTCATCAGGACCCAGAGACTTGTCAGCCCACAGCTCCATCAGTTTGCTCAGTAACGCTTTGCTCGTGATTGTAATTTCACCAAGTTCCTCTTTCCCTTCCACGTCTAAATTACAGTTATTATTGGAATGTTTCTTGTATTCTCTCTAGTGAAGACAGAAGCAAAATATTCATGTCATCTGCCATTTCCTTATTGTCTACTATTAACTCCCTATTATCATTTTCTAGAGGACCAACACTCATTTTACTTATTCTTTTCCTGTTTAAGTATCTGTAGAAACTCTTGCTACCTGTTCTTACATTTCTAACTAGCTTCCCTTCGTACTCTAACTTCTTTCCTCTGATTAATCTTTCAGTCATTCTCTGCTATTCTTTATATTCTGACCAATCATCTGACCCCCCACTCATCTTTGCACAGTTATATGCTTTGTTTAGGTTAGATACTTTCCCTAACTTTTTTAGTTAACCATGAATGGTGGGTCCCCTTCTGAGGAATTTTCCTTAACAGCAGTAATGTACTTATTCTGAGTATTCTGAAATATCCGCTTAAATATCCACCACTACGTCTCTATTGATCTATCCTCTAGCCTAGTATCCCAGTTCACTGCAGCTAGCTCAGCTTTCATGCCCACATTGTTACCCTTATTTAAGTTTAAAATACTAGTTTTAGACCCACCCCTTTCAAACTGGATGTAAATCTCAAACATATTGTGGTCATTGCTACATAATGACCTCCACTCTGAGGTCATTAATTAATCCCGTCACATTACACAGTACCGAGTCTAATATATCTGGTTCTCTGGTTGGTTGAAGAACGTGCTGCTCTAAGAAACTAACTCAAAAACCTTCTAAGAACTCCTCATCCAGGCTGCTACTGTCAATCTGATTTTTCCAGTTTATATGTCGATTAAAATCACCCATGATTATTGCCATCTATTTATCACAAGCACCCAATATTTCTTCCTGTATACTCTGTCCTACATTGTGGTTACTGTTAGGGGATCTGTAGACCACTCTCACTCGTGACTTCTTTCCTCTACTATTCCTCATCTCCATCCAAACCAATTCTACATCCTGATCTCCTGAACCAAGATCAACTCTAACTATTGTACAAATGCCATCTTTGATCAACAGTGCTATCTCTCCACCTTTATCTAGTTTCCTTTTCTTCCTGAATGTCATATACCCCTCAGTATTCAGGTCCCAATCCTTGTTTTCCAGCTCTCTGTAGTGTCTATTAAATCGTATTTACTTCAGTGTGTGCTTTCAGTTTGTTTACTTTGTTATGAATGCTACGCACAGATACAGAATCTTTAGTTTTGTCTTTTTGTTATCTTTGTAACATCTAGTCTCGGTTGCTGGTGCATGCATTGAGCTTTTTCTCTCAGTCCCTTCCTGCCATTCTCAGACCCACATTTCCCATATTACTATTTTCCTCTCTTCCCTCATCTCTGCTCTATGATGTACCACATCTTTCCACATTTGATCCCCTGTCCCCCTACCATTTAGTTTAAAACCCTCTTCTTCCCTAGTTAAATGATTTGCAAGAACACTGGTCCCAGCATGGTTCAGGTATAGATAGTCCCAACAGTATAGCTCCACTTCCCCAGTACTGGTACTAGTGCCCAACAAACTGGAACCCACTTCTCCCACACCAGTCTTAGAGCCATGTTTTCACTTCTCTAATTTTATGTACTTTATGCCAATTTGCACATGGCTTAGATAATAATCCAGAGATTTTAATTTGTGAGGTTCTGCTTTTAATTTAGTGCCTAGCGTCTCATACTCTCTATGCAGAACCTATTTCTAAGTTCTACCTATGTCATTGGATTACAACAACTGTATCCTCCCCCCTCATTGCAAGTTCCTCTTCAACCCTGAACAGTTGTCCTGAACTCTGGCACCAGGCAAGCAACACAGCCATCTGAATCCTTGCTCTTTGCTGCAGAGTGCAGTGTCAATCCCCCTCACTATACTGTCCCCTTCCACCACAATGTTCCTTTTTGCTCCCTGTACCACAATGATACGGTCAGTTTGCTCATCCACCCTGGAGCCCCCACTATCATCCAAACAAACTGAGGGAACCTCAAACCTATTGAACAATTTAAGAGGTTGACACTCCTGCACTTCTGCCCTCTGGGTCCCCTCACCTGACTCAGTAACAGTCACACCCTCCTATCCCTGACCACTGACTAAATCAGAAGACCTTATCCTAAGGGGTATGACGGCTTCCTGGTTCTAAGCATCCAGGTACCTTTCCCTTCTCTGATGTGTCGCAGTGTCTGCAGCTCAGCCTCCAGCTCAATGACTCTAAGTTGAAGCTCCACAAGCCGCAAATACTCACTGTTGACGTGTTTGCCCTGGATCACAAGGGTATCCAGGAGCTCCCACATGCTGACACATCAAGTGGCTGTAAAAGATCCTATGACACGATTTCAAAGAAGGGCAGTGGAGTTATTCTCGCTGCACTGGTCAATATCTTTCCTTCAAGTTGACATCACAAAAGAAACAGATTATCTGGTCATTATCACATTGTCAACCACATTTATTCAGAAATGTTGGTGGAGAATGGGTGCCAGGCTATGGTGACAACACAACCAAAGCAGACAAGAAGCAGAAGAAGCACAGCCTCACTAGTTGACCTGCAATTTGTTTTGCAGCAGGACCACAGGCAGCAACATAGACAGAAGTAAGCTCTGTAAAGTAAGTGCCGACTGCCCTGAGAGTATTGGGCCCTGTTTTTTTTAATTGACTGATGTTTAATCTTCCTAATGGATTGAAAATATATCACAATTGGAATTATGACTATTTAAATCTTGGCAGCAAATTCAGCAATTCTCAACTCACCTGGGTGCCATTGGCTAATGCTTTGGCAGAATGTTTCTATAGTAATGTATATTTGGCCAACAATCGCACTGATCTTGCCCCCTTCCCAGGGCAATTCTCTTTCTTTTGGCCCATAATTTCAAAGCTGCCATAAAAGGAAGCAAGCTGGACTAGAAATGAAAATGGTCCCGCACACAGACCATTGCCAGATAGAGACAGTCATGTCAGCCATGATGAATGGTCACATGATTGTCTCTTTTTTCAGTTGCCTTGTACTGTGAGCCATTTGCAAGAAAAAAAATAAAATCTGAAACCCAGAAGGAAACTGATTCAAAGAAGACTAAGCTGATGTGAAATAGGAATCAAATAATTGGAGCTTGCCAGCAGAGTGATTGCATGGCCTGTACCCTTTCATGTAGCAGATGTGCCTAGCTGCTCAGAAGCCCACAGGTGGAGGTCTGCCCGTTCTTCAGTACAATGGGGGGCTTGGTCGGCAGTGACATGGAAGAACATCCGTCCTGTTAGAAGTCAAAGATGCCCGTGAAGTTTGTTGCCACTAGTTTTCTTGTCAGAGAGCCTAGAAGCTTTATGCACAAACTAGTTTCTAAGGGACCTCAGATTCAAAGGAATATATTGAATCCTAACAATAAAAAGAGTGATGTTAGACGATGACTGAAGTTGGATTTTGGTGTGGCTATCCTTTGCATAGAATGACCATCTTGAATTTCAGCAAAGTATCTGTTACCCCGGGCTCAGGTAATCCCAATTTTTGATGCCAACCATAAATGCACCAGATGGCCTTCCCCGAAGTGAGATCGTGCAACTGGCAACATAGTCATGCAGACCAAGGCGATCCACATTCTCTGAGTTAACTAATCTCAGGAAATTGAATAAAGACCTGAAGAAAAAGAAAAAGGAATGCGCAGTGGGATCAGTGAAGCTGCTCATGCAGACAACTAGCATGAGCACGGTGGGCCAAATGGCCTCCTTCTGTGCTGTAGCCATTCTATGATTTGGTTGGCAGTCGAATTGCTGAAACCAATCACAGCCAGTGCTCAGTTGTGGAAGGGAAGATTAGCGAACACTTCATGCTCCTGATTACTGTTCAGAGACCCTCACTGGATGGGGATGTCAGGCAAGCGCAGGATTGTGCTGAGCTGTGATGTACTCAGACAAATACCTGAGGATAGCTACTGCCTTGGTCAGGTCATGAGGAACGGCCACTTAGACAAGGCATAAGGGGATGTGACCAATTGCTACCATCAGATGAGGACAGGAGAAAAAAACACCAGAGTCCTTGTGTTGCAAGGTTTCATAGAATGACTTTAGGAAGCTTCCCATATTGTGCATCAGAGTTTACACCTTATTTTCCTCACTAACAATTTTCTTCATTTCTTCTCCTTTGAAGGTGTTAACACTTGGCTGGGATATGCTCTCATATGCTTCTGGCCAGCTGACAGTAACCATCCTGGCAACAATCCTGTTTTTGATGATTGGCCCAGTCATTGATTTGTGAAAAGGTACTTCTATATTTAATGTGGCTGTGGTTCAGGGCGCAGGATGACAGACAATCCTTGGCTCATTCTATTTTGAGTCTGCAGTTCTACTCTTGGAATACAGCAGCCTGACAAATTAGACTGAAATTTAGGCCCCTCTTTTGCTCGGTCATGAACCTTTGATGACAGTTCTTTGCTCGGAAGATGACAATACTTCTTGGAATGCACGAGTCTTGCTTGTTGTATTTTTGACTGGTAAAACTAAAATAAGAATGGTTCAATAGACAGATCCGAACAGCCCATCTAAGGTTGAGAGGGTCTCTGTTACCATTCATATTTTTATGTTTCCTCCAGAAGGTTAACAATCTGTGTCCAGGAGCTGACATGGCCATGTTGTGCAGTCAGCCATTTTACCAATTGCTATCAGTGATACTACATAAGCTTGTGGTTGTGCTTGAATGAATCTTTGTTATCTCTGTTGCTGCCCACCTTGTTTCCAATTGCCCTGATTCAGCTTGCTATACAGAATGCTTCAGTTATTCAGGATTCCACATGGATGATGAATGATCAGTGCCAGTATCAGTGCATTCTCAGTACTGGAGATCTTGGTGCCCTCGAAGATTTTGCAATTATCATTTGATGCACACAATGGAACTCAGGAGTTGGATGCTCAACTTTCTGAACTCACTTCTGTGACAAACTGTAACACTTCCAGGACATTTGCCGGAATGTTGTTCTCTTTTTGAAGGATAATTTCCAAGAATTTGCATCTCCCTCATCCTTCCAAAGATGCCCAACTCCAAATAGCAATTAGAAATTAATATTGCTTCAGGAGGGATGGGGTTTGGAGGGGGGTGCAGGGTGTGGAAGCAAATTATTGGCAATATTTTTCATTCAAAGAATTTGTCCCATGGAATAGTCATATTCTTTGGAATGTTGCCAATGCAAATGTTAAGGCTAACCTCTGCGAATGCCAGTCAGGCACTTTTTAGTTATTTGATACTGAAAAAAGCTTTGTCAACGCCTGAACTTGACCCTTCTATAGAGTAGGAACATTTTTACCCCCATATATTTTCAACCACTTACCTTTAACTAGTTGCAAGGTTTTAAATCGATTCATCACTGCCTCTGGTGAGTTCAAGCCTAATGCTGGTCGACAACCTGTTCACACTGTAATTACAGCCAATCCCTCTGAATTGGATACACCAGTGGGCAGGATGGTACAAAACACCCCCACCTGGATAACACCCCATCAGAAAGGATCAATCAGAAAATGTTTCCAATTATCCCATATATTAAGCATATAGACCTCGGTAATTGTTCTAATGTCATGGTGGTGGTGAGTGAGAGTCTCACACATATCTCAACACAACAGTTAAGATCGACAATTGTTTGTGTGTGTGAACATTGGACCATCCAACCCTTTGAGCCAGCACTGTCATTCAATTAGATCATCGCTGATCTAATTTACATTCAGATGTAATACACAACTCCATTTACACAAGTTCTCTCCACAACTCTTATTTAATAAAAATCTATCTGTCTCAATCTTAAAAGCTCCAATTGTCCGCACACCCGTAAATGTTTGCCATGATGTGGAGATGCCGGCGTTGGACTGGGGTGGACAGAGTAAGAAGTCTCACAACACCAGGTTAAAGTCCAACACTCACCTGATGAAGGAGCAGCGCTCTGAAAGCTCATGATTCCAAATAAACCTGTTGGACTTTAACCTGGTGTTGTAAGTCTTCTTACTGTGCCCATAAATGCTTGGAGATTTCCACATCCTTTGTGTGAAAAAAATTCCTTCCTGATTTCACGGCTAAATGGTTGAGCTCGAATTTGAAAAACACAGTCCCTCGTTCTTCAGTCACCGTCCAGAGTAAATAGTTTCTTGATATCTACCCTTGCAAAGTTTTCAACATTTGAAATACCTCTTATCATATCATCCCTCAACATCCATACTAAAGGGAAGAGGAACAAAGGAGTTCATCTCTCCCAGGCTTCAACTACTGAACTGTAAGTGAGCTAAAATAAAAGCAAAATACTGTGGGTGCTGGAACCTGAAACAAAAACAGAAAATGTTGGTTCTGAAGAAGAGTCATCCAGACTCGAAATGTTGGCTCCATTCTCTCTCCTCAGATACTGTCAGGCCTGCTGAAAATTTCCAGCATTTTCTGTTTTTGCTGTAAGAGAACTAGTTGTCTCATCTCCCTCAACAAATTACTGTTTCACACACATGGTGAGTGCATCATTCTGCAACCATTTGGAGCCTTCATTTTAACCCCTCCCATCTTCCTCACTGGGTATTTGGGTGCATTTTCCCTGCAACTGAACTTCTCCACAGCCAAACTGGGTTCTGATTCATCTGTGGGCAGCAGGTCTCAAACAGTGCCAGTGGGCCTCAGTCTCAAACAGTGCCAGTGGGCCTCAGTCTCAAACAGTGCCACTGGGCCTCAGTCTCAAACAGTGCCAGTGGGCCTCAGTCTCAAACAGTGCCAGTGGGCCTCAGTCTCAAACAGTGCCAGTGGGCCTCAGTCTCAAACAGTGCCAGTGGGCCTCAGTCTCAAACAGTGCCAGTGGGCCTAATGACTCCGTATGGTTTATAAACATATAATAATCTGCACAAAATCTTCATGGATACAATCAAGCAGCATTCAGAACAACAAAATAACATTGTCCAACATTAAGTCAGAAGAACCAAAGCCTTTTGCTTGGAGTGTTTCACTCTCAGACAACTTACATAATGACCCATAAAATACCCAAGCTGCAGTCATTTTCCTTTGTCCAATTATGTATTTTTAAAATTCACTCCAACCCCCACCATTCATTCTGATCCCATTTGCTCCTTGTATCCATGGTAACCTTCCTCGGTCAGCAATGCATAACAAGCACCGACAAATCAAGGAAATCACTAATGGGCTTTATACTGCTTCTGGTTCATCATTTCCCTCTTACTTTGGCTCATCCTTTACCCCTCTATTTCTGAATAAGATTCTTCCCACATGCTCATTGCTTCCTTCTCTCTCCCTCAGAGAGAAAGCCTAAAGTGACACGACTAAGGAATGGAGGGGGCAACAGGCAGTCGCAGAGCTTTGGCTCCCCATCAATCTTCTCCCCGTGTCTCCGTGGGTTTCCTCTGGGTGTTCCGGTTTCCTCCCAAAGATGTGTAGGTTAAGTGGATTAGCCAATGGTAAATACACGGGGTTACAGGGATAGGCATGGGTAAGATGCTCTTTCGAAGAGTTGGTACACACTCAATGGGCTTCTGCTCTGGTGGGATTCTATAACACATCAATACTCCCTGTTCTCCACTATCAAGGTCCTGCACTGCGTACCCCAGTCCCTGAAACCAGCCCCACCAGCACTCTACAGCCCAATAAAACTATTTTAATATTGTCACTTGGCCTTCCCGCCCACTCCCCCGCTTCACCCCTGCCCACCCACTCTCCTGCCTCACTCCTGCCCACCCGCTCTCCCACCTCACTCCTGCCCATCCGCTCTCCCGCCTCATTCCTGCCCACCCGCTCTCCCGCCTCACTCCTGCCCACCCACTCTCCTGCCTCACTCCTGCCCACCCACTCTCCTGCCTCACTCCTGCCCACCCGCTCTCCCGCCTCACTCCTGCTCACCCGCTCTCCCGCCTCACTCCTGCCCACCCGCCTCACTCCTGCCCACCCGCTCTCCCGCCTCACTCCTGCCCACCCGCTCTCCCGCCTCACTCCTGCCCACCCGCTCTCCTGCCTCACTCCTGCCCACCCGCTCTCCCGCCTCACTCCTGCCCACCCGCTCTCCCGCCTCACCCCTGCCCGCCTGCTCTCCCACCTCACTCTTGCCCACCCACTCTCCTGCCTCACTCCTGCCCACCCTCTCTCCCGCCTCACTCCTGCCCACCCGCTCTCCCGCCTCACCCCTGCCCGCCTGCTCTCCCACCTCACTCTTGCCCACCCACTCCCCCGCCTCACTCCTGCCCACCCGCTCTCCCGCCTCACTCCTGCCCACCCGCTCTCCCGTCTCACCCCTGCCCGCCTGCTCTCCCACCTCACTCTTGCCCACCCGCTCTCCCGCCTCACTCCTGCCCACCCACTCTCCCGCCTCACTCCTGCCCACCCCATCCTCTGCCTCATTCCTGCCCACCCGCTCTCCCGCCTCACCCCTGCCCGTCCGCTCTCCTGCCTCACCCCTGCCCGCCTGCTCTCCCACCTCACTCTTGCCCACCCACTCTCCCGCCTCACTCCTGCCCGCCTGCTCTCCCACCTCACTCTTGCCCACCCACTCTCCCGCCTCACTCCTGCCTGCTTGCTCTCCCGCCTCACCCCTGCCCGACCGCTCTCACGCCTCACCCCTGCCCCACCTCATGCTGTCTGCCCATTCTCCCACCTCACTCCTGCCCGCCTGCTCTCCCACCCCACTCCTGCCCGCCCGCTCCCCCGCCTCACTCCTGCCCGCCTGCTCCCCCGCCTCACTCCTGCCCGCCCGCTCTCTTGCCTCACTCCTGTCCACCTGCTGTCCCACCTCATGCTGTCTGCTCGCTCTCCCGTCTCACTCCTGCCTGCCCACTCTCCCGCTCCCCCGCCTCAATCCTGCCTGCCCGCACTCCCGCCTCACCCTTGCCAGCCCGCTCTCCCACTCCACTCCTGCCCACCCGCTCCCCCACCGCACTCCTGCCCGCCCGCTCCCCTGCCTCACTCTTGCCTGCCCGCTCTCCCGCCTCACCCCTGCCCACCTGCTCTCTTGCCTCACCCCTGCCCACCTGCTGTCCTATCTCACTCCTGCCTGCCCACCCATCTATCCTGCCACTGGACACCTGCTACCGCCATCCCTCGCCCCTGCCTACCTATTCTCCAACCTCACTCTTTCCATCCAGGGCTCACCATTTATAACATGCCTATCACTTTGTGACAACTCAAGATTCTCTGGGCAAGGTCACAGAGCTAGCCCCACATTTAGAATGAGAAGTCCAGCTGGCGAGAAAACGGTCTTGCCTCAACATTAGAACATGAAACTTAGGAGAATAGAATTCCAATCAGTGCAAGAACACTCAGTAGCTGACAGCAATAACCAGAAGCACACTCAGTGACAGGGACAAAATGGGTTTTATGATTTCACAAAGGAACCCCCTTTGAGATCTGACCCCTGCGCGAATAAAACATATACAGTACAGCGTATTGAAATAAATATTAAACTAATGCACAACACTGCTGGTTCTTACAGATAAATTATTCATTCAGTTACAGATGCTGCCTTAAATAATTGAAGTAACTATATAAATCCACTATGTTTTTTTCTGCCAGGACCAAACAATCGTGCCACAAATGAAGCAATGCAGCCACTACATTCCTGAACATAATGTACCGATGGGAAGCTTCACCTTCCTACATTAGCACGGTGAACTGAACTACAAACGCACTCTTTTTTATTCAAACTAACAAATGTATTGGGTAAAAGGGGAGCTGTGGTGGATTTTGAACATTTGGTGATCAAATAGTGGTTTAGCGTTACTGAACATCATGAGTATTACTGAAAAAAGAGACATGTCGAAGCTTTTCATTTTGCACTCATCTGGACACTGTAGTTTTAGGACACTGAGTATTATTTAGCAAAATATTGTCCAAAAGCCAAATCACATCTACTGTTGGACACAGCATTTTGAGTTTTGCATGCACGGGCTGGTTGGGTACAGTCTGTACCCTGCCCATTGTGAAAGGCAGCTAGCGACATGCTGTTTGATATATGTCTCTGTGACATACGGCCCACATACCTAGCATCACACTGGCACTGAAGTTCATATATCACATTGCTAAATTACCATTGCTGACTCCTCACTATCAACATCCTGAGGGTTATCATTGACCAGAAACTGAACTGGACTAGCCATATAAATACCATGTTTGCAAGAGCAGGACAGAGGCTAGGAATTCTGCAGCAAGTAACTCATCTCCTGACTTCCCAAAGCCTGTCCGCATCTACAAGGCACAAATCAGGAGTGTGATGGAATATTCTCCACTTGCCTGGATGAGTGCAGCTTTAACAACACCTTAAAAGCTCAACATCATCCAAGACAAAACAGCCCACTTGATTGGCATGCCAGCCATCACCTTCAACATTCACATCCTCCATCATCAATGCATGGTAGTCGCAGTTTGTACAATCTACAAGATGCACTGCAGCAATTTACCAAGGCTCCTTCAACAGCACCTTCCAAACCGATGACTCTTACCATCCAGAATGACAGGAGATGCATGGGAACACCACCACCTGGAAGTTCCCCCCGCCCAAGTCACTCAACATCCTGACTGGGAAATAGATCTTCCTTCACTATCGCTGGATTAAAACGCTGGAATTCCCTCACGAACAGCACTGTGAGTGTATCTACAACATAAGGACTGCAGCAGTTCAAGACAGTGGCTCACCATCACTTTCTCAAGGGCAATTAGAGATGGGCAATAAATACTGGCTTAGCCAGTGATACCCATATTGTATGAAAGTTTAAAAAAGGTCCTTAAACCGTGATATGTAGAGGGACAGGTAGTATTGAGGAAACAGGGGGGCTGCAGAAGGACTTGGACAGGTTAGGAGAGTGAGCAAAGAAGGGGCAGGTGGAATACAATGTGGAAAAGTGTGAGGTTATGCAGTTTGGAAGGAGGAATGGAGGCATAGACTATTTTCTAAATGGGGAAATGCTTAGGAAATCAGAAGCACAAAGGGACTTGGGAGTTTTTGTTCAAGATTCTCTTAAGGTTAACGTGCAGGTTCATTCAGCAGTTAGGAAGGCAAATGCAATGTTAGCATTCATGTCGAGAGGGCTAGAATACAAGAGCAGGGATACACTTCCGAGGCTGCATAAGGCTCTAGTCAGACCCCATTTGGAGTATTGTGAGCAATTTTGGGCCCCATATTTGAGAAAGGATATGCTGGCCTTGGAAAGGGTCCAGAGGAGGTTCATAAGAATGATCCCTGGAATGAAGAGCTTGTCATATGAGGAACATTGAGGACTCTGGGTCTGTATCCAGAAGGATGAGGGGGGATCTTATTGAAACTTACAGGATACTGTGAGGCCTGGATAGAGTGGACGTGGAGAGGATGTTTCCACTAGTAGGAAAAACTAGAACCAGAGGGCACAGCCTCAGACTAAAGGGGCGATTCTTTAAAACAGAGATGAGGAGGAATTTCTTCAGCCAGAGAATGGTGAATCTGTGGAACTCTTTGTCATAGAAGGCTGTGGAGGCCAGGTCATTGAGTGTCTTTAAGACAGAGATAGAAAGCTTCTTGATTAATAAGGGGAAAAGGTGGTTATGGGGAAAAGGTAGGAGAATAGGGATAAGAAAAAAATCAGCCATGATTGAGTGGCAGAGCAGACTTGATGGGCTGAGTGGCCTAATTCTGCTCCAATGTTTTATGGTCTTATACACAAATGAATTACATGTGTAAACTACACTGGTAATCACCCTTTGTGTTTTCCATGAACTGAGATTAATTCTCCTAATGCCAGCTGATAAGTACACCATCTTCTATAGTAACATGATTTTTATTAAACTAAATAACAAACTGCGTTAAATTGAAAATGCACTATTAGAATGCACTATAAATAGGGGATAGCTGGATATGGAAGGCATGCTCAAATTCAAGAAACACCATTTGTAAGGAGCACATCCAACTTTTACATGACTACCTTCACTTCTGGTCCGATATAAATTGTGAAATGCCCTCCTCTGATTTAAACCTCAGTTACACAGCTATCCACCTGGATGATGTTGAGTGTGGTAAGAGTGAAAGGCAGAAAGGGGACAGTGTCTTTCTGCCAGTTTAATCAACAATCCCCAAATGTTGAGCACATTTTTGGCATCATGTCTCAAAAAGCAGTTATGTACTGCTAGACTTGACATTTCTTCTCAAACTACGTAAACATTTTAATTTACTGATTCACCTGTCTCGACTCAAAAAGAGCATGGTCTATCTAAAACTGTTGTGCATTCTCTCCTTTTAGCAAACATGAATGAAAGGACAGTGAAACAGGCCCATGAATCGGATAATAGAGTATCAGAGGGAGTGGTCAAGCAGCTGAGTTGAAATATTATAATGCTTTTCACACTTAATGCCATTCCTTCAGGTCACCCTCTCCAAGCAACTGAGTGTACAGACATTCCAGCAATTCAGTTCCAGGTCATACTGTCCTGTCATCACTGCAAGGCAGTGAGATTGGAGCACCTGCCTCGAAGAGTTGCTCGCCTCTACTCCATATCTCCCATTTAATAAAGTGTCATTGGAAGCTTCTTATCCTTGGTCACCAGAACTTGCACAGATTAGATTATATAGAAGTCATCATTTATGACAAATATTTCCAATATGACTATATAATGTGACTATAATTCACATTGTGCTCGCAAGTTACCTGGCCAACCGTGTATGGTGATTCATCACAACCTGAACACATTGCAGGCATGTTATCTTTGATTGATTTTATTCCTAATGCTGAGACTGGTGGACATCAGAACCACATGCAGTCGGGTACTAAGTAATTAGCATAGATATGGTTAAGGGAAAAGTGGATAAGTACAAAAGGAGAAGTTGATTGTGTGAGATGAAATATGGCAGGGGGAGGCTTGTCTGGAACATAAATTGGAGGTTTCAGCACGTGACTTGCCCCCATACTCCAGCCATTAGTTGGCCTACACATCCATCTTTGTGACGCACTCCCTTCCTCTGCCAGTACCCAACTGGATGGTGCTTGACTGTCAGCCAAACATTTTTTTTTATTTTCAATATTTTTATATCTGGTAAAGGGAAATGTTCACCGAAAATTACAAACACATTTTTTAAAATGTCCCAATGATTTTTCTCCAGAGCTGCACACTGCAGCGTCCTGGAGATTGATCTTCAATCCCTGGAGGCTTCAGGCCAACCCTGGAGGACTGGCAACCCTACCTCTCACCTGGACATACAAGATCCCGCAGTGATATTTTGAAGAAGAGCAGGGGTGTTTTCCCTTGGTTTCCTAGCCAATGTGTAACCCCTCAACCAACGTCACTTATGCAGATTATCTGTTAATTCTCATATTGCTGCTTCTGAGACCTTGCTGTGTGCAAACTGGCTGTGTTTCCTATACTGGCTACACTTCAAAAATATTTTGTTGGTTGTAAAGTGCTTCAGGACATCCCAAGGTCATGAAAGGTACTATATAAATGCTTCTTCATTTTCCTTTTTCCTTCCTAGAGCTCCAAATCAGATCATATCTTTAGGGATTCACATTAACACGGCACAGACAGTTTAGTACCCATTGGAATAGCCTCCACCTAATGTTCTAAGAGAGGAGTTTGAGAATTGTACAAGATCAATAAGGATCAATAGGAACAGCAAGAAACAATGAGCAGAGTGAAGAATGGCAGGGAACATTCTGGAAGAGTAGTATTTTGACCCGTGTGGTATGGTTCACTTAGAAGAACAACTGATGAGTGGAAAACATTGTTACTTCACATTCTAAAAAGTGTAGAAGGCACTCCGAGAGGCAATCACATCCAAAATTAAACTGCATGCACACAAAGCTCATGCTGGAACACACAAAATAAAGCAGATGATTTTGGTCAAACTATTAAGTCTATATTTCCTGATTCCAGTAATTATTTTGGCACCCGCCAATATTTTCAATGGGTGAATACTGACCTTAAAGTAATGGTACCTGAAAACCTACTTATCGCCGAATCTTGTGGTAAAATAGGCTATGTTGGAAGTGCTTTGATGTGCTAGTGCCTTCCCTTTATAGTGATTGTCTTTGTGTAATCACAACATTATACAACGGCTGAAATTCAGCTGGAACACACCAGAATCCTAAAGGATAGCACTGTATGTGAATACTGCCAGTCACAAAATATCACAGTCAGGGCTGGGGAAGAGAGCTAATGAGAGGAACTGAGGGTTATCAGTTACCAAAGAGCCACACTAAATTAGCCATCCAATCTGATGACATTATTCTACCTAATGAGTTGGTCCTCCTGATGTGGGCTGTTACCATAACAAGCTGGCAATTCAGAGGAAGTTAATGTATGTACTTTATCCTTTTAGCTATTGAGGAGTGGTCTGAACAAAAGGCAACAAATTGATGCACAAGTACGCTTTTAATAATGGAGTGGCTTGGCAACATTTGACTGACTTCAGAAAGTATTACTTACAATATAAATGACAGTCTGGATACCTGATATATTTGGCTCATGTCCCTCTCCTCTGTGAATCTTGAATGGTGAGCCATAATCTGTTCTAATGCCATAAAGCTGAGGATTTTCTGACTGGTAAGAATCATGTTTCAATGGGTTTGAACTGATATTCACACCCCTTAAAATACACAAACAAAATGTTTCCCCCGCACAGCCTTTGACTCTCCACTAGGGATGACAATCCCACATTTCATCAACAATTCTAAAGCTTGTGTTATAGAACAGTAGACAGTAGCATATTCCAGTGGCTACTAACTTACCAGTGCCCTGTTGATGTGAATTCCTCAGGATATTATCTGATTTAGTGTCATAGAATTTTACAGCACAGAAAGAGGCCCTTTGACCCAGTGTTTGCACCGGCCGTCAAACACCTATCTATTCAAATCCCATTTTGCAGCACTTGGTCCGTAGCCTTGTATGCTACTGCATTTCAAATCCTCTACTAAATAGTCCTTAAATGTTGAGGGTTTCTATCTCTACCATGCTTTCAGGCAGTGAGTTCCAGATTCCCACCATTCTCTAGGTGAAAAGGTTTTTCCTCAAATCCCCTCTAAATCTCCTGCCCCTTACCTTAAATCTGTGCCCCTTGGTTATTGACCCCTCTACTAAGGGGAAAAGTTTCTTCCTACTAATCTCTCTATGTCCCTCATAATTTTGCACACCGCAGTCAGGTCCCCCTCAGCCTTTTCTGCTCTAAGGAAAACACCCCAACCTAACCAGTTTCTCTTCAGAGCTGAAACGCTCCAACCTAGGCCACATCCTGTCGAATTTCCTCTGCAACCTCTCTCTAGTATAATCACATCCTTCCTATAGCATGGCAATCAAAACTGCACACAGTACTCTCGCTGTGGCCTAATGAATGTTTTATACAGCTCCATCATAATTTCCCTGCTGTTATATTCTTTGTCTCAGCTAATAAAAGCAAATATCCCATATGCCTTCTTAACCACCTCATCTACCTGTCCTGCTGTCTTCAGGGATGTTTGGACATGCAGATCTCTGAAAAAGTGCATTTTGCAGCACGTTTCATGATCTTGCATCCTCCAGCTAATCACTCAGTTTTAACTCCCGTGTGGCAAAGTGGCCTAGTGAGCAGTTAGCCTGTCCAGGAACAGAAGCCAATTGTAAAGGCCAGGCAACATTAACATAACACCGTCCCCATCCCAACTAGAACAGCCGGGAAATTGGTGGTAAGTGGAAAGGTGAACAACTGGAGGCTGACCAAGGCTCAGGGCAAGGATGGGGTTTCTGCAGCAGTCCAGGCAGGGAAGGCCCACACATTCCCTGTGACACTCGGAAGAGCTTTCAGGACAGTTGCTACAGGCCGCCCATTTACTTCTTGTTGACAGGCTCCTTTGATGCCATAGAGATGGTTCGTTTTTGACTCGGGTGGGCACCTCACAGAGCTGGTAACACCAGATGTTGAAAATTGCAGCCAAGTGGGAATGGAGTGCATATTTCAGTCACTTCACTGTAACTGCTCACTCTTCTGGTTAAAATGGACATAGAAAAATGGATCTGAAAGACGTAACAAACCGAGATTGTTCTCCTTGGAGCAGAAAGATAATGGTGAGATTTAATCACGGCGTTCAAATTCATAATACGTTTTGACCAGAGTAAATAAGGAGAAATTTTTTCCAAGTAGCAGAAGGTTTGGTAACCAGAGGACACAGATGTCAGGCAAAACAACTAGACATGACAAACAGAAATATTTTTTAAGCAGTGCAATGGAATCCCTGGTTTCAAAGCTTGTATTTTTTGAGGCAACCTCCACCTGAAAAGGGAAACTGTAATGGGAACTGAGAAAGCCTCCCTCCAGTTTCTAAAAAAACTGAACTGAAATAGAGATTAGAAATCAAAATTTCTGGAAGATTGAAACTTGTTGGAACCATATAAAAGGACAGGGAGCCATCAGGGCTCAGATGATGATCCCAGTGCTGGGGTACAGGCAGGCTGAAGAAGACAGAGGCTAGTTTTAAACAGAAGCTGAGAATAGGCAAAGATGCCGTTGCTGCAGCTATTTCAGTTACTTGAGGGTCAGACTGGTGGATCTACACCATCCAGACCATCATAAACAGAGTTGAGGTGCCATATGTGGTGAAGACCATGTCCATGGAACTTGGGTTGAGTGTGCACTGCTATCGACTGGAGATCAGTTTAAATCCTTGAAAAAGAGAAAGCTGAAATTCTTTGAGAGGAAGACGGAACTTTGAAGAACTTTGTGATTCAATTTGATGAGATTTGCTGAATGCCGAGCCAATTTCTAAGAACCGTCTTCGCCGTATCTGCCGTTTAATGTGTAATCCAGTTTACAATCAACTACAATTGTTAATATAGGTTTGACTTATATTGATCCTGGGTATTACAGTAAATGTGGTTACCTAAGAAAGTATTCAGTGTTTGCTTTGTTTGACTCTTGCATTGTAAAAATTATTTTCTTTTAAATGGTTCTTTTGGTAAGTGGCTGGGGTTTCAGATCTTTTTTTTAAAACTTCCTGGTCTCGATGGTGCTTATAACAGCAGTCAGTTGTGATGAGTTGGAATGCACTGTCTGATAGGGCGGTGGAAGCAGATTCAATACTAACTATGCCGGCTCTCTCAGCTTGCATCTGCAGAAGGGCACAGTTATTAAACCGTGCATCCCTGACCCATAGTTCTCGCCGTTTAAGACTTTGCAATTTCCTGCTATGTAATCTGGGTAGGCACCAAAGCAGAAAATCCTCCCCTTATATTCACAGTGGGCCAATCCTGCACCATAAACATGCAAAAAGCTGGTACTAATTGGCAATTGGCTGAGAGACTGTCACTGAAATGTTGCAACGATTGACACACTTCATTCTGCACGTAGACTATGCAACACCTGAATGTGGAAGTGTTTGATATCAACAGCAATGAAATCATGCTATGCAACAGCAGCACTTGATAAAATGCTGAGTATGTTAACCTTAATCTACCGGAGCACAATGCATTATCACTGAGTATAGGAGTTTTTTTTAAAAAGCATTCAGTTCACCAACAGAAAACATCTTCTCCAAAGACTGCATCTAGAGAAGATGAGAAGACTTTGACTCTCCAATGGCATTGACAGATAGTATAAATCTTGGCAGGACCACCCAAGACATTCAGGCCAATAGGTTAGTGCCTGACTTAAGGCCAGTTCATTGCTCCTGCATATAGGAGTCTAACCAAAAGCTGCCTACCGACTCTTCTGCTAGCAGTGTGCCTAAAGGCCAGATTATCAGTCCTCAGTGTTGGTTCGAGACTAAAGTCCAGTCCAGTGTTCCTCTGGGTAGACAGCTCACTAAAGGCTTGGCTACTGCATCACCAGGTAGGAATAATGCTGAAGGCCAGACCATTGACCCTTAGGGCAGGAGACACCTGGACTGTACCATTTGGCTCCAGTAGCCAGTATCTATGGGCAGTAAAAAATGGCATTACCATTGAATTGTAGTTGCCTTTTTCTTTGGCGGTGAGGGGAAGGAGGGGGGTGGTGGTGTAGTTTACCGTAGTGCTGGAAATTTGATGTTAGTTCACACAGTGGGGTGGCCTGGCAACTAATAAGGCTAAAGATTTACTTCATGCTGATTGGAGATTGCGTATATATTGGCATTGGTCCATTGTGACACTGTGTTAAGACATTTCTGTCACTAAGCACTGCCGCAAGACCGAATTATTAACAGCGACAAAGCTAAGTATGGGGGAAATGTGCTGACACCTCCCAAAAAGAGTGACTGTATTAGCAGATTTTACACATGAGTAGTCAGCAACAATGGGGATCCATATTTAGTAAGCTCTTAAAGAAACTCCTTCCCTCGACAACCTCGTATATATCACACTTCTACATGAGATGGCTTACAGATCAATGTCGAACTGCAATATTAATACAGCGCAATTTTAACCCCTTAACTCCAATTTTAACCTCCAATTTATGAAATAAAAAGAACATGGGAGTGGTTAACAGCAAAGCAGATAACTTAATTCCCTGCTCGTGCAAGCTACCATGTCTTTAGGAGGCATGTGGGGTGAGGGCCTCGTGCCAGGGTCCGATGTTGTCATTCAGATTTCGATGCGGTTTTGAAATTCATAGAGTACTGATTGCATAGGTCTAAACTGGTCTAAACTGTGGCCAAAAAGACTCAGGGCTTGCATAGATTTTAGGCAACGTAACTTTTATCCATAAGAAAGAAAAAAGAACCATCTCCCTGTGGGCCAGGAGCAGTAAATCTATTCCTCGCTGCCCCATGAAGAAAATCTTAGACCTCTGACACACCAGGCATCCTCCTCCTCCTCCTCCTCCTGCAACCATGACTGCCATCCAACTGTATCCGCCCCATCCCCATCCACACCAATGGCTTTTCATTAATGTTAAAAGGCATTACCTCAGGTCAGCAGTGGAGACCTCCCTTTGACTGCAGGTAGGACAGGGTAGTTGAGCCCAGAACCACTCACTCTGAAGTTCACTCAGAACTATTTAGTTGGCAATAATCAGGAACCAGAATCTTAAATTGTTTATCCTTCCTCAGAACAAACTAACTTTTCTTCCTGTTATCTTGTTGACTCAGCCAATTTGGTGCAGACAATTTTACTTTCTTTCCCTCATCTCCATGGTGCACTACCACATAGATAGCATTCTTCTTCATCATTATCAACAATTTGAAGATCAATAGGTCTTAACAAGCAGAATGCTTTACAGAAGAAGGGGAACAGGCATCAAGCTAATGAGAAGAGTTGAAAAGAAGCTATTGAGGCTTAGGTGGAAAAGATGGGCTTTGGGGAGGTGGTTGAAGAGGTGCGATCAGTGAGATGATGGATGTATCTAGGCTAGGCTGCATAGATCAGTGATAATGGGGAATGGTGGACATGATGGGATGGTGGGCAGTGTGGGACAGGACATGGGCAGTTGTGTTTATGAAAGGTGGACAATGAAAGGCCATCAAGAAAAGTCTTGGAAGTAATGGTATTCAGCAGGGTTAGAGCTAAGGGCCAGTCAGGCTATGCCACTGACTTGATGACACAGAGGACCAGGCAATGAAGCTCAATTCTGTCAAATATTAAATTGAAGCTGCAATAGTGACAGACAGGCAACCTAAACATGGGAGGGGGATTACATCACTGGTAAAGAGTGTCCATTTACAACAGACACTAAAACTGCTAATACATGATCTTCCCATTGCTCAGCTGAAAGATGTTCTGCCTAGAAGTGGTCATGGAGGAATAGGGGAATTGTTACACATTTGGACATACTTATTGTCAGCATACATAAGAAAGCTGATCCCATGTGTGTATATGTCACCAAGACATGGCATATAGATAAGGAAGCAATGGGGTCAGAAGTCTAAATCCTTGAGAGACTCCGGGGGTGACAGTGGGAGAATGAAGCCATCGTGGATGAACAGGTTTTGTTTAGACAGGTAGGCATGGGGCCTATTTGTAAGGAGGGTCCTATACAACTGGACAATGGTAGAGCAGGGCAGCATGGTGAACTGTATCAGATTCTGTGGGGAGGACAAGCACTAGAAGGGATAATAAACTACCTTCACAGAAGATATCTTCTGTGCCTTTGCTTAGCATCGCTTCAGTATTTCTGGATGGACCTAAAAAGGACTGAACATATTTAAAAAGGGAACAGTGGGAGAGATGGGCGTGACACTGAGACAACAAGAGCTGAAGGACTTGTGTCACTATTTAACCAGTGAATCTTTGGGGTACTGCGCATACGATCATACATGTTTGAAGTGCAACATATAGACAACCTGCATGTGACATAGATCTGAGTGCCTGTGTCAGATTTTCAAACAACGAAAACATTTGATCTGCTGTTCACTGCAAAGAAGAGGTGTCCATTAAAATTCTGTAAAAAAAGAGATTTGAATACTGATGGAGGAACATAGACTAGGGTGGGGTTCATCATTTTCATTTGGATCTCTTGAATTTCTTGCAGTAGCTACATACATGCAGCATTTGAATAAGTGAGATGGGGTAAATTTGTTTGTTCCAAATGAACTAAATCTGCGGCATTTAAACTGTCAAAAAAGACACAAGTCATCTGGCTTTGGTTGCTAATTCAGCAGCAGTTTGCAGCTAAAGATCAGTGAGCGTATCCCAGTTTTGTCTGCATCGACAGAATCCTGGCCCAGTAAGCACCCCGAAACCCCCCCCTCATTGCAAAAGTACAGTGTGCAATGGTAATTTTGGGCCTGTAATCAGCGGGCTTGCTGCTTGGTGTCGGCATGTAAATGATGCTCAGTTAATATGTACCCTACACGCAATACGATAATGATATATAATTAGGTGGCGGAAAAGCTATCAACTATAACAGCAATGTGCAGTCACCACTCACAATGGCCATGCAGCTGATCTCATTTTATTTACTAAGTCTGGATTCTCCAGAGGGTAACACCAATATCAATATTATCTGTAATACAATGCAAGCACTTTTTCTGCTTACCTCCCTCTATCTTGGTTGTTATTTAACACTGCGAGCCCTGAGCAAGCTGCTTTCAGTTAGGAACTCTGCAGTCCAACCATCAGTTGCGTGACGAGGAATTACAAACACAGCAGAATGGAACCCCTTCCAGTGGATACGGCAAGCATTTGACAGTGAAAAATCAGAGCAGAAATTTCAAAAGGAACACCGTTTGCCAATCTTCCAGATAAAACATGATTGCCAAGGTAGAAAGTTGAAGTTATTACTTGGTTGGACCATTATATCTTTGGTGAACCAGGAAATACTAACAAAAAGGTACCAAGAATCATGGAATTTGGACTGTCACTTCACTGGTCGTAGCCACAAATCAGGATGAACACAAGTTGTACTGAGAGGGCATCACTAACAAAGAAAGTAAATGTCCCAAAGCACTTCACAACGATCGCAAAAATTGATGTTGAACCAAAGATGACTGGGAAAGAAAGCTGGGTTAAAGAGATAGCTTTTCAGCTTTTTCTAGAGGAGGAGAGGGAGCTGGAGACATGGAGGATTTTTGGGAGGGACACACAGCAACCTACACAGTGCCAGCCCACTCACACTGCTGTTGGCACTAGCTTTTCGAACATCACACACTTGTACCAACAGGAAACACAGGAAACAGATTCACATACAGAATGGTTTCTCACTCAAATTATGGCTTCACTTAAATAGCTGAGGCTGCGGATGGTGTTCTCAGCAAGCTTAGGACATGACATGAATGTGTGCAGCAGCTCATGGGACACGCAAAGAACTGTCTGTGACCGGTGGCAGCTTTGTATTGGGAGTTAGTGGAGAATGGGCAGTTTAACTCTTGAGCCCATGAGACCTGTTCATTAGGGCCCCCAGCCAAATATGGTAAAACTCATCAAAATACTGGAAATAAAATGCTCAATCGGCTTAATGTAAGCAAAGAACAGCCTGGTATGATCTGCTTTCAACCTGCCAAGTCTATTTATCCACATGCTTGTGTTTAACGGACTGGGCGGGGGGGAGGGCAGTGTGGTGGGCTGCAGACAGATCCCCAAATGTTCTTCAGCCCCAAGGAAAATTGGACCATGCATCTTCTTCTGGCTTCTGTCACTGCCAGGCTCATCCTCTGTCCCTGCCAGGCCTTAATGATAACACCCATTTTAAGGCAGCAGACTGGCCCATTCCTATTGACCATGGCCAGCCTACATTGAAGAGCCACCATAAAGTTTCACTTTGTTTTAAATGTGGTGGGAGGTTGGGAATGTTTGATGCTGGTCAGAATTGACCAGGTGTTAAATTGAACAGGTATTAAAAGAAGCAGGACCTAAAGAAGTCCCTTCCCAATTCCTCACCAGTATTTGGTGGAGAAGGTTGCTTTGTCCGGTTATATCACTTGTGTAGGTGGTGGTGGTTCTGATGATCAGTTGGGTGCTGGGAGATGCATGATTTAACACCCTTGATTTAGCATTCTCCTTTGTTGGAATTCCCTCACCTCCATGATCAGGTCTTGATCAGCATGGCTCTCAGCGGCAGATGGTGTGGCTAGAGAGTCAGGATGATGCATCGTTTTGCATTTGGGTCGACTGGACCCCTGGGCAGAATCAACTGGGAGATACGCCACATGTGGACACCTCATACAGTAAAATTCAAAGGCATTGAGGAGTTGTGGCATGTGGAAAATGAAGCAGCCCCACTTGAGCCAGCAGAGGAAGAATAATTCCTTCCTGCGCACAAATCTATTTCCTGTTTACCCCCCCAATGCAAATAGCACTTTGCACATTTATCCAACACAAGTGAAGAAATATTAGACTTAAATGTTAAATCCAGGGAAAGGCAAAATGCCGGACATATCCCCAATGAAGAAGTGTAAAATAGCTGTGAATATTATTTTTAATTTTCTTTCTCCCAGAGGAGGACAGAATGAAAGAGCGTATCTGCATTTGGAGCTAATTCTGCTGCTCTCTTCCCGCTATCACAAGACATCCATCAGAGCCCTCAGCAACGAGCTCTGCCATGTTCAACCTCACAACCTGCCTAGGCAACCCCTTAGCAACACCCTAGCAACAAGACTGCAAACTCTTTCTTTGGAGAGTCTCCTCCAGGGATGCAAATGAATTATTAACAACAATGTGTCACTGCTTTGTGGCAGGAATCTGAAGTGAAAACTATAATAAACGTTTAAATACACACAGATTGCAGAAAGCGATCGTTTTCGTGCTGGGGCCTGCCCTTTTTGCTCAGCTGGTTTCCATATATTATCCCTTGTTGTTAGCTCCAGCATCGCAGGCTCTGCCCATCATGGCTATCAGATAAATAAAGAGTAATTGCTACAAATGGAGGTCATGATAATTCCTTCAAATGTAATCACCTCATTCTTCCTGGCTTGTTTGCACAGGCAACATCATTTTCATGAGGAGTTGACCGTATGGAAGACTTGAGCTCCTCCACTGCTTACCAGTGCTGGAGGGAGATAAAACCTATTATTAAAACCTACTAGCCAGAGACTCAAGGCAGCATCTTCCTCTGTTTAGCAGCAGTACAGGAGTGAGCTGGGAGCCGTACAGTTGATGCCCTCATGATTCTTGCATCACATACAATTTCTGCCGGAAATAATAAGGGATGTGTTGGCCCAAATATGTGGTAGGAACATGTAAATTAGGCCATAATGAAAGAAAGGGGTAACATCATAATCACCTTTGCAATGCTGGTTGCTAACATCAGCCTTCAACATGGTTCCGTTTTTATTGGGGGAAGGAACAAAAATAATCACAAAAATAGGCTGTTACAGGCTATGGATTGGCAGCTCCACATGAACAGAATTGGCCAATCCAGTGAAGACAGATGAATTATTCTGAGTCAAAGTCTGACTCCTCACTTGAAACTGCTGCAGGTACTATTGACCACCTTCGGGAGTCCAGGCAGAGATTTTCCATATCTTCCTCCACTGTCCAATTGGCCTGGATTTTCATCTGTTTTAAACCTCTGTCAGGGGATCTTGTCTTTCTGATGAGGTGGGAAGTCTATATTATTGCACAAGGCATTTTTTTTCTTTATTCTTTCATGGGATGAGGCTCAGCCAGCATTTGTTTCTCATCCCTAAATGCCCCTGAATTGAGTGGCTCGGTGAGTTCAGAGCATAGTTGAAAATCAACTACCCACATTGCTGTGGACCTGGAGTCACATTTAGACAAGATTTCCTCTCCAAAAGGACATTAGTGGACCAGATGGGTTTTATGACAATCGATGGTAGTGATGAAAAGCTAATGAAACCAGTTTTCAATTCCAGATTAACTGAATATAAATTCCACCAGCTGCCATAGTACCAACTACCAGAGCATTAGCCTGGGCCTCAGGATTACTAGCCCAGTGCCATTACCACCATCACCACTACTGTGTGGGTCAGACTGAATGGGCCAGTTCGTATCTCCATGTCCATCATTGTTTGTATCGCTGTACTGCAGCGACAATTCCTAGCCAACCTCATTAGTGAGCTCCCTATCCAAGAGAGGAATCTAACTGTGTGTTCCCCTGAAAAATTAAATCAGAATGGGGTCAGCAGAGAATCATCGATTCATAGATGTGTACATCACAGAAAGAGGCCATTCGGCCCATCTTGTCCACACTGGTCAACAAAGATCTGACTACACTAATCACATTTTCCTGCACTTGGCCCAAAGTCCTGGAAGATATGGCACCGCAAGTGAATATCTAAATACTTCTTAAATGTTATGAGAGTTTCTGACTCAACCACCCTTTCAGGCAGTGAGTTCCAGACTTCCACCACCAATTCCTCTCTTAGCCTTCTACCTCTTACCTTAAATCTATGCCCCTGGTTATTGACACCTCTGCTAATGAAAAAAGTGCCTTCCTATCCAGCCTCTTGATGCCCCCCATAATATTGTACACGACTATCAGGTCCCCTCTCAATCTTCACTGCTCAAAGGAAAACAGCCTCAGCCTTTCCAATCTTTCCTCATAGCTCAGACCCTCCAGCCGAGGCAGCATCCTGGTAAATTTCCTCTGTACCCTCTGCAGTACAATCACATCCTTCACCTTATGTGATGACCAGAATTGCATGCAGTACTCCAATTGTAGCCTAACAAGTGTTCATCAGGTGGGCTCATAAAGAATAGAATAAACATAAGGCAATGATCCCATCTAGAGGAAACGCTGGGCTCTTTAGAACCTTTTGTAATTGGAACTCTCTCACTGCAGAAAGGAAGGGAGAAAGGAAGGTGGAGAGTAACAGGATGGAAAGGGTCAGATTTGCTCAGTTCAAGTGCTGTAAAGATGATCCTAAAGATGTTTGTAAGATGTTGACAAAGAAAGATTTGCTAATGAATAGGGAATAAACATAAGAAGCCCCTCTTTACCTCTACTGAGTCTGATTCCAATGCATGCTGTTTAGAACTCTTTCCATTAGAGACTCCACCAACCCGTTCAATTAATGGTGAATTTAATTTAATCTGGACACTACTTTTGGCAGAACTGAAAATGTGTCCACCTGAGTCCCTGCCATATAAAAGTGGATATTAATGGGTGAACCCCTCCCTTTTTTAAAACTATCCCTTAGTTCTCTCTTAAGTTTGCTCTCATACTCCCAACCCCCACGACTTTGGCACTCCATCCATTAGGACACCTTTACCACAGAAGATGTGTATAATGACTCACCCAGCCCTGCTTGCAACACTGTTGTTTACATCAAATTGTTCACTCCTTCCCACCCTTCCTATTTCCCAAAAACAGAGTTATGATCCCATTCCCTTAAATCCAAGTTCAAGGATCCCTGATGCATGGCTGTCCTCATCATTCAGTGCCCTACACTGCAGCCGGGAGTAAAGCATCTTCAAAGTATTGCTCATATTTAATTTTACAAATTTTTGCTGATCAAATTGCTGTTAATGATTCTAGTGCTAACATCACTTGCTATGCACAGTCCTTTGAAAGGCTACAGGCAGTAACCTGCCATTCCCTGATGTCTTTCAAAGCGAAGGCAAAGGACATAACAGATGTCACAAACTCAGCCCACATCACTACATTTACTCATTCCTCGCTGATACGATCCGGGAGAGTGGAGATCCAAGCCTTGAGAGTTATTCTGCCTTTTGTTCAGAAGCCCATCCCTTGAGCAAAGCAGAGACACTAATCATCATCACTGGTATGCTGTGCTATTTTTATATTGATGGCCAGCCATGCGCATAATTCTGAAACTACTCAGTAACTAGGTTGGGCGGGGATGGGCACTGGAGAGGAAAGAATCCCTGCCAAGAGCTACTTATAACTACTTAATGCTGCTGGATTTGTAAATGCAGCCAGTTTATACCCTCTTTCTGATGACCACGACACTGAATATCAAAGATCAGACCACAGCAATTCCAATTGTTCTGTTAAGAAATTTGGGTCAATGATCCATTATCTGCAGTATGAAGGCACACAGACCTACCCTCAATCCACCACACCACAGGTTCACCTACTGCAAGATCTTGTGTAGAAAAGAACTCGCAGCATGTTTTTACATTCTCTAAATATAGAGTCATTAATGCACTGACAAGATATAATCAGGTTTTAATCGGCCTTTTCTAAACATGGGAAAATAGGGAGAGTTAAAACTAGTCATCCTATCCTTTCCAATCTAATATCTTCCTGGGGTTAATTTTGACTTTGATTGATAGTACAAAACGGACAATATCAATTCATATATATATCTGCCAGATCTCATTTCCAGTGAAGCCAATGACTATCTCTATTGTTAAATGCTGTCTCATTTTCCTTGGCTGTTCTCTTCCAATAAGAGAGGAAACCCTATCGGATCTGACACTAACGACTAAAGATAAAGGTCTATGGTTTTTCTGCTGCTTTGGTCAGCTGATGTGCACAAACCAACCACCACACTTCAGAATCACAAGCACAGAGGGTGGCTATTCATCCTTTTGAGTTCGTGCTAACTCTCTGCAAGAACAATTTAGCTGGTCCCACTCCTCCACCCTTTCCCATAAAATTTTAGAATTGTACCCTTTATATTGCCTCTCCTTGTTCTTCCTACACTTCTCTGCATTAAATTTCATCTGCCAGGTGTCTGCCCATGGGTTAAAGATGAGTGGCATTTATGAAGTAAACAAGATATTGAGTGCACTGAGAAAGTAAACGTTCTCCTGGTGCTATATAAATAGGAAATGCCACTTTCTTCGAGACTGTACTTTTACTGAAGAGTCAGCTCATCATTGTCCTGGTTTTTCCTTAAACTGCTGCTGAGCTTCTACTGACCCCATAATCTCTCTATCGTGTCACCATGAGCCACCCGATCAGCACTGCTCCCAGCACCCTAGGGTCCATGAACTCCACCCAGCACCCATGATTCCCCTCACTTGATATCACCGCCGCCCCCTCCTGGAACCCTGCACCTATGAACAACCCCATCCCCCTAGCACTCTGCTCCCATGACAACAATCACCCACTCCCCCCCCCCCCCCCCCCCGCCAACCCCCTGTCCCCCTCAATCCTGTACCCTGAGCTCCCACCCAGATCCCTGCTACCATAATCTCTCTGACTAGTTGTACTTTCAGTTAGGTTGAAGTGGCTGGTGCAACTGTAACAAACAAGACTAATTAATGTGCTGCAGAATCTGTTTCAAACAACAGAATGCAACCGCACAATTGTAGATACTGTTAAACGAGGGGAAAATGTTGTCCCTGTTGCACTGTATTATACAATCACTCCTTAGCTAATTACAGCTAACATTCACCTGAGCCAATATTGCACACCTGAGCCAATTGTTGCCTTGCTTGTCCCCAGAGAGTGAGTCACAGTGGGTTATGCACCTGCTTTCAAAGCCTTGTCAATCTTCTACAAGGCAACCACTACTGCTTCAGGGATAGCCTGCTAAGCCTTTCGGATTATAATGTGACGTTGATTACCTGTACTCTGCATGGATCTGCGGCTGCGAGTTACCCTCATATAATCTCAGCTATCCAACTGACTGGAAGCTCGCGCTGATGCTTACAGGCACAGATGAAAAATCCAAGGCAAACCAAATATACCCACATCTTCAGGTAGCCAGGTGCACAGTGGCATTAGAAGGGAATAAGAGCTGGACACATCTGGCATTCAAGATATGTCCTGTGTAAGCAGTAGTGTTTGTATGCATGACTTTCAAAAGTAATTCCTGAACTTTGCTGAAACTTGAGATATCAGTGGAAATAGCTTACCAGTGAGTTCCTAAGTGGTAGGTATTCCCAGTAAACTGCAAAGACGGTAAACTAGAATACTATGGTATCAGGAAGTACCACAGTAACTGGGCTGACATTGGGACAGGTATGCAGCTGATGGCAAAATCAAAAGGTAAGTCAGCAAAGGAACCCACATACAATTGGGGCAAGGATGATTGGGAGAGCACAGCATTGGCAGAAGCCTGGGAGCAGGCTGGTGATTCACCCTTTCGAAAACAGTGGGAAGGACAGACAGAAAGGAAATAAACAGCTCAGTGAAAGACTGAGGGATACAAGAGAAAAAACTGAGAGGAAAGGTGACACAAAGAGAAAGTGACATTCCACTAATTTGACAACTATGCCAATAAGATTTCCAACAAACAGGATGAGCTTTGTATTTTGAAATAGTTCTCGAGTGAAGCAATTCCATTTTAGTCATTGCATGTGTGAGTGTGAAGCCAGCGTAGTGGAGGAACCCAATGGGAATCTCTAATCTAAAAGGGACTGCCCATCACCAAAATCAAGTGAACAAAAACTGTTTGTGACTGTGTTGGATGCCAGAGGTAACCATCCAAATGAGTCATTTCAGAATAAAATCTGAAAATTCAAATAGAATTCAAATAGATCAGAATGATTGAATGGTTGATAATACATTACTCAAGTTTTTGTGATATCATAGATTCATACAGCATGGAAGGAGGCCATTCAGGCAATGTGCCTGTGCTAGCTCTTTGATGGAACATAGGAACAGGAGTGGACCATTTAGCCCCTTGAGCCTGTTCAATCATTCAATGAGATCATGGCTGATCTGTGACCAAGCTCCATTTACCTGCCTTTGGCCCATGTCCCTTAATAACTTAACAAAAGTTTACCAATCACAGACTTAAAATTAATCAATTTCTATTCCCGAAAAGTTTTTCAAACCTCTACCACCATTCACGTGTAGAAGTGTTTCCTAACTTCGCTTATGAAAAGTCCAACTCTAAATTTTAGACTATATTAATTTATCCTAGACCTCCCAAACAGCAGAAATAGTTTTTCCATTGCTCCATTTAGTACCTTGAAAACATACATAATCTGTCCAACTTCAGGGAATAAAATGGTAGGAGAATAAATTCCTAGTTTGTAATTTAACCCTGAGTCCACATATCATTCTTGTAAATTTAGGCGGTACTCCTTTAAAGGACAATATTTTCTTCCAAAGGCGTGATGCCTAGAACTGCCCATAATACTTCAGGTGTGGTCTAACCAAAGCATTGCATAAATGCAACAGACTTCATGGGATCAATTTGCCCTCTTCTTCCCCATCCCCCACCAATCCTCAATGTGCCGGTGTTTGACTGGGATGGGCACGGTAAGAAGTCTCACAACATCAGGTTAAAGTCCAACAGGTTTATTTGGAATCACAAACTTTGGGCTTGCGAAATCCTACTAACTGTCCTGGCTTGAGACAATTCACACCTCTTTAACCTGTGATTATCCCTCTCTCCACTTGCATTGTCTGTACCTGTAAAGACTTGGTTTCCTATCAAGATTCGCATTCCAACCATTATCTTGCAATTGTGTCTCTGCCTATATATGCCGTATTTGTGAACCCAGCTCTCCGCTCACCTGGTGAAGGAGCAACGCTCTGAAAGCTCGTGATTCCAAATAAACCTGTTGTATTTTAACCTGGTGTTGTGGAACTTCTTACTGTGCCCACCAATCCTCGACATAACCCAGTCATTTTTCTAGGGGGGAGAAATTAACACTGGGTTCAAACACCCCACTAATTATTAGCTCTTAGCATCTGTAGCTGTGGGGCATAGGGAAGAGTCCAGGTATCATGTGTAGAGCAGGCTTGAGGGCCAGCTAGTCTTTTCCCAACTGGCTCTTTTGTATCTAAAGAAAGAGAGTGGTTCCTTTGTGCTTTAGTCCTCGAGATATAAAACCCCACAGTGCATTAGGTTTTTGGATTATTTTCCATGACCATGGAGCACCAATCTCTTATGACCTCCAAAGAGATATCCAATGAGTCCCACAGCCCTGCTCTCACACTACTGACCTGCAAATGTTTCCTTTTTAACTATCAAATTCCTTTTGAAAGTTTCTGTTGAATCTGCCCCCACCACCCTTTCAGGCTAGGGTATCATTTCCCTGTGCCACACCAATGTTAAATGATAAAACGCAAACACCTGTGTGCTATAATGAGGGGTAAATAAATAATTGAAGCAGTGCCAAATCTGCAAATGGCCAATGGCAATGGAAGGACGACAGTGATAGCACAAAGATAGATTGCTGTACTGAATTCACAGGCAGTGATATCAGATATCATTGGCTGGTTCATGTTCCCCACTTCGATCCATCAAACCAGATGGGCCCAACGTTGGTGCAGCCTCCCATTTCAGCTCAGTGTCCTGTTCAGAGCTGAGTCTTTGGATAACATCTAAACAAATCCTTTTCAGCAGAAACATGACCCAACCCTGCTGCTTGAATTTGTTCAGGTGCTATTGTCCCATCTTTACATACAAACATGCAAAAAAAGCTGGCTGGAAAAAGACCAGCTGCACACATGCCTGGTCCATCATGTGCATACTCTTCCCTATGTCCCACAGATTTATAGGCTAAGAACCAATGATTTAGTCAAGGTTGGGATGTTCGAAGTTCTAAGTCATTTATTTTCTGCCCTCTGTGGAAACAACCAGGCTGTGTTGAGGAGTGGAGGGGACAGGGGATGGGGGAAGAAGGGGACAAACTGGTCTCACAGTTCTTTGATGTTAACCTTCAGCTAATTTGTCCTAATGTTTGTGAGAGCTCTGTGCTGATTCGCTCACTAATTCGTCTAATTTCCGTGGCATTTCCTGGCTTCCAACGAGCTTGGATCTGACTTATTCCCACAATGGAAGTGTATTTCCTTCCGAAAATGAAGCTATCTGCCCCAAGCCTCTTTGAATGACAGAATTCAGCAAACATTGTACGATTGAGCCAATTGTTTTGGCCAATCAAGCGGCTTGATTACTTGCACCATGATGCACAGGTCACCATAAGACAGTCTGGTTGATTCAGCTGCTCAACATATCTTGTGTGTGCTGGGACTGATGCACAGAATTCTCTTTGGCCTTAAACCCTCTTTTTAATGTAGCTGTGGCAGCAGCCTCCAGCCTTGTTCTGCAGGTGTCGACTGATGCAAAGCAGGGTGCACTGGACAGGCGGCAGCTGAGGTTACAATCAGTACCATATTCTCTATAGTAAACACGCATCTTCCGGGCTCACAGGATCTGCTTCATAGCATGCAGGGGTCTTAACATGGACCCCACGGGCATCGCACTCACAGTATAATCCTGGGTGCATGCCTCCTCTCTGGTAGATTATATGGAAGTAAAACCTTTGTTATTAAGATGGTGTCAACGCCTCTTGCATGATCTACAGATAGCTCCAGGGAACTGAAAACATCTTTTACATCTACAGTTACATGCAACATTTAGCAGGAAAAATCCTGGGAAGCTCCTCCAATGAAGTTGTGGGCAATGGAAGGGAGGGAAGTTAGTAAGATGATCAGCAGAGAACTCTCTCAAACTTTCTAACCATCTGGGCTCAAGGATGGTGTGACAGACTTGTGGAATGGATTGTCTGGGCTTGAAGTGGCCCTGGTCTCATCAGTGCAGCCATACAAGCTGAATGAACTTCCACCCCAAGTTAAAAGCAGACTCTAGGTGCAAAAGGCAGGAGGACATTCATGCTGCAGCTTCAAAATCTCTGCAACAGCACAAATTTCAACAGGAGAATTCGCATTTTTTAAACTTGCACTCCTGAAACAAGTAAAACCAGAGAAAAACATAATGAACCAAAGGTCACCTCTCACTAATACAGGACGCTTCACAGATCTTAGAGATTGTAATCTAGTTTGGTTTGTTGGTGGACGTAACTCTGGAACATTGTTTGTACAGGTCCATAGTAAGCCTGCTAAATCAGTCAATGAGAGTAGCCTCATCAGGGTTTTGTTCTGTTTGGTTGCTTGCTTTGCAGGGCACTCAGTGACCTCGATCTCCACCTAGCCCTAATCTGGTGGTGTTGACAATCTTACCAGGCTGCACCTGCTGTCTGATTGTTTGAGCAGAATGAGAAGCAGTTGGGATTTGGCTTCAGTTTACTGTTGAATTCTGTATTTTTCCTCTGTTGTTTACTGGCGAAGGGAAAGGCATACTCCTATGTACTCACCGCACATTATCCTGGTGTCACTCATAGCCTTGCATAGGGAAATGAAGAAACCCCAGGGTTCCAGGTGACTGGAAATAGAGTGAGTGAGTGAAGCCACTCACACCTTGGCAGCCGGTCAGCTGCTGGGTGTTGATGGTGGACCAGGCAGCCAGCAGAGATTTGCTGCTTGTGGGGCAGGTGTTATGCAGTTTACCCACCCTTGAAAAGACATGGCTCCCTTGTGTATTTTGTGAATGGAAACCACTCCTTCAATACTTTTAACAGGACCTTGTTGCCTTTATAATCCTGAGGCTGGTGTCCACCACCTCCCTTTCATCAATGTGTCAGGGGCATTTAATTGCCTTTTTGAAGGAAAGAAAGCAAGGCAACAATCTCCCGACTACTTACTGCTCCCGAGCCACAATGTGGTTGGGCTCTGCGGTTTTTGGCTCACGGTTTCCTCACTTGCAAATTCTGAGGCAACGGGCTGGATTCTCTGACCTCGCCCGCAGCTGAGATTCTCCGGTCCCACTGCAGTTAATGGAGATTTGACTGAATGCCAAATTCTCCATTCTTGCTGCCAACAGTGGAGCATGAACAGCTGGAGAATTCTGGCCAACTAGTGTGGAACTGATAGTGATAGGATTCATTGCCCTCCAGTCAGTAAAATTAGAGACGTACTCTAATCATTCCACAAGCACACATGGTATTTAATAATACAGATAGGCATACAAGGCCCTGCCTACCAGGTGAAAGGTAAATATAGGTTAAAGGAAAAAAAGGGAAAATTGTTCTCCTTTTGATAACTGCAGTGCTCCCTACTAGTAACGGCTTTCATTCTGCTTGGGCCTGAGGACTGTATGAGACTCTGCACTGACTGGCTGCATGGTTCAAAGGGACACTCTCCAAGAAGATGCAGCGGAGAGCCCCTTGAGTGAGACAGCAGAGGGCCGTAATGGAGTGACAGATCACCTATCCGGAGAATGGAGGCAAGGGAGAGAACTCCAGAAAATTTCTTTTAAAAGATTGTGCTCACTTGAGAGAAGAGCAGGGGAAATGTTTAACACTGGGAAATCAGCAGGTGTGCAAAACAGAACAGGCAGAATATTGGTATCCATACACCTTCCATCGGGATGTAAGCTGGCATTATTAACTCGCAGTTTTCAATGTACAGGGCTTATTGCTGAAGTGGCACTAGCTGATTAAGGAGCAAAGTTTCAATAGGAACGATTATCGTATTGCATGTGATTTAGCAAAGTATCAGGTTAATTGCTCCTTACCTTCTGCAGTAGGTTTTCACTAAAGCAAAGAATCAATATGTTAATTTGGAAATTTAATCATGTTAATTTTAAACATGTTAATTTTAATAAGGCATGTTTTGCAGGATAGCCAGGGTTATATCAATAAGATGTGAGACTCAAGCCTCTGGGTGAATATTAGGAGTAACAAACTCAGGTTTTTATTGATTTAATAACACTGGAGAAAGCACCGTTGGTGTTGTTTTTCTGATTTGTTCTCGAGGTGTGGACAACGATGGCAAGGCCTCGCTTGTCGATCCAGCCGAGAAAGCAGCAGGTTTTCCTGAAACGCTGCAGTCCTCAGACCCAGTGGCCCCCGTGACAGTTGAGCTCATTCAGATCACAATCTGAAAATGAGCACTGCTGCTTTCAAAGAGGTTTCTGAAACCTGATATCTGTGTGTTCAGGTAGGACTGTCAACACACACCAGCCACCAATAACCCAGAGCATCCAGTCCTGCAATGTTTGGACAAGATGTGGAGATGCCGGCGTTGGACTGGAGTAAACACAGTAAGAGTTTTAACAACACCAGGTTAAAGTCCAACAGGTTTATTTGGTAGCAAATGCCATTAGCTTTCGGAGCGCTGCTCCTTCGTCAGATGGAGTGGATATCTGTGTGGATATCTGCCCAGGTATGCCCTGTTTGAGAGCAGATTTCCACTCCATCTGACGAAGGAGCAGCGCTCCGAAAGCTAATGGCATTTGCTACCAAATAAACCTGTTGGACTTTAACCTGGTGTTGTTAAAACTCTTACTATGTTTGGACAAGGCATCGATTGTCACATTATTTCAGACAATCTTGAAACCATTTTCACACAAGATTATGATCTTGAATCTCTCGCATGTGCTTATACATCAGCTTGAGATTGCCTTTGTCTCCTGGTCACAATCTCACTCGAGTCAGAAATTCTGTTCAAGTTGAGGAGTGCTGCACTGTCTGAGGTGCCAACTTTCAGATGAGATGTTGAACCCAATCTCCGAATGTTTGTTTGGAAGTAAATCAATTACCCTGAGGTACTATTTTTTTGAACAACGGGTACATGGAAGGGGTGTGGTGATGGGTTGGAGGGGGGGGTACATTGCTGCCAATACCTTGGTCAAGATTTACTCCTCAATAAATACCAACAACACATTTAAATGTCATTTATTTAATTGCT
The DNA here is from genome assembly GCF_964213995.1 of Mustelus asterias. Taxonomy (NCBI): domain Eukaryota; kingdom Metazoa; phylum Chordata; class Chondrichthyes; order Carcharhiniformes; family Triakidae; genus Mustelus; species Mustelus asterias. The sequence goes on along the minus strand of NC_135804.1, from coordinate 55,517,437 downwards.
GTTTATAAAAGCGTAAGCACTAGGAGCGAGGGGGAGGCCATACGGCTCATTGAGCCTGTTCCATGATGAGGAACACAGGACCCTGGAATGTGCAAAGCAGCTGTCGGCTTTGCTGACACACTGAGCAACCATTCTTTAAAGAACAACCTCTTGACTGAGAAATGCTTTGGATCATTCTGAAGATGGGAAAGAAGTGGAAGAAATTGCAGATGGTAAGGGATACAGACAATCCTGGCACCAATGGAAGGACTGAAAAAGGTTGGGAAACACTGACTAGGATTACAGATCACGTCCCCGCCACAAACTAAAGCATTCATATAGCATCACGGTAGATAATGTGGTACCAAGGGCACTCTCTTGTGATGCGCTTTATCGCTGTTTTGTTATTTATGTTGGCAAACGAATAACATTCGGTTTAAGGTAAACACGTATAGAGAAAAACAGGCAGGGCTATGTTTGTTTTAAAGGTTCCCAGTACAGTACCTTATAAAGAGCTGCCAGTTTTTGATTGGAACCAGAGGGAGTCATCATGATATAACATCGGCTTTACCAATCACAACACATTAAACACAGCTGATGCTCAGGGGCTCCTGTGATGCAATTTCCTGTATTTCTAACTCAGTATTTTGCAGTAATAGATTTATAATGACAGTCTGAAGCACTTACCTTCATTTTCATAACGTGGTCTCACAATGATGCCAAATACTTCTATAGATCACAGGAGGGAGTTATAAGATGACACGGCAATAACAAAGATTGATGATACCACTATTCGGCAATCTTATTAGAAATTTCTTTTAAACGAGGTACATCTCCTCTTGCTGGCCAGCTCACACAATTCAGCTGCTCGAATTAATGCACAACACCCTCAAATCACATTTCAATTTAAGGAGGTTTAACCAACGATATTTGCCAACTTTGAATACAATCAGAATTTTAAAGAGTTAGTTTTGTATCTTTCACCATGGACTTTTTAAACTGTGATGTGGAGATGCCGGCGTTGGACTGGGGTGAACACAGTAAGAGTTTTAACAACACCAGGTTAAAGTCCAACAGGTTTATTTGGTAGCAAATACCATAAGCTTTCGGAGCGCTGCTCCTTCGTCAGATGGAGTGGAAATGTGCTCTCAAACAGTGCACAGAGACACAAAATCAAGTTACAAAATACTGATTAGAATGCGAATCTCTACAGCCAGCCAGGTCTTAAAGATACAGACAATGTGGGTGGAGGGAGCATTAAGCACAGGTTAAAGAGATGTGTATTGTCTCCAGACAGGATAGCCCGCAAGTCCAGGAGGCAAACTGTGGGGGTTACTGATAATGTGACATAAATCCAACATCCCGGTTTAGGCCGTCCTCATGTGTGCGGAACTAGCCAAGTTCCGCACACATGAGAACAGCCTAAACCAGGATGTTGGATTTATGTCACATTATCAGTAACCCCCACAGCTTGCCTCCTGGACTTGCAGGCTGTCCTGTCTGGAGACAATACACATCTCTTTAACCTGTGCTTAATGCTCCCTCCACCTACATTGTCTGTATCTTTAAGACCTGGCTGGCTGTAGGGATTCGCATTCTAATCAGTATTCTGTAACTTGATTTTGTGTCTCTGTGCACTGTTTGAGAGCACATTTCCACTCCATCTGACGAAGGAGCAGCGCTCCGAAAGCTTATGGTATTTGCTACCAAATAAACCTGTTGGACTTTAACCTGGTGTTGTTAAAACTCTTACTTTTTAACTGTGTCAGTTAATCACTGGTGTCTTTGCTGAGGTGAAGGTGAATAAGGTGGATTATAGACCCTTGCTGGATGTTGATGTCAGAAGATCTTTACAAACCAAAAGAATCCTGGCCTCAAAGATCATGAGGACAACCTCATCTTTATAACATGTTTGCCTCAGTAACTACTGAGTTATGCCTCTAATTGGTGTTAGATTCCATTTAAAGATGTCATTGCCTTAAAGGGGAGTTGTCTTATACAAAAAGACGTGAAGATTCTGGTGACTGTTCAAATTGCATGAAACCATATTGGGTGGTACGGTGGCACAGTGGTTAGCACTGCTGCCTCACAGCGCCAGGGACCCGGGTTCAATTTGGTCTTGGATGACTGTCTGTGTGGAATTTGCACGTTCTCCCGGTGTCTGTATGGGTTTCTTCCAGGTGCTCCGGTTTCCTCCCAGAGTCCAAAAATGTGCAGGTTAAGTGGATTGGCCATGCTAAATTGCTCCTTAGTGTCGGGGGACTAGCAGGGTAAATATGCAGGTTATGGGGATAGGGCCTGGGTGGGATTGTTGTTGGTGCAGACTCGATGGGCCAAATGTCCTCTTTCTGCACTGTAAGGATTCTATTCTATGATTCCATGAAAGACCTGCCGAAACGATAGTTTGCAGGGAGAAGGCCGAACAATACCGTCATAGGCTGGAGATGAGATTGAATTTTGAGGCATAACATTTCAAAACCTTAAAAGCTTCATTCATTCAATTATTTTTTTAAAAATGTTATTTGTTCCTGCAACAGGCCAACTAATGATGGACAAATAAATACTTCTTGCCATTCGCCCAGGTCCTAAGGATTAACAAGAAAAAAGATACTCAAGTTTTAAAATCCAATCTGGTAACCCTGCCAGCCAAATCCTAGTGCCCATATCAATTTGAAAGATCATAAAAATGAGTTGTTGCAGAAACTCACACGGCTAATCACTGAAGCCAATATTAGATGTCCGTGTATTCAACAATTCAGAGCACTGTTTGCGACAAAAAAAAATCAAATATTAGCAACTTCATTTTCCAACTGCCTCCTATATGGCTTCAGTCTTGCGTTGCCCATGAGTGACTGTTCAGCATCGCACACCACACAAACTCTTTTGTATTGTCACTTAACCAAGGACAGCACTTTTATCTTTAATCTTTTCACTTCACAAAATTATAACAGTGAAAATACAAAGTGGAATTAATCCACTGAAATGATGAACATGTTCAACAATGATGAACAAAGTTCATTTGATTGTGAAATTTGAAGCTGAGAACTAATATACAACATTAAAACCATCAAACACCCTAATCAAGACATACAGTGAGATTTTTGTGGAACAACCAGATACAATGAGATGAAATATGGAACAGAAGCAGAAAGCCCTCAAAGAAACTCAGCAGGAAGAGCAGTTATATTTGCCTTAAAACTTTAACACAATTTCTCTCTCTGTAGATGCTGCCGGACTTGCTGAGTGTTTCCAACACTTCCTGTTTTTTTGCTTCAGATTTCCAGCATCTGCAGTATTTTGCTTTTATTTTAGAGATGAAGAGGTGAGTTATATTGTCCCGCCCGCCGCGGGAATCAGAGCAGGCAAGGGACTGACTATAGAAAGGTCCGTTGACCTTGGGCTGGATTTTCCGGTTTCAGACGAGCGAGGCCGGAAAATCCCACCCAAAATGTGGACAGGTCCAAAATGATTACTGAGAAAAGAGCCATCCAGCAAAGGGAGACTAAGAATTATTTTGTAGTTGGTCTATGTCCCCGGTTTGAAGTGGCAAACCTTATACATCTGAAAATAATGCAAATATCCAAAAGGCAATTAAAAGCTTACAAAGGAAGCCAAAAAAAACACCAAGGAAAGGTGGTCATAACGGGGGCAAGAGATATTTCACAGGAATTGAGAGAGTGCACGGGAGAGAAACAGAAGAGGATGATGGAGGGAAGGGAGTAACTCTCAGAAGCTAACGCCATATCAATGGACACAACCAAATCTGTCTGAGCTCAGAAACTGAACTGGATGAGAACTGTGGAGTTTATGGTTAGGGAGTTCCAAGGGCACTCTAGTAGCAGTGAAGGAAAGAACAAACTTGCACCAATACAGGCCTTCCATGACCTCTGGACTTCACAAAATATTACACAGTTAACGAAAAAGAGCTACTGCCGAAAACCCAGGAGCTAATTTGCACACAGCAAGTGTACATCAAAGTATGCCTGGCTCCTAAATAGTTTGGAAAATTAACCTGGACCAGCTACTTGCACCATTTTCCACTTTCTAATTTCCTTTTCGAAAGACACCACATTGTCAGGGTTTCCTTGCCTAAAAGCCCGAAATAGAAGTTGTGCAGTTAGTTTGGATTATTAAAAGATGGAACTGCAAGATGCAAGTAATACCCTTGAAAGGTTTTTCGAAATGACTTCTAAAATCTGACTGCGCCTCCCAACTATCAGATTTCTATGAGTAACCATATTAATATATAGATTATCAAGGGTACTCCCAACTCTTACTGGGATCAGGTTTTCCTCCACCTCTTTATTACAACAGTCCCCAAAAACAGCTTTCCATTTGAAATTGACAGTGGTCGCGCTGGGAAAATCTCTTCTGTTCACCATTGCCAAATGGTCAGTGGTTTAAGTCAGTGTCACAGCCAATGTATGAAGCAATTTGACATTGGTTAAATAAAGTTGTAGCCTCAGTGCTACTTTCTGTTCGTTGATGGTCAATTTAAGAAATCGAAGAGTCCAACAGTTATATACCACAAGTGCCAAGCAGGAGACAAGAGTTGATTTACACTGAATTTATAACACAAAAATGGACACCATTTAGACTAATTGATGCGTCAAAGTTTATGCTCTGCACTAGCTTCCTCCCACTCTATTTAATTTAACCCCATCAACATATCCTTCGACATCTTCTCCTTGCTGATGTAGCTTCAAGCATTCAATGCTATTAACCTCATCTGTTAGAAAGTTTGCCTTATAAACCACTCTCCAGGAAATGGTTGTCTACTTCCTGACTGGATTTATGAGCGATTGTTTTAATTTATGACCCTTAGTTTTGAGAAGCCCCTCCCTCCTCACAAGTGGTAAATCTTCCCCACAGCTGCCCTATCAAACCCCTTCCTAATTTTAAGGAGCTCTATTATGTCACCCCTCAGCCTTCTCTTTTCTAGAGAAGAGCCTCAGCCTATTCAGTTTTTTTCCTGACGGTTTTAGCTGCTCAGTTCTAGTATTCTCCTTGGAATTTTTTAAATACCTTCACCAATGCCTCTTTGATCTTTTCCTATCAGTCTTTAAAGTGCCTGATTTTAACTGTACTAGTGAGAGGGTTTTGAACTGGATTATTTTTGGAATAGGTGCCAAATGGATTGCCTTCCCTGCTTCCATTTCCTGGTCCTTTGTAGGAACAATACCTTTCTGTTCTGGATGTTAGTTTATTTCAAGGTGTTTGATTAAGTACATGAAATTTTAATTTTTCTCTAAGTATTCCTTGCACTATTAGTTTGTATTTCAAAGGCTCAGACTAAATTATTGTATTGCAACACAACCCTGAGGCAAGATTTGAAGAAACCACCATATCACCAACTTAAACTGCTTTGAAGCAGTGTATATTTTGACGACACTCTTCCCCGTACAACAGTAAGTGCTTATGCCTCCCTGGATCCAAGCACAATTTAAGTTTATAGCCTAAACATCAAATTGATCATACAGAAGCCAGAAAATGGAGGCTGTTGGTGACAACTTAAGGCCCACTAGAAATGGGTCTGAGGGTATCATCTGAAAGTTGATTTCCAACAACTAGGAAATAGCCTTGGACAGTATCACTCTCATCATCACAGGCTCTTGCCAACATGGTGAAGGAATTGGATGCAGTGATTGCAACCAGATGTTTTGGCCAGTCCAGATACCACGCAGTTGGGCAAAATAACCATGGTGACATGAGTTTTTTTTAAAAGTGTAGTCGGCTTGGGTGATGTAACCAGACAATCTTTCTTTTTAAAAGTCCTAGGTCACAAGCCACATAGGTTCCATTTGGAACCCACCATAAAAAGCCACCAGCCTGGTTTGTGACCAAGAGCAAGATTTTTCTATTCTTCTCGCCGGCGGGCGCCATATTCCAGTCCCACTGAAGCAACCTCCTGTGGTGAGCAATGCAAATGGCCATCCACTTCCGCAGGACCTGAAGATCCCACCAGTGGCCAAGGATGAACTGCTTCCACTGCCAAAAAAACCTGCCACAGGGGGATGGAAAATCCAGGGCTAAATGGCTCTGATCTTGGTTGTGGCCATATATGGTTTCCATTTTAAAAACCTGCAATAAAATAATATGATTTCTCATCTTAGAAAGGCCCAAGGCACGTTACAGCCAATGAAGTACTTTTGAAGTATAGTCATTGATTGGAATTTTCAGCTGTTCATGCCGACAGGATTCTCTGGTCCCTCCGGCAGTGCACCCCCTGCTGCAGGTTTTCCACAGTGTGGGTTGGCTTCAATGTGAACTGCCATTGACAGTGGTGAGACAAGAGGATTGGCGAATGGTGCGCTGCCTCTGTCACCAAGAAAAACGCTGAGGGGAGACCAAAAAAACCTCTCCCAATGTTGTAATTTTGCAAACATGTCAGCCAATCTATACGCAGGAAGTTTACGCAAGCAGCAATACAATAATGACCAGATAATTTATTTTTAAATGATGGATAAATATTAGCCAAGAGATCAGGAATAGCCCTCTTGCTTTTCTTCATCATTGTGCCCTGGGTTTGTCTACGTCCACCCAAGGCGGCAGATAGGGCCTTGCTTTAACATCTGCTTGACGAGAACATCTCTGACAGTGCGGCATTCCCTCAGTATGGCACTGTTAGCCCAGATTTTGTGCTTAAAGTCTCTGGAGTGGAGCCTGAACCCACAACCTTCTGACTCAGATGTGAGACTGCTACCAACTGAGTCATAGCTGTGAAGTGAGGTGAGGTAAGGATTCGAACACGGGGACAAACAGATGGCTTTCCAAACAATGCTCACTTTGACAAGTAAATATCCTTTGTTTTTAAAAAAATGCTTCGATGAGTAGATGCCCAACTTATAAAACACTTAATGGTCAAAAATATGGCCCACATTTGTAGATTCCTGGGATTCAACTTCCCTGAACTCTTATATTTCAAATGCAGATCTGGGATTTACTCTAACAGATGCACAGAAAATGCAAATGGCCCTCCTGTAGTTCTAAAGGGATCAGTGACCTTTATGGATTACAGATCCATTAATTACTAGAATCTAAATGATTTACATTCGTAACTGCTTGTTCTTTAGCATAAAATTTAAAGCTGATTATCCCAAAATAGCAGACAATTCTAAGTAATTAGCCAGTTGATCACATTGCCAAAACTACTGTACTGCATCTCACAATACTTCAGATATATCTTATTTAAATGCAAAAACAGATTAAAAGCATTGTTCCATTGGAAAATGTACAGTTACCCTTTCAGATTTTTTCTTTTGGAAGTGTTAGGAAGGTTTGTAATAAATACACTGCCTCCCAATGTCTCTGTTTCCAGATTTTCACCTTGCATTGTTACAACTCAATTCCATCTGGCATAAGCCAACAGCTTCAAGCTCTTCATTATTGTACATCAGTTGGCTCCAAATTGGCAGAAAAGGCCCAAGATTTGGTTGTGGTGGAAATAAAGCTCTCAGCACAGTGTTGAAGGAAGTGTTCAGTGTTCCTATTCAATGCCACTGAACAGGGAAAAGGAAGCAAAATTCAAGGGCACGTTAGTTACTCCAAGTGCAGTTGATGTGATTTGACAGGTGTTAGACAAGTGTGACTGAAATTTTCATAAGGTGCAGCTACGCCTGCTAGAGGTCAAAATGATGAAGTGAAGGCAGCCATTTCACAGTTGGCATGGTCAGGTCCACAATGTCTGAATTAAGAAGTTCAAAGGGAACTTCTATGTCACTGTGACTTAAACCTTAGAGGCACATTGAAATCTTCAAGGTAATGGTGGAATTTTCCAGTATTTGCAGAGTGCTGACTGAGGTGAGTAAACCTACATGCAGCTCGCTGGCTGCACAGCCGACTTTTCTCGACACATTCAGCAGCACTCTGCACAGTAGAAATCGCGTAGCATGGCCCCTGTCATGGGTATGGCCTAATACTGCCGGCAGAGATCACCCTGATGTGTGATACATAAAATCCACTCCCCCCCTCAATGGATAAGGGAATTCCCATCAGCATGCATGAGGGCAACACCCCCACTCCCTCTCACCCACCCCCAATGGAGCTTCCCAGAGGGGCCCCTGGCACTGAGCTCCGTATGTACAGAAACAAAGTCACTTCAGCCAATCTGTTCCCTTCTTTGGTTAACTAGGGGTGACAAGAGTGAAGCTGCCTTAAGATTAACCATCTGGAAACATCCTCATGGTTCTTGCCCTGCTCTCCCACCATTTCAACATCCAACTTTTCAAACAATTCCAGGATTTTTACCCCCCACTGCTCCATCTGGAAGTTTATTCAGAGTGCTGAACTATTTCCTGTTATCACTTCGAAAATGACCCTCACCGTGTCACTATTCTACTAGAATTTAAACAAATTTTCTGGATTGGTCTTTCCCATTCCCTTCATCATCTTGTTGACTTAAAAAAAACTTTCCCTGTCAGGTGAAAATCCTGATGTGGAGATGCCGGCGTTGGACTGGGGTAAACACAGTAAGAAGTTTAACAACACCAGGTTAAAGTCCAACAGGTTTATTTGGTAGCAAAAGCCACACAAGCTTTCGGAGCTCTTAGCCCCTTCTTCAGGTGAGTGGGAATTCTGTTTGTGAACAGAATTCCCACTCACCTGAAGAAGGGGCTAAGAGCTCCGAAAGCTTGTGTGGCTTTTGCTACCAAATAAACCTGTTGGACTTTAACCTGGTGTTGTTAAACTTCTTAAGGTGAAAATCCCACATTTCTCCAATGGAAATGAAAAGTCAGGTGGGTTCTATAACTGCTGGACAATCCACTCCACTGGTTTACCACATCAAAGTGAAAAATAATATCCAGGTCTCTTTCAACTTCCTCTTTAGCTGGCTCAACAGGATTCATTAAGTACAAATGTTGCTTATTTCTCTTTACTCTGCATAATACTTTACACCATCTGCATTGAACTTCATTCACCATTGCTCTGCCCACTGGTGTACCTTGTCCAACTCGTTTTGTACACTGAACTCTCTCTTCGGATTCCATTGCTCCTGATAGTTCGGTAGGATCTGTAAATGTGACTATTTCACGCTGCATTTTTGAATCAAACTAATCTAATAATTGAACTCATTACAATTTTGTATAAAAATAATGAACCATCTTCTTGGCATCCCAAGCTTTGCTGTGGGGTAGGCACAATATTTGGCAATACTTTAATCTAGTCTGCCAATTCACACTACTGCAGCAGTCACTTTAAATATAATCTGACTTCTGGCGCAGTTACAATAACTGGCAAAAGGTACGATGAATTCATCCATAATTAGCAACTTGACAAAATTATAATTGATACAAAGTTCTCAGTAAATTACTACAAGATTAGAGTATTCACAAGGGGAGGAATGAGGAATATGCCCTCCCCAACAATATCCCAAGTAAAATCTGACAGCACTGTTCTAATCCTCCGAAATCACACTACATGAGCAGTGAGATGTATTGCAATCTCCAGTTGACTCACTGGGGCTGTGCACTGGCTGGAAACAGCGCCCAGGAGCAAAGCTAATAAACGAGTGTCATCCTCAGGGTTAACGCAAACTAAACTCCGGAGATTATATCACGTTGCACGCAAAAAAACAAACAGGGATGCTGTCGACCAGAGGGTTGGGATGTTTTCAAATGTGATTCTTCAGTTTTTTGCTCATCTATAATTAGATCTGAAGGATGACCACTCCATTGGAGTTTACAGGAGAGCTCAGTGCTTGCTCTGTGCCCCTGAAGAAAACAATAGATGAGCTCATCCCTGCACATGCTTCTGAACAATGTGCCTTCAGTGTATCCAGCGGTTCCATTAACCATTTCAATTATTGATCGAGCATGCTTGTCTTTTTTTTTAAACCCATAGCACTCCACTTGGTTTCTCACAATCAAAAAGTATACTTTCAGTTCCTAAAATCAGGATTGGTCAATGTAAAAAGAGCTGGTCTATTAATGCTGAGATTTTATTAATTCACCTGTGGCAGTTTTTGAACCAGCAACGACTACAGCCCAGACAATTCGGAGGCCCAAGGCAATAATGTAAATTAATGGCAGTAAGGTGGTCAGGGAAAACATTCCAGTCCAGGTTTCAAGGCTAACTCAGCAGTAGCAAAAGGACCATAATGATGCAAGAATGGGTGTGTACATATTTGCACGCATCAGGTGAGTGAAATGGTGCCTGGATAATCCTGGTACATAGCATATGGTTACGGTCTCAGAAGATACACTTGCTCTTACATTCACTTGGGATCAGAGAGGTCACAATATGAAAATGCCTGCTCATGTGTGTGACACAGTTTGCCTGATTTATGCCACTAATTTTCTGTCACTAATGAGATCCTAAATTAACCCAGCTCCTTGCAGAGAGTTACTGATCTAGACAGTGCCATCTCGGGGAAGTAGTGAATGAGGAACAGCAGCTTCCCAATAGGGAGGATGGGAAAGTTATCAAGCAAATCATTGGAAGCTGCTCTGGTAGCCTGCCTAGAGGCTAATTACACAACTTGCCATCAGATTGTGTGTCAATTTGTTTGGTTTGTCAAGTGTTCATTAATACAAGGTGGATGTGGGAAGAGTGGAGAGATTCACCAAAAGTAAACGGGTACCTTGTGTTAACCAGTGTTTGCCACTTACATTGTTTATCAGTAAACTGAACGGCATTGGAGATCCCAGCTCAAATAACAAAAGCCTCTGTACCACTAAATATCCATTTCCTACTGATAAACCATCACTATAGTTAGCACAGCTGGTGGTAGCACTCTCACCTTGCAGGCTGAAGGTTCAGGTCCCTCTCCAGATACTTGAACACAATGTCCAGGCGAACATTCCACTGTCAGAGGTGCCATCTTGTGGATAAGGCAGCACCTACCCTTTCAGGTGGCCATGTGCAAACTGACCATCATATTTCCTACATGACAGCTGCTACTACAATTCAATAGGTTCTTCACTGGTGTTGGCATGTCCCGGAGTTGTGAAAGGTGCTATATAAATGCAATTCTTACCGCATTACAAGAAATGCAGACTTTTCTGATTGCCATGCACTTGATTTGTTGTAATATCCTTAAATTCCTATTATAAATATGGGGTCAGTATATAAGGTAGCTCTCAGCTGAATACACTCTTTACTATGATTAATGAGGCTGTTTATGTTTCAAGACTGCAGGCACACAAACAGCTTCTCAGCTATGACTCCTCCAAATCAGCTTCTTCTTAGGAACCCATACTGAATATCTAAACCTAAATATGCAATTTTTTTCAAACAATCTTTTGCTAGAGGAGACAACCTAAATTGGCCCATTCTTAACTGTAAGATGTATTTCAAGTCTGCATCACAGTGATGACAAAACCTTATGTGACTGATTATTAACTGCTGGAGTAAAGTGACTTTTCAGTACCCTGGACAGAGCACAGCATTCAGGCGCTTCATTTTTCTGCCTGTTGGTTTTTGATCCAAGATCCTTGTTGAAGAAAGTCACTAAGACTAACTCGAGTGACTCAGGGAGCACAAACTAAACGGGCATTTGTGTCTGTTTGCAAATCGGAGTCCCAGATTTTGGGAGCAACTGAATGAGAGGGGGTATCAGAAAGGGAAATTCTATACTCTGGTCTAATTTCCAATTCCATAGTGTTCACTGACTTTCAATTGACTTGAATCAACTGGTGTCAAGCCCGTGACTCATTAATGAGCCCTTTGAGCTGGAACTGGCTCATGTTAAAATTTGTTCCATCGCAAATTAAAACCGTACAAGAATCTGTAGATAGTCAAAAACACTGGCGTTAACCAGCTTCTCCGGTAGATCTGACCTGACACTGTATTTAACAGGCTGGTGTGGACTTCAGTTAAACACAGAGTGGAAATCTCCACCAAGGGAGCTGGCTTTTGCCTCAAGTGTTACTGGCTGCTTGTAGTGCACACTGAGCACATTCTAGCCCCCTTCTCCCAGAAACGAGCAGAGTCCCTGAACATCCAGTCTGAGTTAAGAGGAGCTTCATGGCAGATGAGGCATGATCTAACTGACTGGTGGAACAGGTTGAATGGCCTATATCTGTTCCAATTTTGAAATCGCATCTCTTCTACCATTCATTGGACTGTTCAAAGCCTTATTCCCTGCCCTGAAAAATTGTTTTAACCCAAACCATCAACTCTTTCACAAGAGCGCAGCATTGGTGTGAGGGTTGTGAATTCATACACCTACACGGTTACCATAACTTTTAATGCAACTATCATTCTGCACATTAGTAGCACCCAAGTGAACTGCAGATTGTGAGGTGTTTATTAAGGTCAAGCATAGATAAATTGATGTGATAAGCTAATAAACAATTGCTATGGAATTATTTGTGCTCAGAAAGGATACAGAAATGCCACCAATGCAAGAAAATTGAATAAGAGCGCTCATATCTTTACTTCCTAACTGCACCGGAAGCTTGTGTGATATCTATTGAGTGAGGCAGAGGAGTGGGAGAAACTATCTTGTCTCACTGTCGCCTGGGCCTTCTGCTCTCAACCGGACCTGGGTGACTGTCTATCTGAATGTGTCACTGTTCCCAGACTTTTCTCCTCAATACTGTCTTGACAATTTTTTCTAGCTATATTGATGTAATCAAGCAAATAATAATCTTTAGAATTAATGTCCATGGATGAGTTGCAATGTAAGTCTTACTCTACCTTACCCAAGCAAGATGCCAAAATCCAAGCTTAAGCAGACATTTGCTGGGAGCTGTAATAAAACAAGGCAGGTATTCCCTCAGAATCTGTGACAGTCAATGGGGAGATGAGAACATGATCCCAATTACCTCAATATATCATTCAAAACCAGTTAATCCAGATCAAGTTGAAGTCAAATCCACTTCAAATCCAGAGTCAAAGGGGGAGTGTCCCACTCCACTCTTTTGAGCTTCACTATTTGGAGTGGATTTAAACCCATGCTGCGGAGATTAAAGAACTCCATTTATGCTCTTTCTGTAATCCCTATTGATATGAGTGCTATTGGTACTAAACATTGGTGAAATTGAAGACATCCTAGATACCCTGTGGGACTCAGATCATTTTCAATTTACTAACCCATGGTATCCCAAAACACAATTCTTTTACTTCTGACTGGCACGGCAACTCAAAATAACACTGTCTCTGGTTGTGGTCGCTTCAATGAATTGTTTCGGAACTTTGCACCAGCTGCAGATGGGAGAAGATTTCCAACTCATCCAGCCCACCCATCCACATTTCTAACAACCTAAATTTCACTTGTTGACAGGGACCTGGTTAGTTCCTCCTGGAAACCCATTTAAGATTTATTTGTTCTATCACTCTGCTAGTTTCAGACATCACCATAAAATGTTTCTCCTCAGGTTAGAGATATAACTTCTTTTGCTTGATTTTGTTTAAGGTAAAAGATTTAGTGGAATTGTCGATGTACAGTGGGACAATCCATTATTACTTGACGTTTACAGTTGGTTACAGCATCTGGTACTCCACGAGTTAATCTGCCAGGCCTGGGCTTACCCATGGGATTATGCTTCAGCGGTTAATATTCACCTAAATGCTTTACCAATCCTCTGAAGCCTTACATTTGTGTGCAATTGTACATAAACACTATTCCTCCTTCCACCCCACTTGGGTCCCTCCAGTACCTTGCCCAAGAGGGTGTTTTTTTTTGCATGTTTGACTGTAGACAGTAAATTTTGTAGACTATTTGACTATCAAGTCATTACAGCTGAGCCCAATCTCTATTTGTACAAAGTGCCCTTTCCAAGTGAAGGCAAGGGCATAATGGAAGGGACATTTCCTCTGGGAGTTTGTTTGAGGCCAGGTGAGACAGTTACTGGACAGCAATAAGGAGCACAAACTTGAAGATTATTTTATTCCCCCACCTTTTGTTAAGGGCACTAAAACCAACTATTTATCAGGCAACAGCACTGGCTAGGCCAAGTCCAGCTAGCTCAGTAGAGATTCAGCTTCAAACCTGGAACCTTTTGGTTAGGTTTCATCAGGTGAGTTCACGTTTGCCTCTTATACCAACATATGATTCTGAGATACATGAAGTAACAAGTAGTCAAACAGGCAGTGAGATAGAGAAACCCAAAGCATTTTATTTCCTTCTCCATTAATTACCCTAATCAGTAATATGGCTAGTCTCAGAGATGCACCCAAACCATCCTTCAGTTAATGATTGTTAGTTCACGTATTATCCAATGGCTCCTCAATTTGGATGAAAATCTTGTCATGCCATGATAGTTAACTATATTGGTATACTTTAAATGAAAAAAAAAGATTTTTAACTGGCTGTTTACAAAAGTGGTAGAATCACAATATAACATCAGCAGTTCCATGCTCAACATCACGTCACTCATGTTAAATCTGTGACTGGCTGAGTTGGTACTGCATCATTTAAAAGTACAATGGCACTTTGCATTTTGTAAATTTGTCTAACAAGGACTTTTTTTTCAAAAAGGGATTTTTGTAATTTTAAAACAATTCTAAAAATGGCAGCTGAAGTAATCACTTGCAATTAGTTATTTTGATGAAGCAAGTTTCAAAAAATAGATTGAAGAGTAATAGAAAGTAATCAGAACTAAACAAATTAACTTAAATGCCCAAACATGAAAATCAGACTGGCACAGCAGGAACTGAATAAAAATGACTGTGACTTGAGAAATTTCTGCAGAATTTCTACGTGAATGTATTCCCATATGACCACAGTCAAGGGTCCAAGTTTTAGAAACCAATCCGAGTCACTAACACTTGAGCTCTCTTTAGACGAGAGAAGGAAAGATAAGGAGTTATTAATAACCCAAAGTGAGAATTAAATTCTCCACACTCCTTCCTCAGCTGGGATGTGCTGCCAATAAGCACTGTGAATAGAGACTTATCAGAAGTGTTATCACGTAGTCTATGCAAAGGGCTACAAACACAGAAGATATAACTCGGTACAGGCATATTTGAAGGAGGCTATACTTAACATCAGAATAAAAAAGAAAAATGGTACGGAACTACAACTTCTTTTAATAAACAATGGTATTTTTAATTTCTCCCTAATCTTTTGGTCAGCCAGGTCCATAAGATGCACTGACCACAAAGGGCAAATATGTAACCTATTCCTAGGACACTGCAATGCCACTAGCATGCAGGCATTACCAGCTGGCAGCCTCAGGAGGGTAACCTAGTCCCCCATCAATTCTATTCCAAGTCAATACCTTCTGTACACATCTCTAAATAAATCAGTCCTGAGCGAATAACCTCTGAAGTGTAGCTAACCATATCACACCAGTCTTCAGGGAATAGTCTCTACATAACACCACTCATCACATAATACCTTTCAGCTGTCTCAGAACTGGGAAGAGCAGGGGAAGAGGAGAAGAGTGAAAAACTTGGTCATGGATTTTGAGGAGGTTTTTGAAGGAGAGGAGAAAAAGTGCAGGACAAGAGATGAGAGAAAAGCAGAATGTTAAGGGGCACAAAGTAGTTTGTCTTAGCAGGGCAGAGAGTATCTGCTGAAATCTGGGGTTGAAGGAAAGATTGGAGAGGCTCAAAGGAGTAAGACCAAGATGGCAGCTAGGATTTTGAAATTAATATTCTGGGAATCAGCAGAGGTTGGCAAGGACAGGAGTAATGAGTATGCAGAGGTTTCTATTGTATGTCAGCTTCATCACTGTGGCTCAAAGAATGTTGAAGTTGATGCCAAAGATGATGAAGACATGACTGAAAGTCTCAGCAGTCGTGAGACTGTTGTCAGAGCATTAGGCTGAACAATTTCAGAGGTGAAAGCAAGGATATTTAGCTATAGACTAAGCACAGGGCCTGGGTGGTGCACTGTTGAGTTCCATCAAGCAGCAGTGGACAAAGGCAAAATCAACATCATTTGATATAAGCCAAACAGGATGGCTTCACTCCTGTTCACATGAGCTGAACAACATTTCAGCTCATTCAGGATCCAATGCAAAAAGTGTCAGATATAAAAATGCCAGTTATGGAATCAAACACGAGACAGTGTGGTACTCTGGGCAGACATATATCTTTATAGTATCGGCAAGAAGCAATATAGAAATTACGAATAGGAGAGAACCAGGAATTGAACTTCTGGGCATGTCAGAAATGAACGATTGGGCATTGGAAGCAGAAATATTGTAGAATATATGTTTAATTCATTTCAGTAACATAGAATGGAACCAGAAGAATACAATGTTGCTGAGGTGGGCTGCAGAGGACTAATCATGGAAGAGAATGGAATGGCTAATCGTACAACAAGTCACGGAGAGATGGAGAAGGAACAGAATGCCACAATCACTCACATAAGTTGTCAATGATGACTCTGATCAAGAGAGTCTGGGTTGGACATGGATAGCACCAGACTGAAAGAACTGAAACAGGGAATGGTGGATGAGTTGAGTGGAACCAATAGATTCAAGGTGTTTGGACGAAAAGAATTTTGGAGGGGGGTGGTTCTAGGCTGAGAGGACAGGAAAGTTGATAGGCATTTCAATTTTAAAAGCATGAGCATTTCTCAGAGGAAGATGAAACTGACAAGAGCTGGGTGAAGATGAACAAATGTTGCAGGATAGGCAGATGGTTGGGCAGCTGGTGGATAGCATCAATTTTGAGGAAGTTGTCATTATCTCCTTGTTTCAGGTGTCAGAACTGAGAATGGAGTAAATGGAGAGGGGAAGCTTGAAGAAGGTTGTTTATTGTGAAAGTGTTGCCAATGGTCTTTTGCATGAACCTGGAGCAGGGAGTTGTTTGGCCACAGAGTATCCTCTGTATAACACTTCTAATTATACCCACAGAAATATCTTCTACAAAAACACCTCTAATCACATTACACAGTCTTAAGGGAATATCCTCTACATAACAACTATAATCATATCACACTGGACTCAAGGGAGTTACCAGCTATAGAATACACATACTTGTGACCCATCAGGCCTGGATGAGCACTTTCTAATATTAACCCTTAGTTCATTTACTTTTTCCATGCCCAGTGCCATAAGGTATATCATACTGCATATGCCGTGTTCTTTAACTTTCACAGTGGGGTATCTATTACAATTGAGTTAAGGTCATTTGAAACAGAAACTGTACAAACTAAACAGCCATACATTTAATATCTAGTCCAAGGTGATGAATCTCAGGCAAAGCTGCAACTCTGCCTCAGCACCTGTGGGTTATGGAGAAAAAGATTGGCCAGTATGCCTGCTCCTTATCACTAACCAATAATCCCTGCGAATGTGTGATCAGGTAGCATAGCATTGTGCTTAGCTGGGAGTGTACCCATCATGGATCAGGCTGCTAACTCTGTCTGCGAAAACCTATACATGGCCACTGGTGTGCTAGCAAAGGAAACCTGGCCCTGGATTTATACTCCATTACAGAGTCAAAACCACTGGGGGTAAGAGGAGGAGGGAGGAGAGACAAAAGCAGAGGAGAAGAAGTATCCATTGTGCTACAAGTAAAGTTATCATATTCTACAAATGCTCTAAGTTAGATGGTCTTGCAACGGAATATTCCAGCAAGCTTTTAGCAAAATACATTAAAGTCTAATTGCGTTGGACAAGGAATGCACTCTGTAACATTAAAAGCCAAGGCTTCTACAACAAACTAGACGATTGCAAGCAAGCTACAATCGACTTGCTTGAAGAAAGAGGTTCACATGATGCCATAAACAGTGACTGTGCAACTTTAACTGTTCACTATGCTATTTTAACCCACCATTTCTAAGCAGATGGAGTTATTCTGTGTCATTTATGCTGGATGTAAAATTTGAAATGTTCCCAAGGATAGCTCACGACCAAAAGAGGAATTCAAACCATCACCAGGATTTTACGACTTTGCTCAGGCAAGACTCGTAAAATCCCGTCTGAGGCCAAGGGAGAATTCCGTTCTGCGAGCCTCGCCCGCCTCGAAATCAGGCAGTAAAATTCCGGCCCATATCTCTTCATCATTCCTACATGGAGTTCGAATGCACCCCTCCCATTAGGATTCTAACTTAACAACTGTCAATATCTCAATGTTAGCTTTGAAACCCTTAACCCTTACTTGGCTTCTGGAGATGCCCCTACACCAGGAGATGGTTATTGAAAAACAATCAAGTAATTATGAGGAATTTCTCAGAAGTAATCACAGGGTGCTGATCAGATGGCAGAATTAAATACTACACGATCTGTATCTTCAGACAAGATGGTCATCTTTGTACATTTCAGATTTTGGGTTCTTCCATCACAATTGTTTTTCACTACTGCATTGCACAGCATAAGGAAAGATCATGCAGCTTCTCCATTTTGGTCAACTTTCTACTAACATCTCAAAAATGTTACCATAGCAATTACAAATTTATATCTCTATGAAGTAAGTAAAGGAGTCTGCAAACTGGGTATTAATCCATTGCATCTAAATGGGTTTTACAGTTTTTTATTTAATGGGTACAATGAATGGATGCCAGAAGTAGAAATGTTACTACATTCTACCATCAGGATCGATTGATATTATGCCTGAGGGTTATGTTGTGTGGATGCATTGAGGGTGGGTCTAGAAGTCTGTAATTCAGTCAGCTCAGGCCTTTAACAATGATGCCAGAGTTGTAATCCAATAGCAAAATGAACTCCGTATCAAGTCTGAGGCTGCAATTTTATCACAAACATCAATCGAAAAATCACTGAGGAAATGGTGCAATCACAACCTTGAATCACCAAACCACTGGAGGGAGTACACATACTCGGTACACATACAACAGCACATATGCATGACCATGACAAAATAGCTGAAGGCGACAGTGGGACCAATGCTCTGTTTATAATCTATTAACACAATGCTCTGTTTATAATCTATTGTTTATAATCTATTAACAAATTGTGAGCAATTTTGGGCCCCACACCTCAGGAAGGACATACTGGCACTGGAGCGGGTCCAGCGGAGATTCACACGGATGATCCCAGGAATGGTAGGCCTGACATACGATGAACGTCTGAGGATCGTGGGATTATATTCATTGGAGTTTAGGAGGTTGAGGGGAGATCTGATAGAAACTTACAAGATAATGAACGGCTTAGATAGGATGGACGTAGGGAAGTTGTTTCCATTAACAGGGGAGACTAGGACGCGGGGGCACAGCCTTAGAATAAAAGGGAGTCACTTTAGAACAGAGATGAGGAGAAATTTCTTCAGCCAGAGAGTGGTGGGTCTGTGGAATTCATTGCCACAGAGGGCTGTGGAGGCCGAGACGTTGAGCGTCTTCAAGACAGAAATTGATAAATTCTTGATTTCTCGAGGAATTAAGGGCTATGGGGAGAGAGCGGGTAAATGGAGTTGAAATCAACCATGATTGAATGGTGGAGTGGACTCGATGGGCCGAATGGCCTTACTTCCGCTCCTATGTCTTATGGTCTAACACAGCTTCTTTTCGTAAAGGTAATGTACATGTTCCAAGTGCGATGGTCAGCACGCGTTGTCCATTTTGCTCTGAGCTGGCTGTGTGATCCAATTCATAAAATGATTGGGATTGGAATCTGGAGTAAAGTTCAAATCTGGCAGAGACACGGCGGAATTCTCCCAAGCCCCCACTGGCGAGTTTGATGGCAGGAGTGGGTGGAAAATATGACGGGAGGCCAAAAAATTGGTTTCATCCAACGTGAATTTACGATGGGATCCGCAGCTGGTGCCGTCATGGCAAGTCAGGAAACTTGTCAGAGGCCAAAGTGAACCTCATTTGTATCCTGTTAATGGGATGACTATGAAGTTGTCCGTCCCCCCGATTCTCCCCCCACCCCGCCCCGTCCCCCCGCCGGAGTTTCCACAATACTGGCAAGAAAACACATTGGCATGAAACATGTTTGGAACAATGTTCTATGGGGTTCTGTGTGGATCTCAGGACTCATCTGAATAATGCCGGAGGCTGCTTCCAGAGTTCGGGATGGAGGCTGCTGGCAACCCTGAACCCCGGAACACCGCAGCAGTGGGTGGGGGGAGCATCTGCAGGGGGAACCTTCCAGATTTGGTGTCCTGGAGAGGAGTCATTTTCCAGCCTCAAAAATGTTCCTGGAAGTCCACCTTCTTTCTCAGGAGGTCTATCTTCCAGTCTTGGAATACTCACAGAGATCCATCTTCATTATCGGGAGATCCGCCTTCTTTCTTCAATAGTGGGTCAGCGATGTTGGCGCCTTTTCAATATGATGCCTGGACATGACGACGAACTACGCGCCTTCTAGGCCTGACCCGCCACTGAATACGATGTCAAACACCCATGTGCATAAATAATAAGATCAGGACTGGAAGTTTTGGCGTCATTTCCCGCCAGCCTCCAGAGCGGAAAACACTCCACATTCCCACCCCCCACCACGGCACTTACTCTCAGAATGGGAGAATTCCACCCATACACTGACTCTGGGCATTATAAGTGCTGGGCACAACTGTGATAGCAAACTCAGCATCTTTAATGTGAACAAATCATCAATGCCTTTGCTCTCCAGGAAACAAAACACAAATTTGTTTCAATATAACACATGGAGGCCACTGTAAGCATCTCAAATTGATTTGTGTTGGACTTGCTAATTAGCAGCATTGATGATTATCAGTAAAGTATGACAGATACAGAGTTACATCGTGTATTCCATTTTAAATTCTAAACTTAAAGCAGCCACATTGGGACAGTTGAGCACAGACTGAACACGGACGAACAGGATCAATCTACATCCAAAATGCATTTTGTATTTGAGATTCCACTAATGCCACAAGAATCTTTTGTTGTTTGTTTGACAAGCAAATTCCAATATCCAACTTCTGATTTGAAAAGGAACTATGTAAATTCCAGTGCTGACCATTTAATCAACAAAGCCAACATTTATCGCACATGCATGCCTCATGCTGATGTTGCCCTGGTTCGATTAGATTAATTTGAATAGTTTTCTTGACTCAGTTAATAACCAGGCTTCCTTCCCCCCCCATATGTTTTTGTACGTGCTTACCTTCCTCTCCTTGTCACCATACTCGATGCCCAAGGTATCCATGGCACGGACAATGGCCGCCAATGATTGAATGGTGTTGCTGTACACCACAGGTTTGTACTGCTTCACATCGTCACCAGAGAAACCATCCTCATGGATAATCCTGGAAAAATACATTGCAAATGTTACAAGGAAATGACTAAAATAGTCCCAAAACCAGATTGGCAGTCCTCCTACCAATGCTGCCGACAGAAGATTATCACAATTCCAATAATGACTAAAAACAGGTACATGTAATCTCTCTTTATTCTCTGAATATCTCGTCAAATTTTGTTTTTAGAATTTATTCTTTAGGTTCCTGGTCACCTTTTATCAGCTTCCACCTGACTGAAACCCTTTTTAAAGCATCTTGTGTTTTTCCTATATCTTATTGATTATTAATCTCATTATTTAGCAACCTTGTTCCAGGTCTCCAATATTAACCTTCTTCTAGCCACATGTGGCTAATTGGGAATCCAGATGTGGCAAATTGTAATTGATTACTAAATTATAAAATTATATGGCATGTAATCTAAATGTTCATTTTCACACAAGGTGTGCATTTGGACTTTAGCCTTTGTGGGCATTTAGTGATAAAATGACAAGACAAAAATGTGTGAGTGCTTTTCCATCCTTGTGAGTGCTTGACTTCCTTAGTTACTGACTGGAGGTAGATGTTCGTTGAGTAAATATACACACTCGAGAAGTATATTTACCTGTATTGTGTCTACGTAAAGGGTTTCTACTAAAATTACTGTGTCTAAAAGCATCACACTGTCCACATCTACAACTCCTATTAGGTAGTACAGCACTAGATAGTAAATATTAGTCTCCAGTTTTATTCCTTGGTCCTGCCCTCCACTGCTGCTCCAGTGTTGCTAATCTTCAAAATTTTCCATCACCTCAGACTAAATGATTGGAAGATGTTTTTTCCCTGATCTCCTATTAATATGTTATATATCCAGTAACAATTCCTTTTGAAAGATTGCCACTGGATTCAGTGCCATTAAAATCCTTCATTAATCCATGCTCTCTTTTCTCCAGGTAGGTTCAAATAATTTCAAATCCATTCCCTTACTGCTCTGATCTACAATAGGAACTCCCATATTGCTGCTCTGAACATCATGGATTTCCATTCAAATTAATTCAACACTCCCCTTGAGCAAAGATGATCCAGTCTTCAAGTAAATGTTAAATCCTTCCTCATCCACGCACATTTTTTTTGAAACCTGTATACCGCTTTTTGTCCATTCTGAATATTTAAAACTTTTTCCCGTTCATACACGTTCGTGGAGTAGTTACACATTGTCCACAAGGGAGTATATTACTGCAATGAATTCCTTGGTACCCTGATTTTAACTTGGTCTCTATGAGCTGCAGATTATCCATTTTCTCTCTCTCCCAATAATCTTGAAGCTGCAGTACTCTTTATAGTGGTGCAAAAACACTTTATTCTGTCAACATCACAATGAACGCTGCAAGTACTCGTTTATTGATTTTCATTTGCTGCTTTCTTAATATTTCAGCTTTGTTATCATGAATATGCCACCTTTAACTCTATCTATCGGCACAGCTCAACGGGTAGCACTCTCGCCTCTGGATCCAGAGTGTTGTGAGTTCAAATCCTACTCCAGAGACTTGAGCACATGATCTAGGCTGGACTTCAGTGCAGCACCGAGGGACTGCTACAGTGTTGAAAGTACTGCCCTTCAAATGAGATGTTCAACCAGAACTCAATCTGCTGGTTCAAATGATGGATATTCAAATCCCCATGGCTGTAATTCAAACGGAGCAGGGAGTCTCCATCGTGGTCCCTTTGCCAAATTCTTCCCTTAGTCAATATGCCAAAAATAGATAATCTGCTAATTCACATTGTTGCTTTCTTCAAAATGGTCAGCGTATTCACCTCCTGAACTACAAAGCAATTTAAATTGGATGCTTCAGAAACATTCTAAGACAAACATAAATTCTTCCTATTTTCTTTTCTGTTTCTAATTAAATATTTCTCAATATTAATCTTGTACAAACTCTGCCCTAATTTCCCTCTCTTTATTTCGATATCACCTTGCTTTGCTAAACAGTTATGCTTTCTCCAAAATTCATTCCAGTTCAAATTAGCCTTTCTTTACAGAAACCAAAGCCAAGGCCAAGGCCCTGACTTTACAGGCACGCCCGCCCTGAAATCGGGGCAGGTGAGGCTCACAGAACGGCATTCTCCGTTGGCCTCAGGCACGATCTTACGAGCCTCGGGTGTGCGTGCTGGTAAAATTCCAGCCCAAGTATCCAACTGAACTGCAAACCTGTCAACACTAAAAGTGGCCCAAGCAACATTACATTGGCTTCAGCAAGGGTTTCAGAATACCTGTGGTGTTTATAATTTACCCTGACACCTGTCCTATAGATTTTTCAAATTCTCTTCAAAGTATTTTATCTGGAATCTCACTCAGAGCAGCAGGGCCATCATACAAAAAAACCACATGATTTACCTCAAGCATCACTATATAACTATTTAGATATTGTTACAAAATCTCTACGACAAATCACCTACCTTGTATTTACCTCAGAGGAAGGCCCCTTGCACTACCTGCACTTAGCATACTACTGATAACGTCATTCCATCCTATATCATCTTATATCTCAATTTCTAACAACGGTTCCATTCAGCAACTTCCAAGGCTTAAAATGTTTCAAATTGGGACTCTTTCATTCCACAAACTGCCTCAAAACCATAACCATCATCTTCTCCATACCAACTAAATCCCACACCAGACTAGTTATCATCCTCCCCACACCAATCACCTTGCAGACTACAGTCATTACCCTCCCCACGCCAATCACCCTGTAGACTACAGACATCATCCTCCCCACACCAAACAACCTGCAGACTACAATCATCATCCTCCCCACACCAATCACCATGCAGACTACAGTCATCATCCTCCCCACACCCCAAACGCCCTGCAGACTACAGTCATCATCCTCCCCACACCAATCGCCCTGCAGACTACAGTCATCATCCTCCCCACACCAATCACCCTGCAGACTTCAGTCATCATCCTCCCCACACCAATCACCCTGCAGACTACAGTCATCATCCTCCCCATACCAATCACCCTGCAGACTACAGTCATCATCCTCCCCACACCCCAAACGCCCTGCAGACTACAGTCATCATCCTCCCCACACCAATCGCCCTGCAGACTACAGTCATCATCCTCCCCACACCCCAATCACCCTGTAGACTTCAGTCATCATCCTCCCCACACCAATCACCATGCAGACTACAGTCATCATCCTTCCCACACCTGTAATATATCATATTGCTTTATTAACATTAAAATGAATGGCACAACCATCAGAAAAATGTTCAGTTTTTGGATGCTTTCGGTTTCCAAATGTACGGATAGAGGATATTTGATCTGTGGTAGCTTGGACAGATTGGTTAACAGACAGGAAGCAAAGAGTAGGGATGACTGGGGCATTCTCAGATTGGCAGGTTGTGACTAGTGGAGTGCTGCAAGGATCATTTCTGGGGCCTCTGGTATAGATAACAGACTCTAAATAGCCAAGAGACAAAGAGAAACGTAGCTACGTTTGTTGATGAATCAAGGCTTGGTGGGAATGAATACAAACTGTGAAGAGGACGGAGAGGCTGCCAAGAGTTTTAGACAAATTAGACAGTGGGCAACCAGGTGGCAAAGGGAATATGAGGAAGTATGAGCTTATTCACTTTGGTCATAAGAACAGAAAAGCAGAATTCTTTTTTAAGAGAGTGGAACTTGTAAATGTTGATGTTCAGCAAGGCTTGGAGTGGGATTTTACGGATGTGCTCACCCCAAGGCCAGAAATTCCCGCCCGAGGTCAACGGACTTTGCAAGGTCAGCCCCTGCCCGCTACATTTCCCATAGCGAGTGGGACAGGAAAATTCAGCCCTTGGTGTTCCTGTACAAAAACATAAAGAGTGAAGGCACAGTATGTTGGCCTTTATTAAGGGGATTCGAGTGCAAGAAGAAGGATGCTACAGTTGTACAGGACTTTGGGGAGATCATACCTGGAATATTGTGTGCAATTTTGATTTTATATTAAGGAAGGATGTACTTGAAGTGGAGGCAGTACAGCAAAGATTCACTAGGTTGATCCTAAGGGTGAGAGGATTGTCCTGTGGTGAGAGGCTGTGTAAATTGAAGCGATATTCTCTGAAGAGGCAATTTTATTGAAACATTCAAGATTTTTTTTATTCGTTCACAGGATGTGGATGTCGTTGGCTAAGAATTTATTGCCCATCCCTAATTGCCCTTGAGAAGGTGGTGGTGAGCTGCCTTCTTGAACCGCTGCAGTCAATGTGGTGTAGGTACCCTCACAGTGTGGTTAAAAAGGGAGTTCCAGGATTTTGAAGCAGCAACAGTGAAGGAGCGGGGCTACAGTTCCATGTCAGGATGGTGAGTTGCTTGAAGGGGAACTTGCAGGTCATGTGCTTGCTGCCCTTGTCCTTCTAGATGACAGTGGTCATGGGTTTGGTAGGGGTTGTCTAAGGGAGCCTGAATGAGTTGCTGCAGTGCATCTTGTAAATGGTACAAATGGCGGCTACTATGAGTCAGTGGTGGAGGGAGTGAGTGCACGAAGTGCTGGATGAGGCCCACCAAGCGGGCTGCTTCATCCTGGATGGTGTCAAGCTTCTTGAGTGTTATTGAAGTTGTATTCATCCAGGCAAGTGGAGAGTATTCCATCACTCCTGACTTGTGCCATGTAGATGGTGGACAGACTTTGTGGAGTCAGGAGGTGAGTTACTCTCCATCGCAGTCTCTGACCTGCTCTTACAGCCACAGTATTTATATGGTTGGTCCAGTTGGTTTGTGGTTAATGGTAACCCCCATGCTACTGAATGTCAAGAGTAGATGGTTAGATTCACTCTTCTTGAACAGGGTCATTGCCTGGAGGTTGTGGTGCAGATATCACTTACCATTTGGCATGGGGATTGACAGGGTAGATACTGAGACTTCAGCTGGAATGTTACGGCCATTCACGCTGGCGGGATTTTCCCATCCCGCTGCAGTGAACGGAGACTTGACTGGCTGCCAAATTCTCCGACTTTGCTGGAATGGTAGCATGGCATGAACAACTGGTAAGATCGCACCCATCAGGCAGAATATTGTGAGAATTTGGCAGAGTATCAGTTCTGGTGAGAAAACTAGTGTGGAACTCTCCAGCTCCACTGGCCAGTTTTCTCTCCAGATCTCTCCACTCTCCAAAAAGAGTGGGGGTGGTTTGTGCCGTCACTCTGGCAAAGTGGGTCTCTCAGAGCTGCGAACCGGCTCCACTCGGGCTGGATAACTGAAAAAATAATTAATCACCCCTCTGCCTCCACCACGGAGATATCTGTGGCCTCTTCCACCACTCTCACCCCGTTCATCACTAGCATTCCCATTGCTCTCAGGGAATGAAAGGGTTGGGGGCAGCGGGCAGGAAAGTAGATTTGAAGCCTAAGATTAGCCCTGATGGCATTTAATGGCAGAGCAGGCTCGGCAGGCTGGATGGTCTAATCCTGCTCCTCTTACGTACTTTGCAACCACAGCTCAATGTAACTCTTCTCCAACTCTGTGTCATTGTCCCTTTTGATTTGTATATCAGTTACAGCTAACAACTTCATATCTCTCAGGAAAAATGGCTATGGCTGCTGTGAATACAGAAAATCAAAGAAATTGTGCTAGAGCACGGCTTTGACTACTGCTTGTTGATAATTCTAGAATTCTAGAATATCCTACAGTGCAGAAGAGGTCATTCGACCCATCGAGTCTGCACGGACCCTCTGACAGAGTATCTTACCCAGGCCCACCTCCTCTGTCTTATCCATGTAACCCCACACATTTCCCATTGCCAATCTACCTAACCTGCACATCTAAGGGGAAATTTAGCATGGAGAATCCACCTAACAAATTCTGAATGAAAAGGTTCAATGAGAGGAGGAGCTAACCCTCAGATGGGAGATTGAGAACCTCTATATAGAAGTTTGCAGAAAAGATGTTTAATATTCTATGCTAGTCTTTAAGTGGGTTACTGGACATGGCTTTGTTCCCATTTGGTGTTCCAGGTGCATTTTGAAGCTATAATCTTCCTAAATGTTTATTTTACCAGTTGGGAAAACCAAAGCAGAACATGACCACCTTGGTCAAAAATTCAACTTTACCCACACAGGTTTATAGTATCCATCTCTGTCCTCATCAGAATGTGATTGATCCTCGTGTTGAAGGCACAAGCGTGTTTTTTAAAATGCATTTTTCCTTCTTGCAAACTTCATTTCAATCAACACTCACAGCTCTATACCCCACCGCTAATTCTTTCCTCAAACGTTTGAACTAGGGAACTCTCAATTCCATCTGTTTCCTCTTGTAGTTTTTAAAACCACAAGCCTGGGGTCAACTAACCTCTGCTTCATCATTCATTTCACCAAATTTTTAAATCTCCTGCAGTACAGATCTTGGCCATTCATGTAGGTTTGTCAGTTTTGGGAAGAAAAAAAAATCCTCTCCTTGAGAATTGTGCAGTTGATCTTAGGTTTGTATGTCTGGTGAGCTAATGAATAGAATTTTCCACTGATCTGTCCTTCCCATAACCCAATCTTCATCATCGAGCAGGGATACTTCACATTAGATCGAGACTTTGAACAGACGCCAGCTGGCCGCTCTGATGGGAAGTGATGTTCTGCAGTTCAGAATGTGACCTGCTTAGTCTGAGCTCGGTTGGGAGATTGGATCTTTTGATTGTTGGATGGGATGCCAGTTGGAGGCAGCAACTTCATGCTTGAGACGGTTCCAATTGGTCACCCAGCCAAACCTTGTGCTTGGTATTCCTTTCAAGATGCAAATAAAAGGCCACTTGAATGCAGACCAAGTGGCACTCAAACATACCAAATGGTGCTTTGTTGAGTGCTTAAAGCAGCATCATTCCCCTTCCCTGCTTTGCTATCACTCCTTTCACCCAGTGTTTCAGCTCATTTAATTCAATATTGCTGCTTAAAAGAATCATTGTTTCAGGAATAGATCGGCTGATGGGATACCATGGAAGGATATACAAAAAAGTGAATAATTAAAATAAAATACAATCATAAGCTTGCCAGATGGTTTAAATTCTCACAACTTAGAACAAGATTTCAAATCTTGAATACGGAACTTTAATTTGTGGCTAATTTTGCTCTCACAGGTCAAAGCTCATGTATTTATTCCATTCAAGGCTTCAACAGCACAAGAGTTAATCTACAAAATAATGTAAAGCCTACCTTTGGAACTCTAATGATATGAACGTTGGATTTTATCTATTTGAAAATACATAGTCAATATGAGGTCCATTGTGAAGGTGTAATGCTGCAATTTTCTATTGAACAATTTCATCCTCAAGGTTATTTAATAATCATAAGTTTTGTTGAAAAAATAGACACATTTATCGAAGCTTTTTGACTTGCACTCATCAGGACTTTCGCAAGAAAACAATGCAAGGGAAATCAACAAATTTATTCTATGAGAAGAGAGTGCTGACTGGTCGGCAAGTGGACTCTGATTGGTGGAGACATTACCATGGAGGCTGCACCAGTTAATGGTGACTGATAGTTAACTGCCAAGCATGGTTTGAAATTTAAACCAGGCAACTGGACTCTGATTTGTCAAAGCATTGCCCTGAGAAATGAACCAGTGAATGGCTGTCACTTATTTTGTTGAGATGAAACAAATGCAATATGTGCATATGTTCTTTCTGTCTGTAAAGAACAGAGCCCTGTGTATTAATATATGTAGCTCACAGTACACATAAATGCTCCACACTGCAAGTCTGACTGACAATCCTAAATTAGTTGCCAGCGTAATTCTTAGCACACTAAGAATTATTTAGCAAACGTTGTCCAATCTCAGAATCACATCTAATATTGAACACAACGTTTTGAGGTTTGCAAGCATGGACTGGTTGTGTACAATCTGTGCCTTTCCTATTGTGAACAGCGAAGGGACATACTGTTTCATACAATCCGTCCAAATAACGGGAAGATCGCATCAAACAGCATGTCTCTTCTACTGTTTGCGATAGACAAGGTACAGCCCATACCCGATCAACCCGCGCTTGCAAAACTCAAAAAACTGTGTCCAACATTTGATATGCTTCTGAGAGTGGACAACATTTGATAAATAATCCTCAATGTGCTAAGAATTACACTGACAACTAATTTAAGATTGTCAGTAAGGTTCACAGTGTGACACATCTGCATATACAGGAAGCTACATATATTAATACATAGGAATTTGTTCTTTGCAGACATAAAGAACATATATACAAATTGTGTCAGTTTCATCTAAACAAAATAAGTGACAGCCATTTGCTGGTTCATTCCTTAGGGAAATGCCTTGACCAATCGGAGTCAAATTGCCTGATTTAAATTTCAAACAATGGATGGTAATTAACTGTCAATCACCCTCAACTGGTGCATTCTCCATGGCAATACCTCTACAAATCAGACTCCACTTGTCAACCAATCAGCACTCTCTTCTCATACAGTATAAATTTGTTGATTCCCCTTACATTGCTATTCTTGCAATTGTCCTGATGAGTGCAAGTTGAAAAGCTTTGACAATAAATGTCTTTTTTTTTCAACCTTACTTGAGTTCTGTACTACCAAATGACTGCATCATGAGTTATTCTAATCAGTCACAACAGGAATTGGTCCATTGCTGAGAAAAGTGCGACTGAACAATGAGAAAATCATCAATGGCTCATAACTGTACGGCTCTTAATCACTGACTCTCCAAGGAAGGCAGTACGGTCATAGCATTGAACAATCTGCAACATTTCTGATAATTGCAGGAGTACTAACCATAGCAGAGAACACTAGATTAAGTCCAATTTTCCACTACTCCCGATTATTCATTTGGATACTGTGTTACCCACTTTCATTGGTACAGGCACACTGAGTAACTTACTCTGAGGTAGGCGATAGTGTGCTTGTTGTTGGGTGAAGTGTTAGCATGGCTCAGATTGTACTCTGATACCTCAGACAGGCTCGGGGTTATGCCCCATTATCAGATGCTGATAATGCTGACCCGCAATGAACTACTGACTCTGGCATGGTCAGAGATGTTACTGACAGATGAAATTCTGAACCCAGACTCTGTCTGTTCAGATGCATGATGTGGAGATGCCGGCGTTGGACTAAGGTAAACACAGTAAGAAGTCTCACAACACCGGGTTAAAGTCTAACAGGTTTATTTGGTAGCAAAAGCCACTAGCTTTCAGAGCGCTGCCCCTTCATCAGGTGAGTGGGAGTTCTGTTCTCAAACAGGGCATATAAAGACACAAACTCAATTTACAAAATAGTGAACAGGTTTATTTGGTAGCACAAGCCACTAGCTTTATTTTTAGCCCATTATTTTGTAAATTGAGTTTGTGTCTTTATATGCCCTGTTTGAGAACAGAACTCCCACTCACCTGATGAAGGAGCAGCGCTCCGAAAGCTAGTGGCTTGTGCTACCAAATAAACCTGTTGGACTTTAACCTGGTGTCGTGAGACTTCTTACTGTGTGCAGATGTATGCCAAAATCTCACAGCACTCATCACAGAAACTTCTCTTTGTTTCGTTGCCACCTCACGCGACACCACTCAGGGCAGATTGACTGGCCATCTACCTCAGTGCTGTTTGCAGTTCTGTGCTGCAGAAGCATGACTGCTGTGTTTGCCAAACGGTTTCCAGATTTCAAATCAGTTGGTTGTCTGTGAGAAACTTTGGGATGCATTTGGGAAACATGATAAGGCGACAAGTTTCCTTGAAATGGTACTACACTCGATTCCACCAAAGACGTTGTGTGGATTATATCTTGAGCAGTTAAGTATAACAGTACTTCAGCAGTCAACATGCCTTGGTTCTGAATGATTAACTTCCTCTTACCAGTGTTTTGTGGAACAGGTAGAGAGGGAAGTGAGAATTGGGGATGAGAGTCAATGAGGACAGGAAATAAAAAATCTATTTGTTAGATCGCAGGCTGAAATTATAGCCACCACTTCCCAGAACACCAATACAAGAAGAAAAGCCAGACTTGCATTTACATTGTGTCCTTCACAACCTTCAGCTGTTCCAAAGTGCTTTGCAGTAAATAAGAATGTTAAGTGTAGTCACTATTAGCAATATAAAAGAGGCAGCAATTGCACATAGCCAGCCCCCATAAATATCAATGTACTTCCAGAGTCATGGCTGACAGCTAGTCCAAAATAAAGGTAATGGGTCTCAGGTAAGAGATAAAGGAGGGTTTATCCTCATTTACATTCGCATTATCTACGACAGGGCAAACAAGATGCCTCTGGATGAGCCAGTACTATATTTACATGTGCTTCTTCTGTAAGCAATCCATAATTCATCAACCCAACTTGCCATAGAGCAGGCTTTATAGGACACAACATGAACAAGATCACAAGCTCTGATTCAATAAGCTGGATTGCTAATGGACGTAGGTCCGGTCTATGTTGCAGATCACCTAAAGGGCTTCTTCACACAATTGGTTCTCATGCATACAGTCAAACTCCAGGTCAGTTAGAAGATGATTACCTTCATCCTCCCATCCAGGAAGGGAACTGGATGCTGCAGCAGTATATCAATGTTATTACCTCCTCACCCATTAACACCTTATCTCTCAGGCCATAGCTTCAAACAAGTTTAATGCAGGAGAACATCTTCAATCAAGAGAGTTTTGCTAAGTGTTGGCTTTGGGGTGGGGATCTGAACCCCAGTTGTGACGGTTTTAATTAAGTTGGGTTGTGTGCAGTAACTGTGCAGGGTCCCTCACTCTGGCAGTGTACCGATGGGAGCTGCCAGCCGAGGTCTGAGTGGTGGTGGGGGGGAAAAGGAAGGGAGAGAAAGAGAGAGCTATGATTCAGAATGTTTCTGTACAAAGAACGAGTATTCAAATACTTATGGAACATGGGATCAGAAAATGCTTTCATCCTTCACAGGGAGCGTTACCTTAAAGTATCCGCTCACCTCACTGCTGTTCCTGTTACTTTGAAATACCAGCCTCAGATGACAATGTGGCATTAAACAGGCTGCTAAACCTTTGTGCACTTTGTCAATTTCCTGTTACTCACCAATTTCACCATGGACACGCCTCGTGAATTTAACAAAATATATACAGGAAGATTTATATCAAAATGTGGTTTACTGAAAATAATATTCACAAGATAATCTTAAACAGGAGTAATTCTGTTCTTTGCAAAAGACAACACACATCAACTTAAACAGGGGCTGCGGAGTTAAATGACCCATTTTTGTGTTGTAATTTCTCTGCACTAATAGTCACTCACACCTCCCCTGCCTATTTGCATTAACAGATAATCCCGGAAATTATTTCAGATCAGTCATGATCTCACTGAATGGCAGAGCAGACTCGATGGGCTAAATGACCTGCTTCTGCTCCTCTTTCTTATGGTCTATTGCTAGCGAAGCTTTGGTACAAATGCTTACTATATTTGCATCCTCCGTGGCTCAGTTTCTAGCAATAGGTCATGGGTACATGGCCCATTTCAGAAATTGAGTGTTGCCACAGTGCTTGGAGTACAGCATTGTCTTTTGAATGAGGTCTTAAATGGAGGCCCAATCTTCTCTCTAATGTACAAATATTGTATGGCATTATTAAAAGAACAAGGGAGTTTGCCCTTGGCATCACTAAAACAGTGTGTGTGGTCATTGATCTCACTGCGACCTTCAAGGGCCTTGCTGGGTGAAAATTGGATGGAATGTTTTCCATATTACAATGGTGCTCGCAATTGGAAAACATTTCATTAACTGTAAAGGACATTGGGCCTGTCTTGAAATATGCTATATAAATGCAAGAAAAGAAAAGGATTTAGAGAAATGAATTTATTGCAGATTCACAAGGCATTCATATTACAGAATGTCTCAAATTCGAGGCTAACATTTTCAGCAGACTGTGCATTAAAACTGAAATGGTTGAGGAGAACTCACTGTCACCACAGTATGTACCTTTGACCTGCCCCTTGCAGCATCTGACTGCCTGAATCCCGCAAGCTCACATTGACATAGCCCTCACTGATCAAGTAGCATTTGCTCCATTTGTTCTGTACATCTGCAGGAATAAGGTCTGATCATGAATCTAACAATGACACAAGTTGATGATTATGTAAGTCGTACCGAGGTGACAAATGGTGGCAGACTTGCACTCCTGAAGCTGATTCGCAGGACCCTTACACATTCACTCACTATGAATGACTTTGGAGGGCCGAAGGGCCTATTTCCTGTGCTGTACTGACTTCACCTGTCACAGGTGATGATGGCACTGTATACAAATCCCACCTTGCAATTCATTCCATATTGAACACAACCCGATTCAAACACCCAAGTCTCAGCCGAGGACGAAAACAGATGGTTAAAACCATCAACAGGAACAAAGAGGAAAGAGGCTGAGGAAGTAATAAGGCTCATAAGCACAGCAAAGACGTGGAGCAGGAGTAAACGCAGTGGGCTGAGGAGATGAAAGTGCTCTGACCTGTAGTTCCAGGTCGATGCTCTGGAACTAAACTGGAGTCCAGAGACCAAAAATATTTTTATATTCTCAAAAGACCCAAGAAAAAAAACTCAGACAATAAAGAAGAACTGGGACTGTTAGCAATCAGCCCGACAGGAGCCAGCACCAGTCTACCAGATGGTCATAGCCCACTTTAACCCTAGTTAACGCTATTGATTTGCTACATCTTTAATGAACAGTGTTTTTGTAATTGGACCAAACGGCAGTTAATTGTTGCATTTAATTCCCAACATTTTTACTGTAATGTACATAGAATAGTGAATCTTTCCGGACAGTTTAAACAAAGCCCTCAGCTAACCCAGCTGATTATATATTGGGTTACTTGCCATCAGTTAACACCTCACCACAAGTGTGTAGTTGGTACATGGAGCAACATAACGTAACCCTTTACTCATTTTATAAAAGGTTCCTTTGCAAGTCACATGTAAGAAAATGGTAAACTCTACAAAGAGCAATGCCCACAAATATTCCCCTTTCTAATCTAGCTTGGAAATATTGCTTACGAATGCTCCAGTTCTTGATTAGTAAATGCAAATTATGGCTGCTTTCAGTTTTACCAATGTTACTAAGTGTGCTGACAATAATAGTCCTGTAAAGGTCCAGTAATAACATGCCAATAAAACATTCATATCTTATCCTCGACAATGAACTGCAGTAAGAAGCAGACAGATTGGGAACTTTAAATATCCCTCAGTTTAAATCATCTGTGTAAACATGAAGTAAAATAAATAGGGAAGTGGCAGCATGTCACTGCCACAAGGCTGTGCGCTGGGATTCTCAGGGTCCCATGCTGGTGAATCTGGCAATGCAAGGTCAATCTTTATGGCAGGCTCAGCAATCTAGTGCTGATGGCTGACTGGGCAGCCTGACTCACCAATGGGATGTGGAGGGTAGACTTGTCACAGAGACTGGGCTTGTTTCCATTAGGCTCCAGCTAACCCTCTAAGTCTGAATCGGTAGGGTGATCCTAACTAGACAGGCAAACTTTGCCTGTATTCCAGTGCATGTTTCGGGGTCTCCTTGCCTCAGCTCCAGCAACCTGTGACAAAGCTCTGTTAAGTGGGATGTGACTGTGTAGTGACAATGCAGCTTGGTCTGGATGGTCAATTGTGGTAGTGGGTTTCCTGAGTGTTAGAGACATCCAGGCAGTTTATAAAAATAAATAAATTCCTTGCCACAGATGACTACTGATTGTGAGGGTGGGGCACTGAGCGATCTGGGGTTCTGATGAAGCTCTCCTCATTCGTACAATAATCTATTCTGTTTTTATTCTTCTAGATTTGGATGTGGTTTAAATCTTCAGTTGATCTGAATGTCTTTAAGTTAATGCTGAACACAGAACATACTTTTTTACCAATGCAATTTGGCACAACCTGCTGATAGGACACAGGGCTTCCTGCCAAGTGACCATGTCTACATTAGCTCAGGGTTTTGCGACTTCATTTGGCCCCATCAGAAATGCAACTATTAACATGATGGTCGGAATTTTCCAGACCCCACCGCGATGGGTTTTTCTGTTGCGGAAGTGGCTCGTCATTGGCCACAGGTGGGGTCTGTCAGTCTCACTGAAGTCATTGGCAATTTACATGGCTTGCACTGTCCCGCCACCAGGGAACCTGTAGCAAGGGTCAACTTTGGCAGGACCGGAAGATCCCACCGGTGGGAAGGGCTGGAAAATCCCAGCATTAGGAAATAGGAAATATACAGTAAATGGCAGAACCCTTAAGAGTATTGATAGGCAAAGGGATCTGGGTGTACAGGTACACAGATCACTGAAAGTGGCAATACAGGTGGAGAAGGTAGTCAAGAAGGCATATGGCATGCTTGCCTTCATTGGCTGGGGCATTGAGTTTAAAAAT
Source organism: Mustelus asterias (assembly GCF_964213995.1). Taxonomy (NCBI): domain Eukaryota; kingdom Metazoa; phylum Chordata; class Chondrichthyes; order Carcharhiniformes; family Triakidae; genus Mustelus; species Mustelus asterias. Next base: position 55,482,094 of record NC_135804.1, on the reverse strand, counting down.
TGATAAGTCATGTTGCGGCTTTACAGAACCTTAGTTAGGCCGCACTTGGAATATAGTGTTCAATTCTGGTCACTACACTACCAGAAGGATGTGGAGGCTTTGGAGAGGGTGCAGAAAAGATTTACCAGGATGTTGCCTGGTATGGAGGGCATCAGCTATGAGAAGAGGTTGGAGAAACTTGGTTTGTTCTCACTGGAACGACAGAGGTTGAGGGGTGATCTGATAGAAGTCTACAAGATTATGAGAGGCATAGACAGAGTGGATAGTCAGAAGCTTTTTCCCAGGGTGGAAGAGTCAATTACTGGGGGGCACAGGTTTAAGATGCGAGGGGCAAGGTTTAAAGGAGATGTATGAGGCAGATTTTTTACACAGAGGGAGGTGGGTGCCTGGAACTCGTTGCCGGGGGAGGTAGTGGAAGCAGATACGATAGTGAGTTTTCAGGGGCGTCTTGACAAATACATGAATAGGATGGGAATAGAGGGATATGATCCCCGGATGGGTAGGGGGTTTTAGTTAAGTCAGGTAGCATGGTCGGTGCAGGCTTGGAGGGCCGAAGGGCCTGTTACTAGTCTTCTGCACTGATATGAAGTGTACATTTGGTCGGGATGGATTTGGCTACTGGTGTGGGTTGGAAAGGATGGTTAATTGCTATTAGTTTCACTTAGATTTGTGACATTTTGCGCCAGAAAGTGGCCATGGTCTTTTGAACCATTGGCCTTTAGCAACATGACACTGGGAAGTCGCCGTTGGCCTATAAACATTCTGCTGGTCCTCAGCATTGACACTCAGGTTAAATGTGGGGAAGGGAGTTTGAGGGAGTCTTGCTGTACGGAAGGAGGAAGCAGATCTGATCCTCCTTATCTCACAAAGGAAAGAAACAAACCTACAATGAACAGCCTCTTCTGCTCCTGATCCTCCCCCTGCTACACTTGGCAGGAAAGGTCACAGCAGATTCCACGCTCGGGTCACTGCCAGGATGTCAATGGACTCAATGGACCAGAGTCTGCACTGTTAAAGAAAGACTCTGCTGCTTTCAGACAGGTGCCTTAGCCGCATGCTCATAACAACAGATTAAAAGTGACGACAGTGAGACCCAGGAGGACCCTGCTGGGCAACTCACCTCGGTGGATTTTAACTGCTTACCTGCCCAGTGGGCTGGGAGGATTAAAATTAACCCTGTGGTCTTTGTTTAAGGTAGAGGCAGATTTCCTGTGATTGGCGCAGCTACTACGTGTGGGCAACGAGAAGAATTTTGTGATCTTTCTACAGTCAGAAGCAGATTTGCGACTATAAGATCACATGTAACACTGAGCTTGATGCTTGATGGCCGAACGGGTAAAATCCACCAGTCTCAACCAAGCAAGCCTCCAAAGCTTAGTCATGATAACAACTTCAACACTTGTATTTGGAAATATCCAAATCAGTCAGAAGGTCACAAATATATGCTTTGCTGTTTTGCGGTGTGACCAAGCAGCAAAGTATCCTCACCAGAGGATACCACCTTTGCCTTCTGGATTGCGAGCGATGGCAGTGGTGCCACTCGAAACTCCCTGCAGCGGGGAGCATGCAGTGCTGCAGTCTGTACTCACACTGGAACAGATTAATGACCCTGTTGTCATTTGCTCAAACACTAATCCACTGATTCAGTTAAGTCAAACAATATTTGAGCAGAAGTCCAGTGACTGCAATATTTTCACAGTCCTTGCTGTATATTGTCATGTTATACTTCATGCAGGCTTCCCTGATGATGAAAACTCCCCGAGGTATTGTGGTGAATAATCTTGTTTGAGGAAATGCACTGCAACCATTTTCTTCTAAAAGACATACAAAAATTGAGTGACTTGAATACAAACTTTAGGCTGACACTGAGGAAATGCTGCATCAAACTGCAGGCCTCCCCTGTCTTTTCAAGACCCTATTTCAAAGAAACGCAGGGGCCATTCTTCCCAGTGTCCTGGCCAACATTCATCCCTCAGCCAACATCATTGAAACAGACAATCTGCTCATTCCTCACTGCTGTTTGTGGGAGCTTGCTGAGTGCTAACTGAAAGTCTTTCTGAGCAAAGTTCTCTTTGGTGATCCTGCCCGAAAGTTGGTTGCATCGTAGCAGCTAACTTGCCCCATTTCGATAATACCACCCCCCGTCCTTCACAGTGGGTGTCTTATTTTAATGGCTCCTTCTGCAAGCTCACTGCATGCACACAGCAGGGCCCGGTGAGTCCCCATTGGATTTTCCTCCCATCTGTATTAACTATTCCTGCTGCTTAGGAGTCACCACATGGATGGGGGCCACTATTATCGCCAACCAGCCTAAGTTGTTCTGGAGTCTCCTAGAGTTACCAATTATTCTCCCAGATACTGAATGGTGAATGATAACAATCACATTGTCAGCCTCTCAGTATTTTACAGTTTGACCAATGACTGAAAGAATCAGGGCTACACATGCTAGGCCTCTCTCACCCGTCTCTCTGTGTACAGATGTTGTGAGGAAAGGGGTTGAGCACATCAGTACTTAATTCCATTGCATCACACATTGAAACCTGGGAAGATATGCCCAGATTTTCCAACGTTGGCAGCATCAGACACTCCTGAGGTGGCAGTAAAGGCCCAAACTCATTCAATTCTTGTCAGGGGTCATGTGGAAATCGGACCCCTCTCCATCCGGCACCAAATCCGCAATGGAAGCTTCAGTGGGAAGCTTCATTCTGATTTTTGGGCGTTTCTGCATCCTTCAGGATCTTTGTCTCCTCTAGTGCTGTTGCTGCACTGTTGGTGTATTGACATATTTCCCCATGATGTTAGAAATCGTGTCTATATTGACTAAGTGAGACCCAAGTGGATGGGAGCAGTGGGTGGGAAGGGGAAAGAGAGAAGATTGCAGGGGGCAAGTGAAAATTCTGTCCGAATGGAGGCAACCTCCCAACGCCTTTTCTAGTGAGGTCTGAGCTGTAACAACTGAAAAGTCTTAGTCGCAGGGTTGCAGCTCATTACTGCATGAATGTGCCATGGTGAACAGGACAGCTTGTCACAAATCCCCCCCCCCCACCCCTCCCAAACCCCCACCCAGGCTCATGCAGGGATCAGACTGAGATCAGGTACTTCCTAAGGTGGCAGTGGACCCATCACTGGAACAGGCCTAGGAACAGGCTTTATGGAGAACAGAATGAAGTTAAGAGTTGGATCTAGATTATAAAAAGACAAATACTGAGTTTACAAGACATGAAAAAATCAGTAACTCTTTAGCCAGAGGAATAACAACTGGACATACTGTTACATATGGGCACAGCCTCCAGGTCAGGGTGTGCAGTTTCTTAGTACCACTATTAACTATTTTCATGCTATTTATAGTATTCTAAAATCCAGTCACTTAACTGGAGAGATATTTCCTGAGACTGAAGTCCTTCCTTAGTAATATTTAACGGCTTCCTACCATTTAGCTGACTGAATCCAATCTTCACATTCCTATTGATTTATTGGATTTCTACTGGTTATTGTCACTGAAGTCATCCTAAGACATCAGCAGGTAGATTTGATTAATTACCACATGGGTCTGAGGAAGAGGAAAATCACTTCTCCTGGAATCCCCAATCAGTCCGAGTTGTTCAGATCTCAGTTCAGTCTTCTGGTTTAGAGCCAAGATGCACTCTTGGTCCAAACTCATTTCCACTTTATACAAAGCAGAAGGAGTAAGACTGTATTCCAAGTCATTCCTCACCCAAAATTATTTGGGGTTTGGGCCTGTGCAAACAGTGAAAATTCAGCATAAGTCTATTCAATTCAAATCTGAGGCTGGATATGATTTTCCTATTGGATTGCTTGGGTTGTTCTTACTAACTGATTGGATGATACAAAATATATAAATAGGGTACATCATAACTTAACTCAAGTTCATCTCCAGGGCAGTGTGACTCCAGCCCTAGAGTTCAAGCCCAGAACAATGTTCGGCCATACTGGAGATCATGAGCTGAGATCCAGAGTAATGTCCTTCCCTCCTGGAGAATGGATTCAGGTCCTCGAGCTGCTTCTCTTTTCACTTTGAAGGCTTTGGTTTAAGCCCCAAGGCTTCTCGTTAGTTCTGCTTTGGTATCACTGTTTAGGAGTGTGAATCCCAACTCTTGACTGCAGCACACCTGTATTGACATCTGCTTCACTTGTTTGCAACCTGTATTTGAGTTTGATGTGTCCTGACTTTAACTTTCACCATAGACATTTCAGTGTATGCTTTCAGTGTCAGGTGGGATACAAGGATGATGCAGAAAACACCCCTACCCAACAAATTAACCTACCCAAATAATCCACTGGTCCGGTTTATGATTGCTAGTTATGACTCTCCTATTTAGGGGTCTAGTATGTCAATATTGTAATTATCAAGCCACCCAACCCTTGCCGTACAGAGACTCATCCCGTTCTTGATCGGGATTCTAGAATTTCCTCATCCCTCCAAATGCTGGTCCTATTGTTCCTACCGTGCCCAGGACTCCTGGTACTAGCTGAGGCTCTTGTGCTCCACTCACTTATTAACGACGTCATATGACCTGATTCTAATTGCAGCCCTTTGTCCCAGGGAAGGCACTCCATGGCATCAATCACACAGCTGTGCCCAGTGGATCTGAACTGTGGCAGTAACACTGTGGAGAATGTGCGCGAACACGTGGCTCACTCACAATAAAGAAGTGACTTTGTCAACAGGCTCATTCGATCCGCTCCTCTGCTGTCACACAAGATTTATTTATAAGCCTCTCGTAAGCTGCAATAGGAACAAGAGAAAGCTTCATTTTTTTCCCTGTGCTGTGCTGTTCTGCAGCTTACACTGAAAGAGATATTGTCTGTGATTGTAACTTAATCCATGAGCTGACCAAGGGTTGAGCAGCAGCACCAAGAGACCATTCTCTTCAATCGTCCCTCCACTTTGTGGATGCTTATCTTCACCCGCTGCCTCTCTACAACATCGCGCCAAGATCAGCTACTTAGATGATGTGCTGGAATCAAATCTGTCTCTCAGTGCCACAGTGCAGACATCGGAGCTTTCAACTACCACAACATCTCAAACTTTACTTTTAAAAAATAAATGGGCAACACAATTTTAAAAATAGTTGGAAGAGAATGAAAGCCAACCAACCTTTTCACCATACATTAATTTGTTAGCTGATCTCCTGTGGTATTGCTCACAGAAAGTCAGTCAAAGTCAGTATTAGGGTAGGAGCATTACACCGTGTAAAGCACAAAGGATTGTATTTCTGGAGTGTAAATGGGATTCAGTTTAAGGCTAAGTTGCTGTCTGCATGGGTTTCCTTTGGGTGTTCCGGTTTCCTCCCGCAGTCCAAAGATGTATGGGTTAGGTTGATTGGCCATGCTAAATTGCCCCTAAATGTCAGGGGGATTAACAGGATAAATAGGTGGGGTTATGGGGATAGGGCCTGGGTGGGATTGTTGTCGATGCAGGTTCAATAGGCCAAATGGCCTCCTTCTGCACTGTAGGCATTCTATGGATTCCATGGATACAGGGCAAGCTAGGACAGGTGTCAGTTAAGAAGTTGCTGTTACGTTAACACTGAGTGAAGTCATGTAATAGCTGAACTAAAAGGTGATCCAAGCCCTGGCTTAAAGCCTTGGCAGTACGAAGCCCAGGAGATTTTGATTCACATGCAGAAATCACCAGAAAATGAAAACTGACAAGTATACAAAGTTTGAAATTTGAGCCCTTCATCCACTATCAATAGTCTAAACCTGCGATATTTCAACAGTGTAACTGGAGAAGGGAGTTAGATCTCCCAAAGATAGATCTAGTCTAATTAGAAGCAGGCAGACAAATCTGCCAAAGGTACAAGTGAGGATATGATGTTTGAAGAGATTACTATTATAATTGCAATCAGGAATGGGCAATAAATGCCCTAAATAAATGCTGTGAGCCAGGGACACACCCACATCCTGTGAAATAATTAAAATGGTGTAATATGGATTAGACATTTTGAATCAAAATATGCCACAGTAACCACTGAGATATACTGGAAAGGCCAAAGAAAACTCTAAAGCAGTGAAGAACGGAAGTGTACTTAACATTCTGGTCACACCTACATTGTACATTGATTGACACAGGCTGAGACAGTAGATATTAGTCCAGATTGTTTTGTGATTCTTTTTGTACATAACCCCTTTATCCACACTCATAGCATATAATAAACATGAAATATTATCTATTTCAAAATAATTTGGGAGCTGTGAAGTCTCCACAACCGACACAATCCCTGTTTCCTCCCTTTAACTAAAACTCCAGCACAATGTGCAAGATGCTGAAGCTGAATTCTGTGTCCTTGCAAATGAGGCCTTTGTCACTTTAGCACCCACTGGGATGATTGCAAAATGATTTATTTCTCACTGCCATCTTTTAAAGAGACCTTAACATCGCTTTTACTGTGGGTGACTTAGAACACTCTCTTATTCTATCCACAGGGCCCTGATTTTAACCCTGCCTCCCCAGTGGAATGCAGGCAATGAAAATTATAGCAGCAGCTTGACCTCCTCCAATCCCACAGCCTCCCCTCAGGTCAGGATTTTAAGCGGTTCTGTAGAGCCGGCAGTAGGGGTCCTGTTTTATATGTGCAGATTCCTCCCCAACATCAACTACCATTCAAAACTATTTTCCAATATCTGTGTGAGAAACAGGGCTCCAAGGGTCCCACAAGCAAACTCTGGGCCTCCCCTACTGCAAGTTTTCCTCACTCAATGTCCTCCCAACTAATCACGTAACCCATTACATTGCCTCCCCCCCACACTGGGGATGCCTTCCACCTGAGGTCGGCCAGCCAGCTGGTGCTTCTTGCTCACATGGCCCACGAGCTTGAATATCCTGCAGTTTGCGCTACGGAGGTTCCTGAGTCCAGTGCAGTTGTCATGCACCTTCAGCTGGAAATTGAGCTCAGCTTTACAAACTCTGACTAGGGTCTGAGCTCCACTGGCACTCACCAGATTGCTTATGAAGGAGTAAGAGGGCAGGTTCTTGCCAGAGGACTCCTTTGTGAAAGTCTGTTCTTTATGCCTCTCCTTAGTTGTGGGATGGTTGATGCATGGAGAAGAAATCAGTTCAAATTTCGGATGAGCACCAATGGGTTTGCTCATCCTTGCTCAAAAACAAATCTCACATGGTGGCTAAAATCGCCACGGCAATTGACCAGAAATGTGTTCAACCCTATCTACCTCATTCGCCATGAATTCTACTGGGCTTCTTCAATCACAGATGAACAAACAATAGAATCATAGAATGGTTGCACCTCAGAGGAGGACATTCATCCCATCCAGTCTGCGCCACTCTCTGCAAGAGCAATCCAGCTAATTCCACTCCTTAGCCTTGGTCCTGCAAATGTTTTCCTCCAAGAATCACCTGATTCCCTATTGAGAGCTAAAATTAAATCTGTCTCCATCACCTTTTCCATCAGTACATTGTAGTTTGTAACCACTCACTGTGTAAAAATATTTTTCCTCCTGTCACCACTGGATCTTTTGCTACTCACCTTAAATCTCAGTTTTCTGATTCTAGACCTTTCTGCCAATGAGAACAATTTTTCCATCTCGACACAATTTTGAACACTATCAGATCTCCTCTCAACCCTCTTTTCTCCAATGAGAACAACCCCAGCTTCTCTAACCTATCCACATCACTGAAGTCACTCATCCCTTGAATCATTCCAATAAATCCTCACAAAGGCTTTCACATCCTTCCTAAAGTGCAGTGCACCGAACTGGACATAATATCCCAGTTAAGAACAAACCAGTATCTGTACAGGTTCATCATAACATTCTTGCTTTTGTACGCTTTGCCCCTACTTTATTATGTACTTCATGCCCCTATTTTATATTTTATTTGGAGAATTGCATGCAGTTCTGGTCACTACATTACCGGAAATGTGGAAGCTTCGCAGAGAGTGCAAAGAAGGTTCACCAGGATGTTGCCTGGTCTCGAGGGTGTTGGCTATGAGGAGAGGTTGAATAAATTAGAATTAGGAAAGGCAGAGGCTGAGGGGAAACTTGATAGAGGTCTACAGAATTATGAGAGGCTTGGACAAGCTGGATATTCAGAGGTATAGACAGGGTGGATAGTCAGAGGCTTTTTCCTAGGGGGGGAAGTGAATAGGGAGGAAATAAAGGGATACGACCCGAGTAAGGGCTGAAACTATTTTCTAGTTTAGTGCACCATGATCGGCACAGGCTTGGAGGGCCAAAGGGCCTGTTCTTGTGCTGTTCCTTCCTTTGTTCTTTGTTCTTATTTATAAAGCCCACAATCCTGTTTTTTGAGAGTGCATTTCTAAACACTTTCTCAACCTGCACTGCCAACTTCGACAATCTGCACACATTTACTGCTAGATCTGTCTCTTCCAACACTGTCTTTAGAATTTTACCCTTCAGTTACATATATTCTTCCTACCAAAATGTGTCACATCACAATTCTCTCATTAAATTTCATCTGTCATGTGTCTGTCCAATCCACCAGTCCGCCTACACCCACTTGGAATTTATTAACTGGTCACAACCAAGAAGCATGCCAATCATCAAGAGATTCTACTCAGTCAACATTGTACAGAGTCCTGGTGGAGGGCTGTGGGCAGTTCCTGTATATTCAGCAGGATGACGTATCTGCTGCCCAACGGTGCTAAGTTGCAGTTTATACATAATAATCACTGTATGGAATTCAAATTAATTTCACAGGATGTAGGTTAACAAACAGTAAGCTACAACTTCCAACACCCTACCGACTGTCGAGATCATTCCCATTTCTCTTATTTTCTCCTCTTCCTCTCTGTATGCTGCAGCCTCACTTTCTGTACTGAACAGACAAGACTGCCACTACACAGATGACTGTACGCATCTTTTTCTGTGCTCCACGTAACAGAGCTGCAGAAGAGATGACTGTACATTTCCATTTGGCATACTCTGTATTACCACCAGGCGAGTACATCCATGCAAAGTCAGTTCATAGTCCGAAGTTGGCAACCTCTGAAGTGAATTTTTCATCCTGAAGGTAGAGATATATAACGCCAGGAAAATCACTATTCTGGGTCATTTTAAAGCAATATTTCCTGGTGTGTGTCTGTGTCCCTGTGTGTATCTGTGTGTGTGTGTGTGTGTGTGTGGGTGCGCACTGGGGGTGGGGGGAGGGTATGAATGTTGGAGTTTAGATGGAGTACCTAAGGAGCGAGCGACTGTTTCCACTGGCAGGAGGATCGGTAACCGGAGAATACAGATAATCGGCAACAAAGCAGAGAGCACATGAACAGGGTCATTTTTAGGCAGCCAAAAGGTTGATGACAACAGATTCAATTGTAACCTTCAGAAATACATGTATGGGAGTGGGACTAATTAGATAGCGCTGCAAAACAGCCACCACAGCTGAATGATTCCATGATTCACTCTGAACTGTTGAGTTCACATACAGTTTTTTTTCCAATGGATGTGAAGTTTTTACAATGCCTCCACGACCACCAAATTTATTTGCTAAGAGCCACAACAATTAAGTGAATCCTAACCCTGAACTCAAAGGCTACAACAGTCTCTAATGAAATTGTACAGGTTTGTTAGTCATTATTCAAATCTTAGTGCAGTTCCACAAAATGAATCTGTCAATTCAAATTCTTCCTGAGCACACAAATGGAATATTTCAATCCACATTGGGTGAGAGAGCACTGAGCGGTGAGCATTGGAACCTTGTATGGTTGACTGCTAAACCTCATCTGTAGAAAAGGTCACTATTTAAAATACTATCTCAGTTCATTTTATGTTGGAGAATGACAATTACAGGATGAAAGGAAAAGGCTCAGAAAATCAGAAATGACAAAAATAAGACAGAAAACTTTTTAAAATTGCATTTACATAGTGCCTTTCACAACCTCGGGTCTTCCCAAGATAGTTAACAACAAAAGGAACATATTTGAGGTGTGGTCATTGTTGCAATGAATCATAGAATCCTTACAGTGCAGAAGGAGGCTACTTGGCGCATCGGGTCTGCACTGACCCCCGACAGGCCCAGGCCCACCCCATCACTCAACCCCACGCACGCACCCTGCCAATCCTCTAACCTATACATCTTTGGACACTAAGGGAGAATTGAACATGACCAATCCACCTAACCTGCACATCTTTGGATTATGGGAGGAAACTGGAACATCTGGAGGAAACCCATGCAGACACAGGGAGAACGCAGGAGACCCATCCGCTAATTTACACATAGCAATGTTACAAAGAAATGAAATGACCAGATCATACATTTCAGGTGCAGGCTGAGGGTTCAGATATTGGCCAGAACACTACCTGAACTTCCCTATTCTTATTCAAGTCGTGCCACGGGATCTTCTACATGAATCGAAAGCGCATTCAAGATCTCAGTTTAATGTCTCATCAAAAAGACAGCTGGCGGGATTTTCGGGACCTTCCCACCAGCAGGACCTTCTGGTCCAGCTGAAGTCGACCCTGCCATTGGGTTCCTTGGCGGCAGGCGAGCGAGCCATATAAATTGCCACTGACTTCAGTGAGACTGGAAGATCCAGATCGCAGCCAATGGAGTGCCGTCTCCACCATGGGAAACCCCACTGTGGAGGGTAGGTATCGCAGCCAGTATCGCTGACAGCGGAGCATTCCTTCAGTACTGCACTAAGTGTCAACCTGGGTTGTGCTCAAGTCTGAGAGTCACAAGGTGATAGCGAGTCCCTCTCCAAAGCTTGAAACATACACAATATGGAAGAATCACTCAGAAGCTGTTCCTATGTGTAATGGATGGCTAATATTGACAGAGGTTCCTGAATTGTTCAAGTCTACTGCTCTAGGACTAGGATCAAGCCAGACTGAGACACTTCAACAGGTCGGTCTTAAATATCTAAACTTATTCAGTGATAAACCTTTCCTCTTGCTGTATTATTCATTCAATCTTTCAATTAATCAACAGGAATGTTTCACAATAATTAATTATTCGTAATGGATCATGATGCCCTATATTTTGTTGTGCATATTGAAACACACTCCAAACACCCGTCACCTCATGCTCACTGACCTACACTGTCTCCTGGTCCAACAGTGCCTTGATTTTAAAATTCTAACCATCCCCCACCCCAATCTTTGCCACCTCTTCCAGTCCCATAGCCCTCCTCCAGTTCCAGCCACTTTGACATTTAAACTCCTCCAGCACTGGTGGCTGACTTGGACCCTCGCTCTTAAATTCCCACACTAAACCTCTACCACCCTCCCTCTCCTTCCTTCTTCGATGTTCCTTAAAACCTAGCCCTTTGACCAAGCTTATGTTCATCTGTCTTGATACCTTTTTTATTTGATAACTCTCTTGTTAAATGTTTTGGGTTGTTCTGCTATATTTAAAAAGGTGCTACATCAATGCAAGTTGTTGTTAGCCTGGCTCAAATGCTAGAAGGAATAGCCAGATATGATGGGAGTGAGTAGATAGAGAAGGGAAGGTGGATACTCTCCACTGTTATTGGATGTAAGTATTTCAGTGGATGTCAACCCAGCATTTAGACAAGGTCCAACTCCACTGTTACGCATCCAGGAGCAAGAAGCTCCAGACACATGCATAATACAGAGCAGTGCATCCCATCCAACTCAAATGGATGGTCATTGTACTACCCTTATAATTCCGTCAGAGAGGATTGAGGCCAGAATTAAACAATAAATTTGATCCCGTGAAGAAGCACCAATACAAGGAGCCACCATAGGAACATGGTGGTCTTGTACTAGCGAGAATAAATTGTGAATTGTTCTTTTAAAACGCTTATTTTAAAATGTTGTACTTGGCAAGGTGAGGGATAATGGCCGTTGTTTTTCAGGACTGACTATGATATACTGTTTGATGTTAGAGTTTTTAGGGGAAGGCTCTGATATTTCTGCATTCACCAAGGTTCAGTTGAGTGGCAAAGTCCTGCTGTCTGTTGACTTAAGAGAACAGAAATTACTGAAATATATTGCCACAGTGACAATCGCTCCTTGCCATACCTCCCTCGAGCGCAGTGTGGTTCCAGCTGTAAACACAGGCTGCTTCGAATCACATCTTTTCACATCATTCATTCAGTTGGTCAGAGGATTTTAGCAAGATCTCAATTTGTAAAAACAGCTGGCGCAGTGGCCTCAGTTTGAAGCAAGACTACCACTGACACGTTGTCTGAGGGGGGAAGAGACTGAGATATCAGACCTCAAACACAGACTGAATAACAGAGAAAACGTCACAAGTTTTTGCCTGTTGTCATCAATAAATTCTTGGTTGTAAGAGTTGTCAAAGGAAGAAAGACACACAGGGCGGGATCTTGAGCCTGTGTTTGCCATCTGTGAGGTTGCTGGGAGCTCGAGATCCAAATGGCGCAGTTCTCGCAGGTGGGAATGTGATTTCAGATCTTCCCCGCCCCTCGCTGGCCATAATGGGCAGGAACCTGATTTACATGTATTTGAATGTATTTTAAAATGATTAACAAGTCCCCTTCCTGTATATTGACAACACGCCGATGTGACGTCGCGTTGGCGTGGTTTACAACAGGTTCGCATCGTGGGGGTCTCCCTGGGGGCTTAAAGTATAGCCCCTGGCAGAAAGGGACACGACCAGGCAGGGGCCCCGACAACATCCCCGAGCACTGCCCCTGGGGACCAATATGCCAACATCTTCATGCACTGGTTCGAACAAGACTTCTTCACCACAGGACCTTCAACCGATGCTATACACTAGATAAATTGATTAAACTTTCTTCATTTGGACTCATGGCGCACAATCACTGAAACAACTACATGATGGCATCAACAAGTTCCATCCCACCATCAGACTCATCATGGATTATCTCCAGAACCGGTTGCATTCTTGGACACACACATCTCCATCAAGGGTGGTCACCCCAGCACTTCACTGTACTGCAAGCCCACGGATAACCTCACGATGCTCCACTTCTCTAGCTTCCACCCTAAACACGTTAAAGAAGCCATCCCCTATGGACAAGCCCTCCGTATACACAGGATCTGCTCAGATGAGGATGATCGCAACAGACACCTACTGACGCTGAAAGATGCCCTCGTAAGAACAGGATATGACGCTCAACTCATCGATCGACAGTTCCGACACGCCACAGTGAAAAACCGCACAGACCTCCTCAGAAGACAAACACGGGACACGGTGGACAGAGTACCCTTCGTTGTCCAGTACTTCCCCGGAGTGGTGAAGCTATGACATCTTCTCCGGAGCCTTCAACATGTCATTGATGAAGACGAACATCTCGCCAAGGCCATCCCCACACCACCACTACTTGCCTTCAAACAACCGCACAACCTCAAACAGACCATTGTCCACAGCAAACTACCCAGCCTTCAGGAGAACAGTGACCACGACACCACGCAACCCTGCCACAGAACCTCTGCAAGACGTGCTGGATCATCAACCTGGATGCCATCATCTCACGTGAGAACACCATCCACCAGGTACACGGTGCATACTCTTGTGACTCGGCCAACATTGTCTACCTGGTACACTGCAGGAAAGGATGTTGCAAGGCATGGTACATTGGGGAGACCATGCAGACGCTACAATAATGGATGAATGGACACCGCTCGACAATCACCAGGCAGGAGTGTTCCCTTCCTGTCGGGGAACACTTCAGCAGTCAAGGGCATTCAGCCTCTGATCTTCGGGTAAGCGTTCTCCAAGGCAGCCTTCACGTCACACGACAACGCAGAATCGCTGAGCAGAGACTGATAGCCAAGTTCCGCACACATGAGGACGGCCGCAACCGGGATCTTGGGTTCATGTCACACTATCTGTAACCCCCATGACTTGCCTGGGCTTGCAAAATCTCACTAACTGTCCTGGCTTGAGACAATTCACACCTCTTTAACTTGTGCTTAACCCTCTCTCCACTCACATTCTCTGCACCTGTAAAGACTTGATTACTTGTTCAGGCTCGCATTCCAACCATTATATTGTAATTGAGTTTGTGGTGGTGGATGGAAAATTTTCAGACTGGAGACCAGTTACCAGCAGTGTACCACAAGGATCAGTGCTGGGTCCTCTGCTATTTGTGATTTTTATCAATGACTTGGAGGAGGGGGCTGAAGGGTGGATCAGTAAATTTGCGGATGACACCAAGATTGGTGGAGTAGTGGATGAGGTGGAGGGCTGTTGTAGGCTGCAAAGAGACATTGATAGGGTGCAGAGCTGGGCCGAAAAATGGCAGATGGAGTTTAACCCTGATAAGTGCGAGGTGATTCATTTTGGTAGGACAAATTTGAATGCGGATTACAGGGTCAAAGGTAGAGTTCTGAGGAATGTGGAGGAACAGAGAGATCTTGGAGTTCACATCCACAGATCTCTGAAGGTTGCCACTCAAGTGGATAGAGCTGTGAAGAAGGCCGATAGTGTTTATTAACAGGGGGTTTGAGTTTAAGAGCCATGGGGTTATGCTGCAACTGTACAGGACCTTGGTGAGACCACATTTGGAATATTGTGTGCAGTTCTGGTCACCTCACTATAAGAAGGATGTGTAAGCACTGGAAAGAGTGCAAATGAGATTTACCAGGATGCTGCCTGGTTTGGAGGGTAGGTCTGATGAGGAAAGGTTGAGGGAGCTAGGGCTTTTCTCTTTAGAGCAGAGGAGGTTGAGAGGCGACTTAATAGAGGCTTATAAGATGATGAGGGGGATAGATAGAGTGGACGTTCAGAGACTATTTCCTCGGGTGGATGTAGCTGTTACTAGGGGGCATAACTATAAGGTTCGTGGTGGAAGATATAGGAGGAATGTACGAGGTAGGTTCTTTACTCAGAGAGTGGTTGGGGTGTGGAATGGACTGCCTGCTGTGATAGTGGAGTCGGACACTTTAGGAACTTTCAAGCGGTTATAGGCACATGGAGCACACCAGGATGATAGGGAGTGGGATAGCTTGATCTTGGTTTCGGAAAAGGTTCGGTACAACATCGTGGGCTGAAGGGCCTGTACTGTGCTGTACTGTGCTATGCTCTATGTTCTATGTCTACATATGCCCTGTTTGTGAAACAAATCCTATACTCGCCTGATGAAGGGGCAGTGTTCCGAAAGCTCGTGTTACCAAATAAACCTGCTGAACTTTAACCTGGTGTTGTGAGACTTCTTACTGACTGCCCCTTGGCACAGGCATCATGTATGATGACATGAATCACACCCCCTTGATTTTTTTTGGCACAGTGTTGTAAGATCTGGAGAAAAATCCCACCGGTTTCTCAGGAGAGAAATGTGCTGGTTTTCTTGCCGGAAACAAGCTTTGTCATTTTTTGGTAAGATTTAGCCCATAGAATCTATTCGGCCCAGCAGCTCTATGCTGGCATTTATGCTCCACACAAACCTCCTCTCACTCTACTTGCTTCATATCATCCTAGCAATGCATCTTTCTAGTCTTTCCTCTCTCCCGGAAACTATCCTCACTGTCCAGGCCATCTGACTCTCTTCTCCAGTTACACTGTCGAAATATTAGAGGTTTAGAATATTAACAATGTTTAGAATATTGACATTGGCAAATCGCAATTTCTTTACAGTTGTCAAATTTGATTTTCTGTTGATTTTTTTCCTAAGTCTCCCAGTCTCATTGCTGCCAAGTCCACAAGAGCTTCGTCCCATTTTTTTTACTGTATCCCTCATCTTGTTGAACTCACCTTCGATCCACCCTTGTGCACTTGGATTGATCCCGAGCCTTTCGTGACTTCAGGATGTTCCAAAGTGCTTTACAGCTGACAGAGTACTGTTGATGTAACGTAGAAGTCAGGACGTCTCTCTTTCCCTTCCCTTCAACCGATCTCTGACTTCCTGCCCCAAACCACAGAGCCCAGGTGATCAAGAGCAAGTTAGTAGGAGATGGGGAGAAGGATCTGGAGCAGCAGAATAGTGGGAAGTGGCATGTAGACCTCGGAGCACTGAAAACCCTAGGCTAGGGCTATTACATAAAACAACTGCATCTAATATACATTGTTTTTGTCACCAAATATGTGCCACATCATAACTTTAACATGATGTCCTAGATCTCACAGGTATAAACGTGAAAATTGCTGGCAACTGATTTGGCCAAAGTTCATCTTCAATGGATGGCAATAAGTTAGAAATAAAGGCGCTTTTATTTTTAAATCTTTCTTGCTGCCATCTTAGCTTTCCCCCAAACTAAGAACTTATTGAGGGAAATAAAGATTTGTAAAATACTAAGACACAGAGGATATATAATTTACAAGATATAGTTGAAAATACCCTACACACTAATATTACGCGTTTTAAATGGCTGCGACAATGTGAGACCAGCAGAGTCCTATGCCCAAGTAAAAAGCCTTGGTCTGCAGTTTATAGGATTTCCTATCATTCCCATTTGGACACATTTACCAACTTTTAGGCAACGGTTTCCTTCATGTGCTGCCTGTACCCCTTTCATAATTTAAACACAAATTTATCTGGAGAGTCGGTATAAAATGATTGAGTTACCTTTTTAAATATTGGAGTGCCATCTGGACAACGTAACTTTATATTTTCTGCTCAACTATAATCGAGGTTTAAAAAGAAACTAAAATTTGTAGAAAAAAAGAAAAATGGGAAGAGCAGAAAGTGAGGTACTGATTGGAGGTTTATTATCAGACAAAGCACAGCTATTCGTAAACTAAAAGCTCGATGGTGTGACCGAGGTTTAAGAGAGGTAGCTCTTCAACTTGGAGGGTTAGCATTTAGCGTTTTTCAGGAACCTAGTGCTAAATCAGTTGAGTTAACAAACAAATAAAATGCCCTCTGGTGACATCTTGATATTTTGGACAGAGATGATCGATAAACATGATCCAGCATGTCGAATCTATTCCACTCATACAAAAGATCCTTATAACTTACTTGGGACTCAATACATTTAAGTTGTGAAGTTCTTTCAGTCTTAAAATAAGGTTAGCGTCCCATTGTTCTCCATTATATAGACTTTCTGTTTTTGCAGAGCACACAAGACCATTGTAGGCACTCATGAAAAGTAATGTAGCAGGAGGATGATTATCCAACTGTAACTTCGCTGTTCTTCATTGGTGTTTCTAACCAAGACCTAACCGAGACCTGCATCAATACATCAAATAGAAGTGTGTAATCCTCATTCACTCCAGGAATGGCTGCTCCAGTTTTTTCTGATGCAGGTGTGAATATTAATCCCCTGTGCTCACTAAAAGGTTTTGACAGCCTGACAAATGGCAAAAACAGGGTTTCACCTCAACACAATCTGGTCTTCCTCTCTGAAGCAGCCAAGATGAATCACACTGCGTTAAAAATTAGAACATAAAGCTAGCAGCTCTTTCTGGAGGGTTGGAGGGACTGCCTTTAGACTGAGGATTTTAAGATGGCTTCAATCATGAAAAGGCATAAAGATTTGTAAATAGGTGTGGACCAAGATTCTCTAGCTAGTCTATATTTGTTGCTTAGCCTCTCTTTTGCAAGGCTTCAAAGGAGCAAAGGAACGCAGTTTAGAATATATTGTTTAATACCAGACCTTCCCAGCACTCCAGTACTTGGTTAGCCTTCATTACAGTCTCGCAAAACTGATCACAAATATTTAGCGATATATGCAATACAACACCTAAATCTCTTTCTCAATCAACAGACTCAGGTAGAGCCCTGCATAGTACAGTACATGTTTGGTATTAGCTCAAGCCATGTGTTAAAGCTACATTTTTCTGCACTGCATATTGACAATATTCAACCCATTCATCATAATGCATCGAGATCTGAATATGATTTTTTCTCCTCAACCAAGGTACAAATACCCAAACAAGTCTGGGCATCATCCATGAACTTGTTAACAGTTCCTCTGATGCCTTCATGCAGATCATTAATGTGGATAGTGGAGAGCTGGTCTTGTGCATAACCAGAGTGAATGCACTAAATCCTTCGATTGCACTGTGAGATAGCAGGCTGCTAGGTTAACACATTATACCACCTACACAAGCTCCATTGTATTGTGGCACTCAACATTGTTAAAATGCTAAACTAATGAAGTAACAAAACACTGTTAACACAGCTAACCCTACATGTTACATGTGGTTGAAAAGTATTTTGAATATCAACCTCCACCTTTCCCCTCCTATGATCTGTGAACAATATTCTGTTTTTATAGTCCGTTTTTCAACTATCAAGATCATGCAATTAAACTCCGGTCATTTTAACAGTCGCTTCAATGCTTCCCACTGGAAGAAGATGGGTCCATGTAAGGCTTGTGAAATCTAACTGTGACATCCTTCCTGTCTTCACTGAAAAGTTGGGGGTGTGGGGCGGTGGGGGGGGGGGGGGGGGGGGGGGGGGTGTAATTTGAACCTAGCCTGTGGCCAATTGACAGGATTGAATCAGTTACTTATTTTACACTCTGCCTTTTTTTACTTTCCACCATCTTCAATCCACTTGTTATTAAATTGTTATCCAGTTGTTATTCACTTGTGCAGGCGCAATTGGCCCTTCACCAGTGCATTAGCCAGTGGGCTAGGTTTAAGACACCTGAACTAATCTGTCAAATGGGCATTCTGTCACCTTTAGATAAAGGTTCAGGATCCTGACCAGCCAATGCTTTCATTAAACTGGCACATAAACATTGCTGGAACCAGTTATCTTAAATATTGGGAAGTGTGGGCTATGCTTCAGGTATCTGCTCTCCAGATTGGAAAATAATTTGAATGCTTGATTCCAATTGGCACTTCCATATCATAAATGTTCATAGTGGGACACAGCATAAATGTAAGCTTCAGTGCCCGTCGGAGATGGGATAAGGAACGTTGCATCTAGCTTGAAACATATTTGGTGTAAAACCTCAGCTGGATACAATTCTGGCTACTGGCCTTCTCATTGTAGGAATATTCTCAGACTGGTTTTTGCAACATAAACTCCAGTACGGCCTAATGCTCAGCAGCCAGAGGTGTTGTGCCACAGAGTGATCTCCAGCTAAACATAATTGCATTACTTCCTAAAACTGGCTTTGCAAGTTTAAGGTTCAGATTCACCCCCATCCACATAGTTTTCTCAAGAGCTGCTCTGAAATTTATTGGAATACTCTCCTTGGTAGCCCCATTGAAGCGAGCAAGCTGGAACAGGGAGGGGTGGGGAGGAGTGAGTCAGACCAACAGCCAAGACAGCTTGAAAACAAAATTCTGAGATTATTTTATTGAATACCCGAGATAAAATTCATCCTTAAACCTCTATGCCTGATAAATAAGTGTCAAGCTGTCCCATTGACCTGCGATTTTTCCTAAAGATAATGGAAACTACAAGACATTATATCACGGATATTGTGATCTAACACGAATGTTCAGCTAATGCAACACAGAATGCCCAACCCTGGGGCACTTGATGATTGTAAGTAAAGCACCCTCTCAAGTGAAAATATCATCTGTGATTCGAAGAAAGGCTCAAGACTCTGATTGTGCGAACTCGCACAATTCAATATGGGCTATTGGACCGATAAATGCAACAATGTTGAGCAGAGTACTTCCTCATGAGAAAATGTAATTTACTAGATAGCTAGAAATCTCAGCCCACTGATTACTACCTCGATGAAATCCATCACCAGAGTCAGAAGCTGATGAAGTGGGTTTGCTGGTCAAATGGATGGGGCATTTATCCAGGCGCAGTCTCGCTTAGAAAGATAACAGAAACCCAAAAGACCTAAAATCTGGATGAAGCTTCCTGAATGAACTCCCTTCAGTGTTTACGACATTGGAAATTGATTGCTAAGTGAGTGACATTTGGTGCAATGACCCAGTCTGTTCAAGAAAGTCAGAATGAAAAGAAGTCCTAAACAAAACCCACAACTCTCATCCCTAACAGGACTTTAATGTGTGAAATGTTCTAACAAATTCACAGCAACTTCAGAAACAAATAGCAACACTAATCCTTTCAAAGCCATACCATCTGGACCAGCTCATCAGTAAGTCACATCAACCATTAACTTAACGCTAGGATCTCATGTCCTGGATTTTACCGGATAGGTTCCAGGTATCATTAACTTAAACTAACTTGAACCCACAAAAGGTCAGTTCCTTCATGAACAGAGGTAATTTTCCAAGTTTGTGGTTCATAGATGCTGATCATAATGTGTCAACGTTGGCTAGATGAACACAAACTTGCATTTATATAACAGCCTGTATTTATATTGCACCTTTAATGTTGTAACGAGCAACAAGGTGCTTCATCCGCGAATCATCAAAACAGAAGTTTGACACTGAGTGATTAAAAGGAGATATTAGGAAAGGGGGCCAAACACTTGGTCAAGAAGGTAGATCTTAAAAGGGGATTAAAAGAGCAGAACTAGGAGCTTGGGGAGGTTTTAGTGTGGGAATTGAAGAGGGCAGGTCAAAGCACAGCAACATGACTTTTTCCCTGTCGGGGCATTGATGCCCAAACTAAAATGACAATGTGGTGCCCTCAGTCTGCACCTATAATGCTTTTAACACAAGAAAACATCCCAAGGTGCATCACAGAAAGTGTAATTAGACAACTTGACATTAAGCCAATGATGATTAGTTACCCCACCTAATATCTTTATTTGATTCAGTGTGAATCTTTGTCCAATTCCAACCTCTGTTTATCAATTCTTCCCAAATAAAGTTTCAACAAAGAGGTATGTTTTCATTAGGATCTTAAAAAATGGGAGAGAGGATAAGGGCAAAAGTGGTTTACAGAGAAATAATTCCAGAACTCAGAAGACAGATGGCTGATTGCTCCACCGTTGGCTATTGTGCCAAGGGAACTGGGGTGGACAGTGCACAAGAGGCTGTGCTGGAAGGAATGCAGAGCTATGAGGGTTGCAGAGTTCGAGAATATTGGACTAGCAGGGAGGAATGATTTGAGGATGAACATTTTAAATTTGAAGTATTGATGAACTGGGTGCAATTGTAGGTTAGCAAGCACAAGAGGTGGCGATACCGGCATTGGACTGGCGTGGACACAGTAAGAAGTCTCACAACACCAGATTGGACTTTAATCTGCTTCAACAAGCACAAAGATTGAGGATAAGCAGGACTCGGTGCAAGTTAGGATATAAGCAGCAGTTTCAGATTCGCTCAGCTTTACAGAGGATAGGAGATGGGAGACTGACTTGCCAAGTTTTGAAAGTCAGAAGTTAATAACAGAAGCATGGGTAAGGGTGTTAGCAATAGTTGAACTCAGGCAGTTGAAGGGATGGGCAATATTATACTGGTGGAAGTTAGAGAGAGTAGGGTGTCAGAATTTCAGCTTCAAAGTGGATGCTAAGATGACAAAAAGCCTGATTCAACCGAAGGCAGTTGCCTAGAATGGGATGCAATTGAGTTTGTGGTGGGAGTGTCAAATACAATAGCTTCAGTCTTTCAATGGGTAATTTGCAGTAAATTGCATTTAAGCAGGACTGCGTGTTGGACAAGTAGTTTGATAACACATGGGGAATGGAAGGGCTGCGGGAGGTCGGAGGTGAAGCAGGGCTGGGAGATTCTAACGTCCATATAGATGCTGGTGTCACACCTTTGAATGCTGTCACTGAAGGGCTGCCTGTAGTTGCAGAATAGAGGGTGCATGAATAGGGGGGCTCCAGAGATAATGGTGCAAGAAAGGGATCCTATTACAGGAGCTTCTCTGGCTAGGGCCAAGACTGGAATTGAACGTGGGTCTCTGGCGCTTTGAGGCAGCAGTGCTAACTGCAGTGCCACTTGTTGCAAGGGAGAACGAAAGAGAGCAAGGAAGGGGGAGGTGGGGGGTGGGTTCAAGGACATGCTTAATAATGAAGAAGACACAGAGGGAGCCAACTAAATCCACTCCACGGAATGTGTTTAGTGGCTTTGGGTACCAAGGAGTATTGTATCCCTGATAGTCACACCCAAGCGGCTGCACTGTGACAGGTGAGTGGCTCCGTGAGCTGCACTGACAGTTGATGTGTGACATTAATGGAGCTAATTCTATATGGTTAGCACACCAACCGTAACATCTCATGGCTCCTTGAGCAAGATCTGCTCCTTGAAATAGCTGTTTATTCGAAGCTAGGTGTATTTATTAGCAAGGTTTCACAGTAAACTAATTAAAACAGGCTTTTAAACGGGTTTTGCATTTCAACCCTTTTTTCACAAAAATAGGAGCTGACTTCGGTATTTCTTCTCAAACAAACTGGTTTCAAGGAGCTGGCAGCAGAGGCCCTCAGCCTGCAGTGACTAAAGCACAGTTTGCGTAGAAACTAAAGACAACCCCTTCAAGGTGGGTTTCAGCATTAAGTCATTTAAACCAAGAACTTTGAATGCTGAATCGGCCCTAATGTGAAGTATGAGAGCAAAATCAGCCTCTCAGAGCTGGGAACTACTGCAGAACTGCAACTCTCAAAGTTAGGACTTTGGAACTAAAAAGGAAAATATTCCCATTCTTGGAAATTGCTGAAATCTGGAAGCACTTTTCTGAATAATTTCATCATTACATAGAAGCTGCACTCTTCTCAATTTAATCTGTCAGTTTGGCATAGCTGCTTGCACTTCATTCCACTAACAAAATATCTGCCAGCTTGGTAGTGGCCGAATCACAATAGTGACTGCCCCAACAAGGCTGCCAAAGGAGTGCCAAGCTCCTTTGAACCAGAGGATTGCAGTCCAACAGATAAGTGTACAACACAAACAATGCCACCCTGCACTCCCCTCTGTGCACTCTAGAAGGCGGGCAAGCATCACACTTTCCATCACCAGCATTACGTGCATGTCGTGTTCAATGAAGCAAATTTGGAGCGTGTCTCTGTGGAGTGGTTTCTCGTGATGCTGTGTCCCAGAGAGGCCTCGGATTTGCAAAATAAGGTTGTTTTGACAAGGCAGGCACCAGCTGTGGCTGTCTGCCCACACCATGCTCACACCACCCAACACACCCAATCCTAATCTGTGCCCCAACATCCTATTGTGCCACAACACCAAAATATCTGTTTTTCTAAAGAGAAAGAGGCAAGGGTACCAAGTGATATGGACCAAAAGCTGGTAAATGAGGTTGAGCTACATGTCCGGATCTAAATGGACGGTCGAGCAGACTCCAGGAGTTGATTGGCCTAGCCCGGCTCCCAACATAATCAGACTTGCCGTGCCTTTTCACACCACACTTAGCCCCAAATTCTGCTACCATGAAGTCACGCCAATTAGGTAACTCAGTGCTTTGTGAGGGTGGGAAATACCTTTGGGAGCCATGAGCTTTGCTTCCATTTCAGATTAAACCAAAACATACTTTAATCCAGGGAGTGACAACAGATTTGGTTTCATGTTGCAGTCTAACAAAAGAGTAAAAGACTTTGAAAAAGCTACAAATTGCAAAGACAATTAAATGTTTCTTGCCTCCTCTCCATGTACCAATCTTTCTCCCCTCCCAATTTTTACATGTTCTTGTTGTGAGACATTTCTTTGTTAAAATAAGCTGGGCTGATGATTGTAGCAACCCAACGCAGTTCAATAATCCCAGAAATAAGGTCACAGGTGATTGCATTTGTGCTTCGAAATGAAGACAACTGCCAATTTGAGGGATTTTCATATTTACAGCAAATGTGTTGGGTTGTCAAGCCGTGAGGATCTATTATTAGGAGGATGATTGATCCAAGAGAGGAGTCAAAAGCTGCTCTCAAAGATGCTACCTGATTAATATTCAATATCTTGATGACTAATCACACAATACGCACAACATGGGCTTTCCATTTATACGCTACAGCCTGTACAAATACTTAAGCATTTGCACAACAGAATAACTGGCTGTAATTTGCAGCCTGCTATTTTAAACTTGTTTATCAGCTAATGAGGGGTGACCATTTTGTAATAAAGCAGCAGCGTTCTTGTGATAGATTTATTGCAATATTTTTCCTCTCAAAACGCAATATTTCACAACTATCTGCACGAAAATAGGTCACAATTGCAAGCTCAACTGGTGCCAAGAGTCAGGCGTAGTAATTTGGTTTCAGGTTTCAAGGATACCCCTCTTGCTGTGTAAATGTATAGTATCGTTTTGGGGAGGGAAAACAATCATCAGTACCCGGTCTGACCCAAGGTCTGGGACTGGAATCATAGAATCACAGAGTCAGGGCAGAAGGAGGCCATTCAGCCCATCGAATCTGTGCCGACTCTCTGACAGAGTATCTCACCCAGGCCCTCTCCCTTGCCCTATCCCTGTAACCCCACACATTTAACATGGCAAATCCATCCAACCCAGACACCTTGGGACACTAAAGGGCAATTTAGCATGGCCAATCCACCTAACCTGCCCATCTTTGGAGTGTGGGAGGAAACCGGAGCAGCCGGAAGAAACCCACACAGACATGGGGAGAACGTGCAAACTTCACATAGACAATCACCCAAGGCCAGAATCGAACCCAGGTCCCTGACACTGTGAGCCAGCAGTTAACATTATGTGGTGAACTCTTAACTGGCCCTGCATGAGTTCAGCTCAGGGGCAACTAAAGATGTACAATAAATGCTGGCCACACCAGTGACACCCACATCCTGAGAAATAATTTATCATGTCTGGCCTGTGCTAACTTCAGCATCATCTGATGGTCAAGGATTAATACAGCAGGAAAGCAGAGGGATTGGGCTATATAAGAGAACACGCTCATGGCCTAGGGATTTGACTGCTACAATAATCCCTAATGGGGATTGCCCAAAATTGTTTCAACAGCAAATATATTTAAAACACAAATATACAAAGATGCCAAAGATACACACTGTAGCTGTACTTGGAAAAACAAGGCACAGCCATTCTGCTTTTCATGTATTTTTTGGCTCAGCAAGGTGAGGGATGTCACTGCCGAGGAATCCAATTTTAGCACCACCAGTGGTATCCATCACGTATGGGTCAGGTATAGCACAGGTCAAACACAGGGGAGTTCTCTGACTGTCAGAAGAGCAGAGCAGTTTTCCTGCTGCCCAGGTAAAGATTTATCTTTCACCAATCCCACCAAAATACATTTTTAGTTATTTATCGCAGTGCTGCTTGTGGGTCCTTGAATGTAAATTGGCTGCTACAGAACAGCGACTATATCCCTGGAGCAACTGTTGACTGCAAATTCCCCCAGGGTGTCTCCAAGCCACGAAAGCTACAATATAAATGCGAGTCTCCACTTGTTTCCTCAATGGGACAAGTATTGAATTTGTACAATGGTTCAATTTCTCAAACCTACCAACCCATCAGCTTAAACACAGAATTTGATATCAAATTGTGACTGGTTTTCTGCTGTGGATTTGGAATCTGGATTGAGTTTGTCCAGATTCACTGGAGGTAGCATTTCTAGAACAGCAGACAGAGGGAATATTTGTTCAGTCAGCTAGAATTGAAGTCGGGTCCCAGAGAGCTGAAATTGATATTACCTGTACTCATCAGGGTGCATCTCCCAGTTTAACTGAAGACTCAACAATAATATCTTGTCATAAATCCATTGTACACTTTGCTTTCATCGGCAGCTCAAAAGTAATTTCCAGATTGTGCTAGTTGTGGAGAGCTGTTAACTGTACCTCACCTGGGATACTGGGCTCAAAATAGACATTTGATGGTATGAAACTGCCTTGCAGTCACTAACCAGCAGTCTTCATTTCAATTGCAAGAAAGATCAACAGAAAATCAGGAGCTCTCTTCCCTAAACAGGCTCTGGGATCTTGGGACAAGCTTAGCTTTTAAGGCTGCAAATTGAAAGATTTTCGTCAGGTAAGAGAATCAAGCAAAATGGTGCAAAGGTAAAGGCAAACATTGGAGGTGTAGACCAGTCATGACAGTATCGAGTGACAGATCCAGATGAAGAGGCTGCATGGCTTACTCCTGTTCCTATGAAATAAGAGATGGATCTTCACTTATCAAGTGCACTCTTTCCGGAATCATCCCCATGTCAGTATGGACTCTACACACTCAATCCCAGGAGCAAGACAATGTAATTAAGGAACATTCTAGAATATCCTCACTTGAACCATTATCCAACCCTAGCCAGGCACCCTCCACAAACTACGCTAACCCAGTCAGAAATTCTTCTTCCTTTAATCTCCAGTTCCCTCTCTTCCAGCTCTTATATGAAGGCATGAATCCGCACAGAATCTACAGCTTTTTCTTACTGGTTGCTCCATAAACTAGCCATTCTGAGGGTGAAAGTGATCTTTCTAATCATTATTCTCACTTCAGGCTCGTTCATCTTGCAGTTGTCTTTTGTAGTTCAATGCTCACAGACCAAGTCAGGAAGCCTGCTACATCACAGTCCCAATTTTAGCAACTGGTGGGGCCAAATGGCAAATCAACTGCCATCTCCCATCCAAACCTGATGGGAAATGACAACAGGCTGACAATTATGAGCAGGACGCAAAGTGTCTGGCTGCCGTCAACAATAGCCCCGGGGTGGTGTCCCACAGTGGCTCTTACTAATGCCTCCAAAGTACAACAGTGGGCAAACCCTGGCACCTCATCTCAGCTGATGATCTAAACTAAGTGAGGATACCTTCCACTTTGTCTAGCGTAGATAGGAACCATCGCCCCGCTTAAGTGTGGGAAGTCTGGAATGATGGAAGAAAGGCCATATCCTAGCAACTGGACAATGGCTTTGAAAGCAGACACCAGCAAGATGTGTGACACATCCAGGATACTCTGCTGATGAGGCGGACTTGTGGCCAGTCACTGCAGAAAAGATTGGGATCTTACCAATATTATCCCATAATTGGCAATGAAACCTAGTCACAAAAAAGTTGGTGCTTACAGGAAAAGCGGGTGGCGCAACATTGCTTCCAACCCTTGGCCAGAGGGAGGAATCTGAAGGAGAATGTTAAAAAATCTCTTCTATTGCTGAGTGAGACACGGTAATAATGTTCTGGGCACCAATGCAATCCAGGAAACCAGATGAAAGAAACTAGCAAACATCAACTAAAAGTTGGCTTATTTGTTGGCAAGGTTCTTTACCCTTACTCTGTCAGTCAGCATTCATGACTTGCCACTGTATGACAATTACTGTCAGAGACTCTGAATGACTCTGTGGCTGACACTGGATATTGTTATGCATCATTTCTATTGGAAAACTCCCAGCAAAAGGTTTACATATTTAAAAAACCACTCAAATCACCTCTAAAGGAAATTAAGCTGATTCTTGTTCACAAAATGCACAACGATTTTGCCATTGATAATACTGCTCCTTCCCCCATTCCATCCACAGAAAGACATAAGTGCACAGGCTGTAAATATTTATAGTTGAAAATTATCTTCATTATCGGTTAGAAACTGGAAGAAATCTGATCTTCAGTCTGTCGAAGCCTCATCTGACCCTGGACAGCATTTGCGGTGAAATATAATAACACAACCCTTAGAATTTGTTAGTATACCAGCTTTCCTGGGAAATGATTACCTCGCAGTGTGTGGAAGGAACTCCCCATTACCAGGAGTTTCTCCAGTGGAGAGAAAATCCCTGATTCACTGCTGCAAAGAGGGGAGACCATTTAAAAACACAAACCATTCTGCAAAAGCAACATGGGCAATGTTCAGCCAGCTGACAAATTAGGTTCTTCAAGCTCAGAATCAGCTTAATTGTCATCTCAGGGGGTGAATGAGCTGTGACTCTTTACAGTTAAGGTTCCCAGGCCAACACCCTGCACCTGAATCACGACCATTATTAAAGGCCAGTCTCAAACACAAGCTAGAGAACTTACAGAATCCCAATCCCATCCTGAGCCAGCACTCACACAAGCACACTTCCATTAGGACACCCATCTGAAAAAGTGACAATCCAAAACGGATCCCCCCTCCCCATCCCCACCCCGCCATTCCAGTGAGATAACCCAACAGTGAGCCTGGAGCCTCACATACTCATTGGAGAAACCAACAAGAGATGGATGAAGGGGGTAAAACTACACTCAGACTTTCTGACTGGAAACCAAACTGTGAGAAAAATAATTTTCATTTAAAAATGATAAATATGTATGATATATAAACATTCAATTTTTAAAAAACTGTTCTCATTGGGAGATTGAGGTGTATTCATGGTGAAGAGGAGGGGGTTAGCACCAGGAAATTTCCAAAGCGATGGCAAGCATCAGAAGAGTCATGGATGATGGTCAGAGAGAGACAACGATCAGAGGTAGATTTTAAAGGTGGAGAATGAGGCAGAGAGATGGAGAGATTTAGGAAGGGAATTCTAGAGTTGCCAGTTGAAGGCACAAACAGCACTGATGGATGTGTGAAGTTGGATGTGTGCAAGGGGCCTGAATTAGAACAACAGAAATATCGGAGGATTGTAGGGCTGGAGGTTAGAAACATAGGGAGGGGCAATGAAACAGAGGGACTTGCAAACAAAGAATGAGGATTTTAAAATGGAGGTGTTGTTGAATTGAGGGCATGGATTTTGAAGGGAACTTGATTTGTGCTCTCAAATTTGCCCTTGCATGGACTAACACAGACCAGCAAATAAGACAGTAACTCAGATCTATCGCTGTACAGCATTACAGATCAAAAAACAATTTTCATTGATTCTTCAAACTGGAAAAACAATGCAGTCCACAAATTGGAATCTGATGCAGTCCCATCCGTGCTACCTTCCTAGCCTCAATACAGGCACATTATCTTCCATGCTGAAACATTTGATCAAACCAGTTCTGGATTCTCCATAATGGAGACAATCACTAAACCTGATCATATGTTGAATGAAAAGCAATTCCAAATCTGTCTTGGCACCAATATCCAGGGGGAAAGTCCGACCTTTTATTAATACAATAGTTCATTCCACAGGCCTTCTGGCTGCCACACAACCAGAATGTGGATTTGCAGGAACACTTAGGTACTGACTTGTTACCAATATGTGAGTGGGGGGAGGGCGGAAAACACACAGAATAGCAATCCAGGCTCTACAGAACTATTCATTCCCCTGAGAAACATCCCAACCGCAATCCTCATTGAGTCCACGGACCTTCATTGCATCGATGCTTAGTGGTGCTCAGCAGACCATGAGATAAGATGTGCCCATTATACACGCTCAGAAATGAAAACTTTTCAGGGCAAATCAGGAAAGAGCAGGTGAGTAAGACTATTTGATTATTCTTTCAAGAAGGGCTGGCACAGGTACAATGGGCTGAGTAGCCTACTAATGGCGTAACATTCAATAATTATAAATGAAATTGTGTTACAGTTCGCACACAGTAGTACATTAGTTCAAAATTGCAGGAATTAACTCAGTTAAAAAAAATTCCACAGATAATCTGCATTCCTCATTCTTGAGCTCAGTCCCACTCGTGGCCCTACCCTGCCTCTATCTAACCTTCCTCAGGCCTATACAGAACTCGTTTCCTCCTGCAGTGCACCTCAATTTCCTTCATCAACCAATTTGGCTGTGCCGTTGACTCCCTAAACCCCGTAAACTCTGGAATTCCCTCTTTAAACCTCTCTCTTTCTTCAAGCGACTCCTTAAAACCTATCTCAGTGACTAAGCTCTCAGTCAGCCTTCTTTGGCTCAGTGTCAATGTTTGACTGAGCAAGCTCCTGCAAAGCCGTATGGGATGTTTTAATATGTTAAAGGTGCTGGATAACATTGTTGCTTCAGCATCAGAGGGGAACCTGGAGCAGCCATTTGATAGTTAGAGACCTCCTGAACTAGAATACGGTTTCTAATCTGGCTTGCCAGCTTCAAGCCCTTCAGCCGCAGTTGACGTTCAGGAACCTGCTTCGACACTGGAGAGGGATCCAGGCACGTTATTGTGGTGTGGTTTCATGGGAGGATTGTTTGAAATGTTTTGGGAAAGATGAGGCAAGGTAGGAGGTGGCTCATATAGAGCATAAATACAGCTTAGAGCTGCTGGGTCATGAGCTGTTTTTGTGCTATAAGCACAATATAACATTAGAACAATTTAGCGATTTGAAATTCTCGATTGCTCTAGTTGCTCATAAGATGACATATCTTCCAAAGATGTGCTGGTCAGGTGGATTGGCCATGCTAAATTGTTCTTGGTGTCCCAAGATGTGCAGGTTAAGGAGATTTGCGGGATAAATGCGTGGGGTTACGGGGATAAGGCAGGATGTAGGCCTGGGTAAGATTCTCTGTTGGAGAGTCCTTGTAAACTTGATGGGCCAAATGGTCTCCTTCTGTGCTGTAGGGATTCTATGATATTCTGCACTTGGTGAATTTTAACATTAGAATTCAGAGCTTTAAAGTCTCAGACACTGGAGAAGATTAGCCTTTGGAATTAGTGCCAGTACCTTCAGTGGGTCATTGCTGAAATTCTGTCCTGCCAACTCCCCAATACATTTGCTGACACTTCAGGGATTTCCTATTAGCAATAGGGTAGAGTATTTAATATGTCAGCCCACATCCGGGTGGCTATATTGAACACAATTGCAAATATCAGGAATCATTATGCAACATACTTGCCACAATATACTCCACCACCACCACCCAGGTGCCAAGCATTTCTGACAATGTTGCTACATTAATATGTGTCTATGTTAGTACACTTTCAAATTAAAATTTCATCAGCTGCCAGGCTCCAGAAACCTCCATCAACAATCACACTCCCCACCACACAGGGTAGGAATCCCACAAGGAGCCAGTCAAAAGTATGACACCATGTTTCACCTCAGGAAATGACTCTGGTCAGGACCAGCCTCACCAAAGTTGTGTTGTTGTAGACGCTCCGAGAGAGTTGACTCCAGAATGTCATTGTTGTACACTACAGGATTTAAGTCAGTAAGCGTCCTATATAAAGCCAAACAGCTGATTGGTATCATTTAAAGACAAAGAGTAAAGATTTGATACCACAATATATTCCAGCTTTCACCCAGTGCAGTCAGACTGGAGAGTGAACCCACTGCCCTTTGGTTTTTAGGCCGTTTATAGTATAGAGATCAAGTTGCTGACCTTGACTCTATCAGTAACATTATCGAATTCGAGTCAGCAAGATCCTGAGGGTTCTTGACAAGGTGGATGTGGGAAGGACATTTCTCCTTGTGGGTAAGTTCAGAAGGAGGGGCTCTGTTTTAAAATTAGGAGTCGCCCTTTTAGGACAGAGATGAGAATTGTTTTCTCTGAGTTGTGCAACATTGGGAACTCTACCTCAGAAGTCGGTGGAGGTGAAGTCATTGAATATTTTTAAGGCGGAGGTAGATAGATTCTTATTAGGCAAGGGAATCAAAGGTTATCAGAGGTGATAGGAATGTGAAATTAGAAATACCAACATAATCTTAATGAATGGTGCAGCAGGCTTAAGGGACCGAATGGCCTACTTCTGCTCCTATATGTTAGTATGCAAGGTGTGGTTTCAAGCGCCACTCCACGCTGTGAGCACAAACCTACCCCCACGCAGTACCAAGGAAGCACTGTGCTATCAGGGATTCTATTAAACAGAGGTTCCAGCTGCCTTGGTGGGAGTATATCTATCCCTCAAATCAACAACACTAAAAATGATTGCAAAGCACTTCAGGACGTCCTGAGATAGTGAAAGGCACTATACAAGAGCAAGTTCTCTCTTTTCTCATCTGAGAAATCAGGATAGATATGCTTCCATTACACCAAGCAAAAGATTTGATTCTGTGGAACTTTTCCCCAGTATGGCTGATGGCCAAATCACAAAATCAAAATGGCCCCCTTGTTCAGCACAATAGTTTATACTGGCAACAAGGAGTTGAACTGTTGAACTGTGTGACACAAGTTGTACTTAATATTCATGGTTGGGTTAATAGCTTACTTGGAGCATTTATATTAGCAAGAATTAATGCCATCGGCAAGTAATTTCTAAAATTACCACACTATCTTTTTCCCATGTAATCACAGTCCTGGTTCCTAACAGGGAGTGTGAATCAGCAGACGATCAGTCAAGGTTGACCGTTCAGCCGAGCGCTTAAATATGCCCATCATAGATGTGATTCGTTTCATCACTTCTGTCTGCCACCATTAAGTGGAGTGCCTCATGATGAAGAAACATTGCACTTCAGCCACCAGGACAAGCAAAGAATACTCTTCAGCACTTTGAACTGGTGCTCAGTGCAGCTCTGGTAGAAGTCTACATGCCACCTGTTCAGCTTCTCTCCAATAAATCACAAGCCAACTCAAGTGATTTAAGTTCCATTGGGCTTTAATCACAACTACATTGGAATGGTAAACAAAAGTAGATTTGTACCCATGAGTTTCTACATCGCAACACGTTGACCTCACTGAGGATTAGTTCGTGTTAGGGGAAACTTCCACAAAGAAGGGTGAAGGAGGGAAGAAATCATTGCACTGTCTTCTTCCTTGCATCTGATACCATAGAGTCATATAGCACTGAAAAGGCCCTTTGGCCCATCGAGTCTGCACTGACTATAACTACAACTAAAGGCATGCTAGTCCTATTTTCCTGCACTTGTCCCATATCCTTGAATGTTATGATATTACAAGTGCTCATTCAAATATTTTTTAAAGGCTGTGAGATTTCTGGCCTCCACTATCTTCCCAGGCAGTGCATCCCAGATTCCCACAACCCTCTGAGTGAAAAAAACTTTTTCTCGTTTAAAGTTTTTAAAAAGTTTATTTATTAGTGTCACAAGTAGGCTTACATTAACTCTGCAATGATGTTATTGTGAAAATCCCCTAGTCGCCACACTCTGGCACCTGTTCATGTACACTGGGGAGAATTTAGCACGGCCAATCCACCTAACCAGCATGTCTTTTGGACTGTGGCAGAAAACTGGAGCACCCGGAGGAAACCCGCGCAGACACAGGGAGAACGTGCAGACCCCACACAGATAGTGACCCAAGCCAGGAATTGAACCTGTGTCCCTGGTGCTGTGAGGCAGCAGTGCTAACTATGGTGCCACCGTGCCACCCACAAATCCTTTCTCAATTTTCTCAAATCCACTCCGAATTTCCTGTCCCTTAACCTAAAACCATGCCCCTCGTAATTGACCCTTCAACCAAGGGGAACAGCTGCTCCCTACTCACTCTGTCCATACCCCTCATAATCTTATACCATGTCCCCTCCTCAGCCTTCTTTGCTCTAGAGAAAATAATACAAGCCTATCCAGTCTCTCCTTATAGCTCAAATGCTTCAACCCAGGCAACATCCAGGTGAACCAGCACTGGATTTTTCTTTTAAGAAACTCAAGAACTTCTCCAAGACTCAGTGAACAAAGTATGGAGCAGGCCATCACATACCACACAAATTCCAGATCCAACATCAATGGGCACACTGAGTCTTCTGGATTTTCAATTCGTTTCTTGCTCCTATTCATGATTCAGAAACCCTTGTTGAAAAGAGTATGTGTGTGGGTGATGAACATGGACAAGATCAAACTGAACGGAGATAGCCATGATTATTCTCAACTGTAGGTTCAAGTCTCACTCCACAGATTTGAGCACAAAATCTCAGCCAATATTCCAGTGCGGTACTGAGGGGGTGCTGCACCACTCTAGATGGCACCTTTCGCATGAGATTTAAACTAAGGTTCTGGCTGATCTCTCAGGTAGATGTAGTAGCTCCCATGGCGTTATTTCGCGAGCAAGTCCTGACCATGATGTATCCCTCAACTGATACAACTAAAAAGAAAAGGAGTCTCATCCTTTATCTCTTTGCTGTTTGAGGATCCTTGCTGTGAAGTTGGCTGCCAACTTCCTGCCTTACAACATTGACTGCACTTCAAGAAATACTTCACTGAGTGTAAATTGCTTCGAGACATTCAGAGGTCATGAAAGTCACGATAGAAAAGAGTCGTTTTTAAAATAGAATGTCGAGAAACATTATTTCACCATAATGTGACAAATGCTATTGCCCAATGTGTTTACAAAATGGTGAAACCAGGATTGCAAAATAATTGCAATTCCTCAGCCAAAATCAAACCAATAATAGAGTTAAACATGGTTTCAATGAAGGTAAGAGGTGAAGTCAGGATCAGATTCAATGTTGCTTTGTTTTGCAACTCAGCCAAAGCTGGGAAATAACTGCCTTCAAGCTCTGTAGAGTGGAGTCACCTCGCTTCTGATGGATTATGGATAGTGCACAAGGGGTTAAAAATAAAAGTTTGATGCCAAGCTCTGTACATGGTACACATCAGTTTTCAATTGTCTTAACCATCTTTCATATCTGCATTTCTCTTTTAGCCCACAGAAATCAGAAAAATGATGCATGTCGGTGTCTTGTAATAGGAATATTAGGAACGATGTTATCAGTCCTGTGGTGTGTGACCCTTATAAGGCTCAAAATTTCACATTAAATGAAAAAAGATGTTTTTATGATGAAGACAGGATGTGAAATATAAATTTGATCTGTTATGTACAGTATAGCTAGGACTAAAACCCTTACCAAATTTCAAAATGGAGGCTGGAGTTAGGCTGCCTCCAGGAAAATTGGCCTGCTCGTCAGACCTGGAAATTCAGCCGATAAGGAGCGCTCAGGGGCCCTCTGGCAAAAATGGGAGCAATGCACACAAATAAACCATGACCATGAGATATATCCATCCTGGATGGATTGTGTGTGTCAGCACCTCTGCCCCAGAAATGAATTAAGTTGAAAGTCGCTTGCCTGACGGGGCTGTCTGCTGGATATGTTAATCTCTGATAGTTAACAGACCAGAGAATACAGAAATTCAATTACTCCGATTGCTGAACCATTAATGCAAGATTTTTGCCGATAGACAGGAACATCCTGCCATTAACAACTATCTCCATAAGGCACAAGATAAGCTGTGTACTCAGATTGTCTGTGAACTTCAACAGCACGGCTGTAACCTGAAAAACTTTCACATGCCAGAGACATGGAGTTCTGATTACACAGATTTAATTCTACTTGGGGCTCTGACCTCAGAACTGAAACTTCATTTTGCTTTGTGAAAGCCTACTGAAGATGACTACTTCCATTCCAAGAGATGAGTTCTTTATAACTCCATGCAATACAAGTAACGTCATCGTTTGCTGCCTTTAACTGCCTCCATGAATTGATCCAATTGTAAGTAAATCAGAATACTGGTGTTAACCTGAGAAACTTGCTCTGATGATGTGGTATTGTCTGCCTGCCCAACAAAGAAGGTGAACATGTTGGGAATTTCATGAGATATCCAGAGACCAATAACACTCGAAAGATTGACTAAATTCTGAGCGCATTATTCCATTCGCAGTAAAATGTTGGTCCATCAGATCAGAAAATCCAAACTGGAATTGCTTGCTTCTTTCACTAACTAATGGCATGCCAACAAAAATCACAGGAAGGTATGATTTTTGAAGACGTAATTTTGATGGTAGGTTATTAATTATTGAGTAAATTAAGCATTTTCTCATTTGCGTTTCAAAGACAGATTGCATCTCTATATTCCGACATGGATGTTCCAGAAATTGAGATAGAAAACAAAAACTCAAAAATTTGAACCTGGTATACAAGGGAGTAACGAGATTTCAAGGATTTTCATTCTGTAGAATGTCATAACTTAAACTTTACTGTCCTCAATAAGACAATCCACTCACAAGGTAGAAAATATGATGAGAGATGACAGGGTATGTAGAAATTACTATATGATTAAAAGATCAAGATTCATCCAGTTCACCTACTACCATCTTGATAGTTGCATGACAAAATGATAATTGAGTTGTTAGCTCGTCAATCCTTATCAAATAGTCCACAAAAGACGTAGACATGATGTGAGGAAAACCACAGTGCTGAAACATTTTGGGAATCTGTAGTCCAAAGTCCAAACCTGTAGTTCTTCCATTGAAAGCAAGAGGTATAGGCTAGGTTGACCAAGCCTGCAGTCTGGTAAGGAGTTCTACAGTCTTGAGGTCCACGGATAGAAGACATGAGAGTAAGAGAGACAACGATGAGCCAATGTTGTTCCTTTGTTTAAAAAGGGTAGCAAGAATAATCCAGGTAATTACAGGCCGGTGAGCCTTACATCAGTGGTAGGGAAATTATTGGAGAGGATTCTTCGAGACAGGATTTATTCCCACTTGGAAATAAGTGGACGTATTAGTGAGAGGCAACATGGTTTTGTGAAGGGAGGTCGTGTCTCACGAACTTGATCGAGTTTTTCGAGGAAGTGACGAAGATGATTGATGAGGGCGGGGCAGTGGATGTTGTCTACATGGACTTCAGTAAGGCCTTTGACAAGGTCCCTCATAGCAGACTGATGCAGAAGGTGAGGTCGCATGGGATCAGAAGTGAGCTAGCAAGGTGGACACAAAACTGGCTTGGTCAAAGAAGACAGAGGGTAGCAGTTGAAGGGTGCGTTTCTGAATGGAGGGCTGTGACAAGTGGTGTTCCTCAGGGATCAGTGCTGGGACCTTTGCTGTTTGTAATATATATAAATGATTTGGAGGAAAATGTAACTGGATTGATTAGTAAGTTTGCGGACGACACAAAGGTTGGTGGATTTGCGGATAGCGATGAGGACCATCAGAGAATACAACAGGATATAGATCAGTTGGAGACTTGGGCGGAGAGATGGCAGATGGAGTTTAATCCAGACAAATGTGAGGTAATGCATTTTGGAAGGTCTAATACAGATAGGAAATATACAGTAAATGGCAGAACCCTTAGGAGTATTGATAGGCAAAGAGATCTGGGTGTACAGGTACACAAGTCACTGAAAATGGCAATGCAGCTGGAGAAGGTAGTCAAGAAGGCATACGGCATGCTTGCCTTCATCGGCCAGGGTATTGAGTTTAAAAATTGGCAAGTCATGTTGACGCATTATAGAACCTTAGTGAGGCAGCACTTGGAATATAGTGTTCAATTCTGGTCGCCACACTACCAGAAGGATGTGGAAGCTTTGGAGACGGTACAGAAAAGATTTACCAGGATGTTGCCTGGTATGGAGGGCATTAGCTATGAGAAGTTGGAGAAACTTGGTTTGTTCTCACTGGAGCGACGGAGGTTGAGGGGAGACCTGATAGAAGTCTACAAGATTATGAGAGGCATGGACAGAGTGGATAGTCAGAAGCTTTTTCACAGGATAGAAGAGTCAATTACTAGGGGGCATAGGTTTAAGGTGCGAGGGGCAAGTTTTAAAAGAGATGTACGAGGCAGATTTTTTACACAGAGAGTGGTGGCTGCCTGGAACTCGTTGCTGAGGAGGTAGTGGAAGCGGATACGGTAGTGACTTTTAAGGGGCGTCTTAACAAGTACATGAATGAGATGGGAATAGAGGGATATGGTCCCCTGAAGCGTAGGGGGTTTTAGATAAGTCAGGCAGCATGGTTGGTGCAGGCTTGGAGGGCCGAAGGGCCTGTTCCTGTGCTGTAATTTTCTTTGTTTTTTGTTCTTTGATGAGGTTTTATTTGAAACAGCCAGAGAGAAGGAACAACAAACACATAGAGTTAAGAAACATTAGGGAGGAAAAGGTTCAGGGGAATAATGGAAACATTATGACAAATACGTTTGCTTTGCCAAGATGTTCTCTGCTTGGATCAGAACTGCAAATGCAAGCAATAGATCTGCAATTGTGTGCGCGTTGCAATTTAGTAAGCACCAACAAAGCACTGTTACACAAAATGAAAATCTATTCCACAATCATGTTGTTGCTCTGAATCACAAATTGACTGTTTGTATTTGCAAGAAAAATGTTTATAGAGTGGTACTTCACATGACTTATGAACAGGACATAGTTCGGAAGTCAAAGGTTAAATGGATGTGGCGCAATTCTGTTTGGATCAATTGTTTTGTGTTGAAGGTAGTGCAATTACTTAATTAAAATACTTTCTACAATTACACATGCACCTTCTATTCAGGTCTTTAAGAAAGGATTAAAATCCCTAAAACAAAAGCAGCGAGTTGTACTGAACAAGTTCAAATATAAGGCTACAAGTCAAAGATCTTAGATCTAGCTGTGCAATGAACCCAACCTTTATGCACCTTCTGCCTTCCCTAGAAACATGTTAATGTTGATTGGTAAGCACTAAGCACTGCTCATGATCATATCGAGGAAGAAACGTTATCAGGACTGATTTTGATGGGTTGCAGACCATTCTATTATTGGGGTTTGGTGGGGGAAGCAGCTGCACAATTCTATGGATAGGATTTGGAACAAAGCTATTCAAAGGTGGGGTTTTTAAATTCATTCGTGGGACATGGGCGTCACTGACTGGCCAGCATTTATTGCCCATCCCTAGTTGCCCGAGGGCAGTTGAGAGTCAACCACATTGCTGTGGCTCTAGAGTCACATATAGGCCAGACCAGGTAAGGACGGCAGATTTCCTTCCCTAAAGGACATTAGTGAAGCAGATGAGTTTTTCCGACAATCAACAATAGTTTCATGGTCATCGGTAGATTCTTAATTCCAGGTATTTTTTATTGAATTCAAATTCCGCCATCTGCCTTGGCGGGATTCGAACCCGGGTCTCCAGAACATTAGCTGAGTTTCTGGATTAATAGTCCAGCAATAACTAAGCCATTGCCTCCCCCTACTAAAGGTAGTGATTTTTGATTAGACTCTGGAAAATTAACATTTTGAAAACTAACAACACACGCACTGTGCTTCCTCCATTGCAAAACTGACTACACCTCAAATATTCTGTGATCACTGCGATGCAGTAGGGAAACATTGTGGCCAATCAAGGTTCCAAATTCACCGTAAGATAATGACCAAATGATCCATTTTAGTGATGTTGCTCAATGATAAATATTGTCCAAGAGAACTCCTCTGCTTTACTTTGTAAAGTACTTAGGAATATTTGATGTTCACTTGAGAGAGCAGATAGGGTGTCCAAAGTCAGCACAATGCAGCACTACTTTGAGTAATGCACTGGAGTGTCAGCCTAGATATCGTGCTCAGGTATCTGGAGGAGGCTTTAACCTATAACTTTCTGACTCAAAAGCAGACAGAGAACTAGCTCTGATACCTGAGAAGGGGAAATGTAATTGCATCAAGAGTTTTGAAACAGCAGAGTATTTCAACTATTATTTGAGGAACTAGTGGCAAATCAATTTAAAATTCTCTCAAGGGGTGAGAATTAATCAGATTTGTTCAGTGTATGGAATCATTTGCAAATGGAAGAAGTTGAGACTGAAACAAGTACATCCTTTTAAAGAGAATGGATAAATATTTGAAGCAGAGGAGTGTACGGGCCCATAGGGAGTGATCTGGGCAGTGGACTTTAAGTTTGGGTCGCTCTAGCAAAGAGCTAGCACAGCCACAACAGACTGAATGGCCTCGTTCTGTGCTGTAAACAGCTATTTCATAGGGCCAGATGCACGATGATGCTTCAATGCTGACCAAGTCACTGTGTTTGCACACACAACAGAACACAGTGAAGAGTTTTACAGAACGTATCACCAGGACAATGCCACCCTTAACCAACCTGGTTATCCCCAAAGACTTGCATTTCTGAAAACTCTGGATTAAATCCCCATCCACATTAAATGGGTACTTTTAGTCAGTAATCTTTAACTGCTGCCACGGCAAAAATCTACATTGCTCTTTCCTCTCCCCAGATGTACAAGTCCTGTTATTAAATATAAATGGAATTTAGCCTAATGTCATTTAATCACATTTCCTTTCGGCAGCTGCTCTTATTTCATTGTCAATTTGTGGAAGTCTGGTATTTAGTGCTAACAGGCGGCCTATGGATGGGTTGCACTGGTAACTGATAGCACTGAAAACACTGCCCTGCGGAGTGCAACTTATTGATCTGCTTCAAGTTCCAACAAAACAATTTAGTGTGACAACTGCAGGGCTTGACTGCAACTCCCCATTCTCAGTGAATTCTGCTCAACTCCCAGCCATCTGCAATCTTTTCACAAACATCTGCCGGGTTAAGCATTAAAGTACCATGGTGTTCATATAGATTCTGCCCCGGATTGCTTATCTCAAATCTCGTGGTGGATTATGATCGAGTGTTATCAATACTTACAAACCACATCCAACTCTAAAATATGGAATCTAGACTCTTAATCTAGTCAATTACAGTAAGATGACAGCATGTCTTCTGAATTACCCAGAATTCATAGCACAAATATAGGCCATTTGACCTAACTGGTCTTTGTGCCACATGAGCCTCCTCCCAGCCTTCTTCACCTAACTTCCTTAGCACATCCTTCTAGTCCTTTCTTCCTCGTGTACTTATCCCTTAACAGGGATAAATAACATTCCATTCCAGAGAGGGTTTACAGAGCTGCCCTATAAGGCAAAGTTCAAATCCGGTGTAAAGAGAGAACATAAAGGGCCTCCCACTGTTAATTTCTACAAAATAGAACTTCAGTCACCGACATTTCAAATAGCACGTTGATAAAATAACTTCAAAAATTTGCATTCACATGTGGTATTTGGAGTTGTTCCAACAAAACATCAACTTTTTTCCCCTCATCAAATTCTACCCACACACAGTACAACTGAAACACTTTGCCGGCTGCTCTCATTCCCTGGTGAAGCACTACTTTCTCAAATCACGTTGGATGACACATCACACACCTACTCATCAGAGACACAGGTAATAATAGCACTGTACTTGTCCCAAGGTCAAGCTTGCATCTTCCTTTGCAGAGGTTCGTCTCTATGACGGACTGGCAGCTGTTCTCCAGCTTCATGCCCTGCCACAGATGCCCCAGCTTGCAGTAGGGGCTGTATGATTGAAGGACCCGAGGGGAGGCCATGGTGCTGTTCTGCCATTCAAACTAGAAAAATGTCACTCTAATGTACATTACGTGCACAAAGCACTCCGATAAAGAATGCATTCATACTGTAACCGATGCTAATCACATCCACTCAAAGATCTTGCATTCATAGAACACCTTTAACATAACCATGGATGCAAGGTAAATATCAAGATAGTGGGTATGAGGTGAGAACAACTGACAGCTTGCCCCAAGAAATTGGTTTTGAGGAGATATGGAGACAGAGAGGAAATTCCAGACAGTAGACCTAACTTGGCTAAAAACCCAGCTGCCAATGGTGGTCCAGATGAAAGAGGCAAATAAACGGAAGGCTTGTATTAAAGGGAGTGCAAGACTGGAAGTTATATATAAGTGGACGTGGAATTAGACTATCAACTTACAGAGGCTGGGATGGTGCGGGTGGGCAACATTTCAATCATTAGTTGATTCAGTAGTCAGTCACAACAGGAGTAACGTCCCTCGCTCCTGGCAGGGTCACAATGGCAGCAAGGTCAGGGGGAGATGTCAAACAAAGTGCAATCCAAAAAGTCCTCAAACGCAGAAAAGGTGAAGAAAGACTGTGTGACCCACCAGCTGCAAAGGCAGAAGACAGCTACAGGATTAAGTGGTCCCAGTCATCATAGTTTGACACGTCACTGAAATCTGACTACCAACCCGGCAAGACTATGTGGACAATCTTATATAGACAACCAAGGTCCCCACATTAAACAAAGACATGCATAGGCTTTCACCATGTCCA
Organism: Mustelus asterias; assembly: GCF_964213995.1. NCBI lineage: Eukaryota > Metazoa > Chordata > Chondrichthyes > Carcharhiniformes > Triakidae > Mustelus > Mustelus asterias. The sequence goes on along the minus strand of NC_135804.1, from coordinate 55,440,827 downwards.
TTTGCCAAGTCCTGTTTTAAGGGAGAATTGGCATGGGGAACACAGCTACAAACATGGAAACCCCTAGTCAAGAATCTGCACACAGGTGACAAATGTATGAAGGTTGGTGGACACCTATGTTGGGACAAGAGTGTATTGGAGCAGCAGCATCTGTGACTGAGCAATTCCCGTCAGGGTATCCTCAGCTCACCCCATTGTGGAGCAGGGTAGAAAAGATGCCAAAAAATAAACTGCTCCACTTCCTCTTTGCTGGGGAACCCACCCCTTGTAGCACCACCATCCTGTGGTCAAAGAAAGAAAACTCCATAATTTGCAACTCCTGGATAATTGCAAGTGTGACCAGCCGGAAAGAAGAACTGCAATCATATCACTTGAGCTATCAAGACTCTAGGTTGGCATTGCCACACTAAGATGAAGACCTGCCTTCCTGGGAGGGGCAGCTGAAGGAACAAGAAGGGACATACACCTTCTACTACAAAGGAAAGGCTGACAGCGACCATTGTGTCCATGAGCTGGTTTTACTGAGCGGAATGGGGTCTTGGATGCACTGCCAAAACTCCCCAATCGTATAAATGAAAACTCATGACATTTCACATGTGACTCAGCCATAACCAATATGGCATCGTCATCAGTGCTTAAGCCCTGACCCTCAACCCTGATGAAGATGTTACAGAAAAGTTCTATTCTGACCTTGATGGAATCCTCACTGTCTTCACAAAGGAAGAATAGATTATCTCTGGGGGGACTTTAATGCCAGGGTTGCTTGTGACTCTGATGTCCGGAGTGGAACCATTGGGATAACAGAATGGGGAAAGCCAATACAAAATTGTGCCCTCCTGCTGAAAATAGTGTGCTGAGCAAGTCCTCATGATAACAAGCACCCAAGGTCAAAGACATCCTAGATCAAAGTATTGGTATCTCCTGGGTTATGTTTGGGTCAAAGATCCAAGTGATGTCAGTATCATTACATCCATAATAGATGACTGATGCCTGCTGGGTAGATGATTGACTTGCTCGATTGATGATGAACATCCACCTAGCAGCGAGACATCGTAAGGCCCAAAGTCTAAAAGGGTCTAAAAAGATCAATGCCTCTGCTCTAAAGCAGCCCAATCAAAAAGGAGGATCCTAAGGGCAACTCATGACCACAACCACAACCATCTTCCTATGTATCAGGTATGACTCCAACCGGCGGAGAGTTTGCCCCCGATTCCCATTGATTCCAGTTTCGCTAGGGCTCCTTGATGCCACACTCGGTCAAATGCGGCCTTGATGTCAAGGGCTCTCATCTCATCTCAAGAATTGAGTTGTTTTGTCCATGTTTGAACCAAGGCTGTAATGAGGTCAGGAGTTGAGCAATCCTGGCGAAACCCAAACTGGGCGTCACTGAGCAGGTTATTGCTGAGCAGGTGCTGCTTGATAGCACTGTTGATGACCCCTTCCATCACTTTACCGATGATCGAGAGTAGACTGATTGGGCAGCAATTGGTGGGGTTGGATTTGTCCTGCTTTTTGTGTACAAAACATACCTGGGCAATTTTCCACATTGTTGGGTCGATGCCAGTGTTGTAACTGTACTGGAAGAGCTTGGCAAGGGAGCGGCAAGTTTTGGAGCACAAGTACTATTGCCGGAATGTTATCAGGGCCCATTGCCTTTGCAGTATCCAGTGCCTCCAACCATTTCTTGATATCACGTGAGTGAATCGAATTGGTTGGGAGTCTGGCATCTGAGATGCTGGGGACCACTGGAGGAGGCCGAGATGGATCATCCACTCGGCACTTCTGGCTGAAGATTGTTGCGAATACTTCAGCCTTACCTTTTGCACTGATGTGCTGGGCTCCCCCATCATCGAGGATGGGGATATTTGTGGAGCCGCCTCCTCCAGTGAGTTTTTAATTGTCCACCACCATTCACGACTGGATGTGGAAGGACTGCAGAGCTTAGATCTGATCCGTTGGTTGTGGGATCGCTTAGCTCTGTCTGTCACTTGCTGTTTTTGCCATTTGGCATGCAAGTCGTCCTGTTTTGTAGCTTCACCAGGTTGACACCTCATTTTTAGGTCTGCCTGGTGCTGCTCCAGGCATGCCCTCCTGCACTCTCCATTGAACCAGGGTTGATCCCCTGGCTTGATGGTAATGGCTGAGTGGGGGATATGCTGGGCCATGAGGTGGCAGATTGTGCTGGAGTACAATTCCGCTGATGTTGATGGCTCACAGAGCCCCATGGACGCCCAGTCTTGAGTTGCTAGATCGGTTCGAAGTCTGTCCCATTTAGCGCGGTGATAGTGCCACACAACACGATGGAGGTTATTCTCAATGTGAATGCGGGACTTCATCTCCACAAGGACTGTGCGGTGGTCACTCTTACCGATACTGTCATGGACAGATGTATCTGCAGCCGGCAGATTGATAAGGATGAGGTCAAGGATGTTATTTCCTCTTGTTGGTTCCTTCACCACCTGCTGCAGACCCAGTCCTAGCACCCTGTAGTAGAATCCACGGAAGAGCTACAACATGCAATTGAATGGCAAATGACTAAGCCTGCTGGAATTCATCTGCAGAGCTTAGGTTGGTTCAGATGTCCCAAGTTATACTCTTTATTCCAGCTGAAGTTCTCAAAGCTGGTGTGTTTTTACTCACTTCAAGGCTCCATTCCTCTGGATGCATGAGAAAAGATAACTCCCCCAGACTTCAGCTATGCATCAATTGTAACTATCTTCAGGAAGGCAGATAAATCACACTGTGGGAACTAACAAGGTATTTCTCTCTTGCCCATTGTTGGGAAAATCCTGACACACATTCTCCTGAATCGCCTATGGCCTGTAGCTGAGAAAACCCTCGCTAGACACAGTGCGGTTTTAGACCTTCCAGATGAACCTCTGACATGGGACTATCTGGCAACAAATACATGAAAAATGTCGAGAACAACACCAGGAATTCTTCATTGTATCATTGACCTGACCAAAGCATTCGATTCAGTGGATTGGGCTCCATAGATTTGGATTTCCAATAAATTTCATCACAATCCTGCATGATGATGTGATTGCAACTGTCTTGAATGGGAGACCTGAAACAGACAGATTAAAAACCTGGACCAGGGTCAAGCAAGGCTGTATGATCATCCCACACTATTTATAATCTACCTGACGGTGGCTATTTACCACAGAGATCAATTATCCTCTGGTGCAAGTATACTGCATAGATGGAAAAATCTTTAACCTCAGTCGCCCCCGTGTCAAAACTAAATACACCACCGTAGACATACATGATCTACAGTTTGCAGATGACTGCAGCACACCTTGCATCAGATTTGCAAACCACTTGCCATTTTTTCAATTCTGCATCCAATAAACCTGGTATGTCCTTGAATGTTTCCAAAACAAAGTCATATCAACCCACATCTGGTCAGCCAAATATTCCACCTCCCATGTATGTTGAAGGAGACATTCTGGAATATATTGAACATTTGGCAGCCATCTCTCCCAAAAGGCCACCATTGACGAGGAGATCCAACACCAGATCAGCTGCATCAGCTCAGCCTTCTACAAACTACAGCAGCAAGTATATTACAACACAGACATCTGCAAGTCAACACCCTCGTGCACAGAGCAGCTATGGCCACGACACTCCTGCATTGCAGTGAAAACCAGACAGTGTTTCAGAACACAACAGCGCTGGAGATATTCCATCAGCAATGTTCCTGCCACACCCTCCAGATTCAATGCGAGGACCAGCAAACAAACTCAAGTGTCCTTCTTGAAATCAGCTCCACAAACATTCAGGCACAAATCCTGCAAGATCACCTATGATGGACTGGGCATGGTATCCAGATGGCTAAAAAGCATCTCCCCCACTGGACCCTGTTTTCTCAACTCTCAAATGACCAGCGTTCCAGGGTAAGGCAAAGAAAATGCCGCAAAGTCACTCTGAAGCTCTCCTTGAAGTGCGGCATTATTGACATTAATAACTCGGAGGAGCTTACTACCAATCAAATTGAATTGAATCATGCTTTGAGTCACAACATCTCAATGATGAGGCAACGCAGCGACAGAGAAGGAAACTAAAGAAAGCAAATCCATTAGTCTAACTACCTCATGGGATGTCCTGCCCATGAGCCCAAAGACCTGTGGATTGAGAATCAGCCTGCTCAGACACATGAAGACCATGGCAAAAGCTCATCACCCTGTGCACGACAGTATTTAAATCCCACACGATAACGCAAGCAGTTGCAAGCAGAGGGTGGACCAAGAGATTCCTGAAGCTTCCCATGAATCAAACTTCCCATGATCAAAAGGAGAGCCAGCACAGAGAAAGGAAGAGAAACCCATCATACCACTAATCGCCACATACCGCCCACAGGGTAGAGAAATAAGTGGAATAGTCAAAAACAACTTTGAAAACTTAAAAAAGAACAACGAAACCTTAGAGAACTACAACTGAGTAGCACCTTATAAACAACGCAAAAACCTGAGGGACAGGTTAGTCAGAAGCAGGATAAAACTGCCCAAGGAGGAGAAATGCAGGAGTAAAAACTGCAAGACCTGCAAACATCTGGTAACACCAAAGGAAATAAAAACCCACCACACTAATATCAGCCTAGCGCTAAAGTCAAAAATCCGATGTGACCAACACAATGTGTGTATGCTATCCAATCTAAGATAATATACATAGGAGAAACAGGCAACACGCTAAGGGAAAGACTCTCACATCAGTGAGATTAAGACAAAAAAGGAAAACAAGGCCATAAACAGATATTTCATGCAACATGACATTGAAGCCCTAATTATTATGAAACTAGATACAAATGTTCATTGGACCACAGCAGAAAGGAAACCGGCAGAGAAGGTGTGGATCTATGAAATGAAAATCTTACCCCCCAATGGGCTAAACCTAGAACAAGGGAACACACAAACCACACAAGAACAGGGATAGACATGGATCTAAAAGATCAACTATCCAGACCACGGAGATCCAAAACGACAATGAATGATAACTAACAGAAACGAATAACACACCCAAGCAAACACTACTGAAAGAAGCAAAGGAACATAACACAACTGAGAAACCATAACACCAGTCACAGGTCAAGCGGGAACCACATACCATTCACAAACTACTAGGCCCCCCAAAGTCTGGGGATTCCCTCACACGCAGGAGAAAAAGCCAAGTAGAGAGTACCGAGACCAGAACTTCAAGGTAGGAAAGTACCACTAAATAACTGCATCCCAAAGGACAACTTCCCCGTAACACCCCTAAATACATACAGTTAAACAAAGAACGAACCACGGGGCGCGCCATGGACCCATCTCCTTGCCATACTCTCACATATCGACCATAAAACAGAAAGAAAGGCCCATAACTGACTCACTGTCCTATCAAGACCATCCCCATAACATAAACAGACTCAGAGATTAATCAAACACCTCCCCAACCCCCCTGCTCCTCAGTTTTTCCCCCAAACCGCCCCTTCCTCCCAAACAGATGCCAACCGGGGAGTCAGCAGAGCAGCAGAAAGAGGATATAAAGGAACATTAACAAGGAGGAGAAGGGATGGAACAACGAGGTGGCACACGAGTCTAATCTGGAGGACACAAGGCAAATGGGCAAGGGAGAACAAAGAAGAAGTGGCGGTAAAAGGGGAGGTGAACAACAGAGAAGGCAGCATTATGAGAAGACAGACATGTAAACCAAATATGTGAAATCATTCGTTTATGGGCGGCACGGTGGTTAGCACTGCTGCCTCACAGCACCAGGGACCCGGGCTGGACTCCCGACTTGGGTCTCTACCTGTGCGGAGCCTGCACGTTCTCCCCGTGACTGCGTGGGTTTCCTCTGGGTGCTCCGGTTTCCTCCCACACTCCAAAGATGTGCTAATTAGGTGGATTGGCCATAGTAAATTCTCCCTCGGTGTACCCTTCCACAGTAACTTCACTACAGTGTTAATGTAAGCCTACTAATATATAAATACATAAATTTGTCAAAGAAGTAATTTTGTACTGCCAACAAAAATTCTTGCCTCATGCCAAACCTATAAACCTTCCTGATAAACAAGGATGTTCCGATATTCCCTTGCTCCGGCAACTAATGTCCCCACACCAACCCAATACATACTACACCGATCCATACCCCCACATCCTGCCCACTACAACATAAAGCACCCACAAACAAAAAGTCACTCCATCCCACTAGCCCCGATAGCCCCCTCCCCCTGTCCACCCCAACAGACACATACACGGGAGGCAAAAGAGCCAAGACACGGGAAGACAACAACCCCCAGGAATTTTCCCCCCACCACCTGACCTCCCCCCAGTAGCCCACCTGCTACCCCCAGGAAACCGCCCACCTCCCCAATCCAGAGATTTACTCAGCAACAGGCTTACAAAACCTCCCCAGCCAGGAAACCCAAAGAAACTCTCCAACACACATCCCACCTTGACATCCACCCCAACACCCAGAAACACAACCTAACAGCCCCTTCCCCTAACACACACCACCTCAACCCAACCATCTAAAATACAGCAGAACCCATGCACCCACTACCCTCTTCCTCCAAGGGTCCCAACCAACATTCCCCCTCCCCACCCTTTTATCCCCCACATGAATACATGCCTCCATCCGCTGCTCTGCACAAGAAAAGACTAACAGGAGTAATAAAAAAGGAAAAGGCCCAGGAGACAAGAAGACAACAAGCCACAATATAAGGGCAAGGCATCACAGGGGGCAACAAGGGTTCGACGTGAGCCGAACAGAAAGGGGCAAGGCATGAAGAAAAGAGGGCATGTCCTCTCTCTGTCTGATCCCAAAAAAACATACCTCATGGGATGTCCTGCCCATGAGCCCAAAGACCTGTGAATTGAGAATCAGCCTGCTCAGGCACATGAAGACCATGGCAAAAACTCATCACCCTGAGCACGTGTCATCCTCAAAACAAGGGAAATCCAACGAAGAGCAGAAGCGATATCCAGTGAAGAATAGGATATGCGCAAGTGGGTCTCAGGCAAGTTGCAGTTTATGAAGAGTGAAGTATTAGTGTCATAGTCGAGTCTGGAGGTCACAAAAGGAGGTCTTAAGGATTACAGGAGAAAAGCCGAGGTAAAAAAGTGACGATCTTCCAGAAGCAAAAGCTGATGGATAGGATGTGCAGTTTAAAGCACAACTTGGGTTTCACCTAGCCAGATAATGGAGCGCCACAAAGCAGAACACCCTCAAGGAGGAAGTCTAGCTCTGTATTTCTTCAGAACTGTTTGAGTCTTCACACACAAAATGGATCATTTGAATTTTGTGCAAAGCTGAACCCTTCCACATCAAATGCTTCCTTGTAATTAAAATAATTTGGTTAATTATTTGTTGACTGCTGTCACGTCAGCAATACATGGCATAGAGATATGTGGTGTGGAGACAGAAAGATATGTGGTGTGGGGACAGAGAGATATGTGGTGTGGGGACAGAGAGATATGTGGTGTGGAGACAGAAAGATATGTGGTGTGGGGACAGAGAGATATGTGGTGTGGGGACAGAGAGATATGTGGTGTGGAGACAGAAAGATATGTGGTGTGGGGACAGAGAGATATGTGGTGTGGGGACAGAGAGATATGTGGTGTGGGGACAGAGAGATGTGTGGTGTGGGGACACAGAGATGTGTGGTGTGGGGACAGAGAGATATGTGGTGTGGAGACAGAAAGATATGTGGTGTGGGGACAGAGAGATATGTGGTGTGGGGACAGAGAGATATGTGGTGTGGGGACAGAGAGATATGTGGTGTGGGGACAGAGAGATATGTGGTGTGGAGACAGAAAGATATGTGGTATGGGGACAGAGAGATATGTGGTGTGGGGACAGAGAGATATGTGGTGTGGGACACAGAGATGTGTGGTGTGGGGACAGAGAGATATGTGGTGTGGGGACACAGAGATATGTGGTGTGGGGACACAGAGATATGTGGTGTGGGGACAGAGAGATATGTGGTGTGGAGACAGAAAGATATTGTGGTATGGGGACAGAGAGGTATGTGGTGTGGGAACAGAGAGATGTGTGGTGTGGGGACAGAGAGATATGTGCTATGGGGACAGAGATATATGTGGTGTGGGGACAGAAAGATATTGTGGTATGGGGACAGAGAGATATGTGGTATGGGGATATAGAGATTTATGGTGTGGGGACATAGAGATTTATGGTGTGGGGACAGAGAGATTTATAGTGTGGTGAGTGAAGTAGAGCTGTTTGGTTTCCTGCAGCTCAGCTTTTATGGGTTTGGTGGATGACCAAGGGACCAAGGTTTATTCTATGCTGGATATCAGAAGTGGTCACTCTCAGTGAGATAAAGGCCATAATGTTCTGGGCGTATGAGAAGAAGGAAATTAATATATTTGAAAAGAGTAAAAACTCACTAAATTATCATTTTTTATCAGCAGAACAAACTGGGCCAAACAACAGGACATTGAGACACTAAATCAGGTCCACAGATTGTTGGTCAGATACCATTTGGAAATGACTTATTGATCTATTCAATGCAAGGACTAGGGTCATGTTTCAGAATACAGAGTAATGAAAAGACAGGTTCTGTGAATGGGCACTCTCCAATGAGATAAAACTAACAAACTCCGAATCTTACTGTACAGGAGGAGGCCGTTTGCTCCATAAGATCTATGCTGGCTCCAACTAGCCCACTCCCCATAGTCCTGAAACATTTTCCTTTTCAATTCCTTTTGGAAGATAACTACGAAAAAGATTTCCTCCCCGTTTTAGGCAGCGCACCTCAATTCACAACCATTCCCTGTGTGCCCCACTGTTTCTCAAGAAGATTCCACTTTTATTTCTCATTGCAATCAGGAATGCTACTGCGATTTTTAAATGTTTTCGGTTTGATTTTGGCACCAATAAAGTATTCCCGCACTTGACCTTCAACGTTACATTTATTTTAAAAACAAAAATCTTCCGTAATTTTCCCTCCTGAAGGCTTTTGCTAGAGTGAAGCTGAATGAATACTGTTCAGTGACCAGTAGGTGACCCCCAAGTAGCCATCTTTGATAAGGGCAGAGGGGGAGGAGAGACTTCCTCCATTCCCAGTGCAACTGCCATTGACATGCATGCTGGAAATGTAGTTAGAAGTTTGCTATGAGTTATAGTTCACAGTGTGGACAAAGAGGTTGATGATCAGCCTATAAATCCCTCCAAAATGCCAGATAGTAGGTGGTAAGATTGGGCGAGTTTGCTGATCAGCCATACTGCAAAAGGCAATGGCAAACCACTGCCTTGTCTCCTGGGCCTTTTCCTTTTTTATTACTCCTGTTTGTCAAGTATAATCATAGACCCCCCCCCCCCCCCCCCCCCCCCCCTCAACCAATGGAAGTCCATGGTCATGGTATTTGAAGGAGGAGAAACTTTGCAGCAAAAGAAAGAATACACTGGACCAGAGAGGCCAGCGACCCTTTCTTTAAAAATGAACCGAAAGTGTCTTTTTTTAAATGTCGAAATGAAACTGTTGGGAGTCACAAGATGAAAATACGACATTTCTAAATCACTTTAGCAAATTCTCACGTGTCTCTGGTAGAATTCATAATTTGCATTTTTAATACATGAAATACCAATAAAAGAAAATCCAAATTAAAATATACCTGAATTAGGTTTGACATCCTACTACAGTTTTGTGGTAAAATCATTTTTAAAATCACATTTTAACTTAAGATGAGTAGAATTAAGACAATTTTTTCTGGCTATTAATTTTCATGATTAGAAAAATAGCACATTCAGAATAATTCACAATATCATCTATATTAGAAACAATATTGGCAATATTGGTCGCAACCACAGAACCTGTGTGGGGGTGAGGGGGAAATCACAGTCGAACTGGATCCTATCTGCACCCAATATTCAAACTCAACTGCACATCCCACGAGGGGCCATTGAATACTTTCTTTACCTTTCTCTTCAGCAAACAGAAGCGGCAAAATCTGGGTGCATCATCTTGACTGATCAGCCGACTCTGATACCCTAAACTCAGTTACACCCTGCTTTTACAAGCTGAATAAATCGGACAAGCTGTGTGACTGCTTCAAACACTGCAGTCACCAAATGGGGTCTGATACCTCTCACAGATTGGGAAGTCAATGTGTGGAAATCCTGAAGGACAATGTGCACCTTATCATGAAATAGGTTTTTGCTGAAATAAAATAAAAACCAGTAATTAATCGACATGCGCTGAAGTTAGTCTGGGTGCAACATATTACTGCACACTTCTGGGAAACATTCCAGGCTATAATAGATAGACTAACCATCTATTATAACCTGAAACATTCTTACAGTTTAACAAAAAAGCAGTGATCTTCTATAATGCCGTGCAACATAACTGACACATACAGAACCTGGTAATCTCACAGCAGTAAGTTAGGCTTTGTGGAGTAAAGGAACAACATTTTGTTGCCTATAGTTCAGAGTACATCGCTGCACTATTATTTCTAAATTAACTTGCAGACTTTATATATTGTAAGCATTGGTTGCTGTGATGGAGCAATTGCTCCCTCCTGATATAGACTGGGAAAGGCGTTGCTCAATGAAACTTCTCTGTGAGCAGTCAGCATGGTAAATAGTTGGCAATGCCCCTAATGGCATGTGTCACTATGTTCCGTTTTGACACAGGGTTGGTGTGCTGCATGAACGCACAACATAATGCAGGTTGCCTCACCACATGATCAGTTTGGTCGCTTGGCACAGAACCGACATGGTTCTTCTTAGCTGGTAACTGGCATGACTTCTGTTGGCACGAGATCAGTTTGTCCCTCATCAGCAGGTGATATGGCATCAACTCCCTGAGAGTATGTCAGTTTGTTCTCTTATCGGAACGTGTGTGGCTTCTCTTGGCACATGGTCAGTATCAGCATATCCCTGGAATAACCTCGCCTGACAGGGAAACTCATCCTTGTGCTCACGAATAGGAAAACACAAGTTGAAGTGAAAGTGCTGAAGCCCATAACCCAAATCTAACGAGTGAGAGGACAGGGCACTGGGCCCATTTTGATCATTTCAAAATGAATTTCAAAATGCAATCACTTCAATTATCAGTTAATCTGATTCATTAAATGAAAACGAGTGGGACACATTAAATTCATCGAGGAATAACATTTAACGGCAGTTTATTTTTAGTCCTTTACTCTCAACAGACAGAAAAAAGGGGCAGCACAGTGGTACATTGGTTAGCTCTGCTGCTTCACTGCGCCAGCGACCCGGGTTTGATCCCAGCCTTGGGTGACTATCCGTATGGAGCTTGCACGTTCTCCCCGTGTCAGCATGGGTTTCCTCCGGGTGCTCCGGATTCCTCCCACAGTCACAAAGATGTGCTGGTTAGGTGCATTGGTCATGCTAAATTCTCCCCCATGTACTCGAATAGGTGCCAGAGTGTTGCAACTAGGGGAATTTCACAGTAATTTCATTGCAGTGTCAATGTAAGCCTTACTTGTGACTAATAAATAAACTTTAATTAATGTGCAGGTTAGGTGGATTGGCTATACTAAATTGACCCTTAGCAGGTTAGGAGGATTGGTGAGGTAAACGTGTGGGGTTATGGGAATAGGGCTTGGATAAGATGCTCTGTCAGACAGTTGGTGCAGATTGGATGGACCAAATGGCCTCCTTCTACGGCGTGGGGATTTTATAAATTGATATAAGTGTTTTGCAGGAACAAGTGTCGAACTTTACTCGGGGGGTTCTTTCCAATCGAGGAGCAGCCCTGAAGTCAGAATTCGAGCATGGCCATTCAAAGGGGTTGTCAGGAAGCACTACTTCACACAAAAGGTGAGTGGAAATCTGGAACCCTTTCTCCAGCAAGCTTTTGTGAGGCTGGTTCAATTAAACATTTCAAAAGAGAGACTATTATATTTGTATTAGGTAAGGATATTAAAAAGATATGGAGCCAAGTCATTTAAATGGCGCTAAAACATGGATCAGCCATAATCTAATTGGATGGCAGAATGGGCTCGGTGGGTTGACTGGATTATCATACCTATACGGACCTACGGATTATCACATTTCCTCACGCCTGTGCTGTTCTATTCCTACGTCATGACCTCTGAGAAAGAACAATGCTTTGCTGAAGTTATTTTTCATCACATTAAACAAGTGAGAAGTGCAGTTGGAAGCTTGCAGCAAGGCTAACCACTCCAGCTCCCGCCCTCCCGTGAAGGATGAGACACCATGACTCTGCCAAAATGAGTTCTTAACATGACACTTTGGCTGAAAGTATGCAAGGTACAATTCCAGTTAGTGCTGTGTAATACCACAGTGCTGCTACTAGGCAGGGCAATTGTGAGAAGTGTTCTCAAGTTAATTCCGCTGACACCATAATTAAAACTACCAAGACATATTATGATTGTGGTCCACCTGCATTTGGATAGTGATTGGATAAAAACTTAGCCTGCCCAATTTGCATCCCACAGCTCAATAAATTATGTGAAAAAAACAACCCCCCATCCTTGCAAACTACCAGGCTATCTCCGTTCCCTCCTGCCTTTCCAAAGTCCTCAAATGTGTCGTCACCTCCCAAACCCATCTTTCCTGAATTCTCATGTTTGAATCCCTCCAATTACATTTCTGTTCCTGTCAGAGTACCAAATGCTTCCTATCATTGTCACAAATGACATCCTATGTGACTAAACCAAAGCTGAATGAGTCCGCCTCATCCTGTGAAAGTGTTCACATCAGCATCTTCTACCAATGCTTCTCCAATGGCACTCAGCTTGTTCCATTCTTATTGATACGGTCAAAGCCAGAATTTCTTTTCCAGCTCCCAGACCATTAACTTCAGTTCCCCAACAAGAGTCTACCCTCGCCCCACTCTAGTTCTCATCTATATGATGCCACTTGAGTGACATCATCCAGAGAAACACGTCATATGTACTCTGGTGCACTCAGCTCTATCTCACCACCATGTCCCTTCAGTGTCTCTGTTTATAGCCTGCTATTCCAACATAATGTACTGATGAGCAGAAATTTCCTCCAACTAAATATTGGGAAGTCTGAAATCAATGTCTTTGGTCCCTGCTACCAACTCCATTCTTTAGCTACAGGCTCCATCCCTCTCCCTGGCAACTGTCTGAAGCTGCCCCCAGATAGTTTGCAATCTTGGTGTCACATCAGTGAGACTATCCATTTCCACTAACATAACGTCACCTCTAACAACTCGGCCGTGCCTCAGCTCATCTGCTGTGAAAACCCTCATCCACCTCTATGTTATCTCTAGACTTGGCTCTTCCAACACACTCCTGTGGCCAGCCTCCAACATTCTACCCCCGTGAACTTGAGGGCACCCAAAACTCGGCTGCCCAATGCTCTTTCAAGCACCAAATCCCCATTACCCATCACCCCTTCCTTGCTGACCTACAATGCCTCCTGGCTGAGCAATGTCTCCATTTCAAATTTACAATTCTTATCCTCATCTTGAAATCAGTCCTTGGTTTCGTCCCTCCCCATCTCTGTAATCTCCTCTAGCCCCGCAGCCTCAGATATCTGCTCTCCTCTAATTCTGGCCTGTTGTGCATCCCCACTTTGAATTGGTCTGGCATTGGTGACAGTGACCTCCAGCCACCTCAGCCCTAAAGCTGTCCTTCCCTTTTTATCTTCACTTCTCTCTCCCTTTTACCACCTTTATTGAAAATTCTATTTGCCCAAGCTTTTGGCCACCTGCCAAATATCTCCTGTTGCTTGGTATCAGGTTTTGTTTTATAAAGCTCCCGAAGGGTCTAGGAATGCCTCATAAATATAAGTTGTTGTTCTGAACAGTGGGTAAGATATTGCAGAGGTTAAATTACTGAACTAGGAACCCAGGGAAGGAGACTTCCAACCATAACAGTGCAGTTATGTTATTTATCTAGAAATGGAAAGCTGATCTCAGTAAAAGTAACAATTTGTCATGATCCTATTGAATGGCGGAGCAGGCTTGAGGGGCTGAATGGCCTGCTCCTGTTCCTATTTCTTATGGTCTTAATTAAGCTGCTGGATTGCCGTAAAAACCCAACTGGTTCACTAGTGTCCTTTAGGTAAGGAAATCTGCTAACCTGCCCAATGTGTGATTTCAGAGATTGACTCTTAACTGCCCCCTGAAGTGGCCAAGTCAGCCACTCAGTTAAGGGCATTTCAAGGTGGGCAACAAATGCCAGTAGTGCCACTGCTGGGGCATATCTTGAGAATGAAACTTTAAAATACTATAAAGGAATGTGAGCAAATGGAAAGCCTGAGAGATTCTGTACAACTGGAGTAAACTGGTAGGCCTGAACCACTGGAGAGCTGAACTCGCTGGGATACAGAGAAATCAGAAAGAACAACTGTAGTGGGTGAAAAACTGCCCAGACATGCAGTGTGTTAATCAGCTGTGCCACAGAGTATTTGGATACGCCTGGCATTTCCCCACAGCTTCTTATGTAACTTTTTTTTAAAAGGTTGAATTTCTGTTAGAATGGAGAGAAATGTGTCCCAAATTGTCTTTCATAGAAACATTACAGTGCAGAAGGAGGCCACTCGGCCCATCAAGTCTGCACTAACTCTCCGAAAGAACATCTTACCCCCTCCCACCCTATTCCTGTAACTGCGCACATTTACCATGGGTAATCCACCTCACCTACACATCTTTGGACACTAAGGGGAAATTTAGCATCCTCTCCAAGCAAATCAGTTCCCACAGGATGCTGCCATTTCCCGTGAACTGAATTATAATTTGATACATGAAATATGCACCTAAAGTGTGAACTTGTGTCTGCCGGTGCAGACACTGTCTTCCGATCTCTTTATCACGGTGGAATCGTCAGACCATAGAACTCAGGCCCAGAAACTAATTTAGATTTTTCAAGTAAAATTATACAGAAGCAACAATAAATCTGCAGACAAACACAAGACTGGACTTAACTCCACACCACCTATTCCAAAATAATAAAACACTCCAGCAACTCTCTTTAGTAACCCCTGAACAATATAAAGTTTCACATCTGAAATGAAATGCCTTTTAGACACTGCCCCAACCAATCCACATAACAAGAAAACTGAAGAATGTGGAGGACCAGCCTAGTTATAAACCTCTTTCCATAGAACAATGGAAGATAAACTGCACCAGTCAAAATCCAAAACATCAAACTTCTCTCTGCAGTGATAAACTTCAAACCAGATCCCTGGACCAGAGACATTGTCACAGCTGCTTCTTCTCTAGTGCTATCACTTTACCCACATACACAGGGCCTTTCACTTCACCTCTGCTGGATCAGGAATAGTTATGACAAAATTCCCTACTCCACATCTGTCAAACTAAATACTTTCTAATTCACTGGATTCAGCTTCCAGGTAGATGCTAGAGTGATTGAGGTCACCATCAAGTGAGCTGTCCGGGGGAATTTTCCACGGTCAAGAGGTTGGGGATCCAGGAAAAGTTGACAGATATTCCAATGTTTTTTTTCAATGGGTGGGATGGTACCCTGCCTGTCAGCAAAGGAAGTCAATTAATGATGCAATTTACAGCATCCATGGCAGGCTCTGGACTTTTGCCTGCAGCCCATGACTCCCCCATTTCTGTAATTCATCTACTTACAGGTGGCCAGCTCAGAGCAGCAGGCCAGAGTGCCATACTTCACAAAGAGCGGGCACTCTGAAGGACAAAGTTGGCAATCCTCAAGACATCTGCAGGCAAATGCTGGTCACTGTTTACTCCTCACTCTTTGCTTGTCACTTGTGCTGCTATCTCCTTCTCCATTCCTATGAACATATGGAGTAGAAGCAGGAGTAGGCCACTTAGTCCTTTGAGCCAGCTCCAGCAGTCAAAACGATCATGGCTGATCTGATTTTAACCTCAACTCCACATTCCTATCATCTACCCACTTTTACCCCTTTGTTTACTCATCTCAGCAGCACATAGCATTCACAATAGGTCTGTCAGCCAACCCTTCCCTTCAGAAGCCCTGATTGGTCCTCCCACATCCTCAGGCCACCTGCTGTCTCCAACTGGGCGGTGCTGCTGGAGGTGGTTTCTTATTTGGGAGATGGGATGCTTTATGGGGCAGTGGCAGCCTCCCTCCCTCTGGACCACAAACTCTGGGTTTGAATCCAACGCCAGGACTTGTTGGCCATGGAAGGCGCATTCAACGCAGTTCAATGGGCTGATGGATCTTTCCACCACTTCCCTCCAATATTCCCCAAAGTGTAAGAAACAGTTTAGGTGTGAAGATACGCTAAAAATAAGATTTGGACAATGGTGTCCTTTATCCAGTTACACGTGTTCAGGTACATGAAAATATGTTCAACATCACACTTGAAACTCAAACAGAAAAATTCAGCCCAATGTTGCCATGGAACCTTAAATCACACAATATAAATATTCACCAAACCCCCACCCACGCACACACACAAATTAGGATAAAGCTCTTCCAGCAATCAGCAACAAAAGCCATTTTTAAAATTGTAACAATACTGGATTTAGCCACCAATTTAAATTTAAAATACAATTTAGAATTCTTGCAAATTGAAACGCAGTAAATCAGGGAATCAGTCACATCCATCAGCCTTTTTATTCCATATTTGCTGTCCTCACAGATTCCCCTGGTTGGGCAACGTTGAGCTAAGAGCACTTGCTGAGTGATCTGTTTCCAAACCACCAACAATACAACCGGACATGCACCACAGTGGTGCGATGCTGAATCTTGATCTGGCTGCCCCTCCCTCATGATGGGAAGTGTCCAGCTTTCATTTAGTCCATAAGACCATAAGACCATAAGACATAGGAGCGGAAGTAAGGCCATTCGGCCCATCGAGTCCACTCCACCATTCAATCATGGTTGATTTCAACTCCATTTACCCGCTCTCTCCCCATAGCCCTTAATTCCTCGAGAAATCAAGAATTTATCAATTTCTGTCTTGAAGACGCTCAACGTCTCGGCCTCCACAGCCCTCTGTGGCAATGAATTCCACAGACCCACCACTCTCTGGCTGAAGAAATTTCTCCTCATCTCTGTTCTAAAGTGACTCCCTTTTATTCTAAGGCTGTGCCCCCGCGTCCTAGTCTCCCCTGTTAATGGAAACAACTTCCCTACGTCCATCCTATCTAAGCCGTTCATTATCTTGTAAGTTTCTATCAGATCTCCCCTCAACCTCCTAAACTCCAATGAATATAATCCCACGATCCTCAGACGTTCATCGTATGTCAGGCCTACCATTCCTGGGATCATCCGTGTGAATCTCCGCTGGACCCGCTCCAGTGCCAGTATGTCCTTCCTGAGGTGTGGGGCCCAAAATTGCTCACAGTACTCCAAATGGGGCCTAACCAGTGCTTTATAAAGCCTCAGAAGTACATCCCTGCTTTTGTATTCCAAGCCTCTTGAGATAAATGACAACATTACATTTGCTTTCTTAATTACGGACTCAACCTGCAAGTTTACCTTTAGAGAATCCTGG
The DNA here is from genome assembly GCF_964213995.1 of Mustelus asterias. NCBI lineage: Eukaryota > Metazoa > Chordata > Chondrichthyes > Carcharhiniformes > Triakidae > Mustelus > Mustelus asterias. Next base: position 55,423,409 of record NC_135804.1, on the reverse strand, counting down.
ACTAGGACTCCCAAGTCCCTTTGCACTTTAGCATTATGAATTTTGTCACCGTTTAGAAAATAGTCCATGCCTCTATTCTTTTTTCCAAAGTGTACAACCTCGCACTTGCCCACGTTGAATTTCATCAGCCACTTCTTGGACCACTCTCCTAAACTGTCTAAATCTTTCTGCAGCCTCCCCACCTCCTCAATACTACCTGCCCCTCCACCTATCTTTGTATCATCGGCAAACTTGGCCAGAATGCTCCCAGTCCCGTCATCTAGATCGTTAATATATAAAGAGAACAGCTGTGGCCCCAACACTGAACCCTGCGGGACACCACTTGTCACCGGTTGCCATTCTGAGAAAGAACCTTTTATCCCAACTCTCTGCCTTCTGTCTGACAGCCAATCGTCAATCCATGTTAGTACCTTGCCTCGAATACCATGGGCCCTTATTTTACTCAGCAGTCTCCCGTGAGGCACCTTGTCAAAGGCCTTTTGGAAGTCAAGATAGATAACATCCATTGGCTCTCCTTGGTCTAACCTATTTGTTATCTCTTCAGGGAAATTACCAGAGGAGACAAAAAGGACGGTTGCAATGCAAGTTTGTGAAGAATGGTCAAGACCGCCTTGTCTAGATAATCCTAAAATAATCACTAACATCTTAAGGTCAGAGATAGTCGCCCATCAAAACTCCCTTCTGTTTGGTTTATGTTTAGTCATGTCCCCAACAGATGATCGATAGCAGGTCTGAGAATTAAACCTTCCACTGTTTGGACTAAATGCTCGCAAATCAGGCACAGGGTGAGTCAGGCGCAATATAGAATATCCCCCAGTACTGCCCTACTAATTAATGCTAACTGCAATCTCAAGAGTCCTACTACAACAGTACAGCAATTTTTTAAAAAAACTTAAACAGTCCATGCTCAGTGCTATTACAGGGAGATTTTCCAATGATTCCCTAAGCTTGCTTAACGACAAGCAGTTCGGTGCTGTGGACTGCTCCAGAAATATCTCACTGTCCCTCAGAAACCAGATTCCAACTCTGCTTGGAGGTATAAAAAGCTAAGTTCCAATATAAACAGCCATGTAGATCTCCCCACCCTTATTAATAGGAGACATGGGCCACTTCCTTCTGAAATGATTCAGACCAGGATCCAAAATAAAAGTGGACTATGCCCCCAATTTCCTTCATCGCAATTTAATTCAAGCACTTAATATATCAATTTCTCTGGGATATGTTGTCTAATCTATCTAACAGACTATCATGTTGCACATGTATTTGTCCATATATCTCAACAAATCAAATATGAGGTTACGTGACCCCATTATACCAAGGGTGACACGGTGGCACAGTGGTTAGCACAGCTGCCACAGAGCGCCAGGGAACCGGGTTCAATTCTGGCCTTGGGTGTCTGTGTGGAGTTTGCACGTTCTCCCCATATCTGCGTGGGTTTTCTCCGGGTGCTCTGGTTTCCTCCCACAGTCCAAAGACGTGTAGGTTAGGCGGATTGGCCATGCTAAATTGTCCCTCAGTTTCTTAAGATGTGTAGGTTAGATGGATTAGTCATGGGATAGGGTGGGGTGGATATTCTGTCAGAGAGTCGGTGCAGACTCATTGGGCCAAATGGCCTCCTTTTGCACTGTAGAGATTCTCTGATTTAGCAGCACACAACTCCAGTTTCTTTCGAACACCTTGGTTGATGGAAGAAAGTTTATTAAAAAGTGTTTGAATCTTTAAAAGAACATTTATTATTTGAAAACTTATGTAAAATTGTTGCAAGGAAAGCTTATGAAGAAAAGGTTAAATGGAACGGTGTTATCAGCAGGAGACCTATAAATTGAACATTAAAGGATTGTGTGATCATTCAGATGAACACGCTTCAACTTGCCTCAGGGTCCTAAAAAGACAAGTTAGAACATGGACACTTTCTCATACACGAAGCAGGCGCAAAGAAACAACTAAAAGCTAACAGTAATGAGATATAATCTTTTCATTTTACAGTAAGTGGAGTGGGTCTTATTTAGAATCAGTACAGGACAACACTGCAAATATAAACACAAACTGTGCAGTCATCCAAACTGTGCTTAACATATTTCTGACAATATTGTGATGGTAAAGCAATATATGATGATGCTTTTCCCTCTTTGCATTTTCTATATTATTAACTTGCATTTCTCTAGTTTTAAAGTTTATTTATTAGTGTCACAAGTAACACTGCAATGAAGTTACTGTGAAACTCCCCTAGCCGCCACACTCCGGCACCTGTTCGGGTACACTGAGGGAGAATTTAGCATGGCCAATGCATCTAACCAGCACGTCTTTCAGACTGTGGGAGGAAACCGAAGCACCTGGAGGAAACCTACACAGACACATGGAGAACGTGCAGACTCTGCATAGACAGTGATCCAAGCCGGGAATTGAACCCAGATTCCTGGCGCTGTGAGGCAGTAGTGCTAACCATTGTGCCACCCCATTTAACCTTTTCTTCATAAGCTTTCCTTGCAACAATTTTCCATAAGTTTTCAAATAATAAATGTTCTTTTAAAGATTCAAACACTTTTTAATGAACTTTCTTCCATTTTGTTAAAAAAGGGACTAGAGATTGCTCAGGCTTGCTGTGATTAGAGAGGAACCTTTCAGTTTTTACTTTCAACAGACTTGCCATTGCAAGTTGGACCAGCTGAACTCTCAACATATCCCATCCAAAAATGTTAAGGAAACCATTGGACTGGTATAATGGTGTAATATGCTAAAACTGTACATTCAGTGGTAATGCTGTTTTGATTGTGCAGTTTTGAATTCTTGAAGTATGGGGTTAGACATCAGATTTTATGATCTCCACATGGAGTGATCGTAGTAAAACCACATTAAACAGGGCCAATAAAAGATAAAATAACAATGACAAATAGTGCATCTTCCAGGTAATAAAGGATTCTCATTCTTGTCATAACTTATAGTTAAGACGTTTTTAAAAAAATGTAAATCTATATTTAGGAGTATGACCAAATGAAAACGACTCACTTATCAATCACAATTAAACAGCAAGAGGGGATATAAATGGAGTAGGCTGTATTTAATCAAAGCATTTCCTGGTTCCCAAATAATGTGAATTGATTTGCAGACAAGAGGTAGAGAGGGTGAAGTGAGGGTGGTGTTTTCACCACCTTTTTGCACAAATGTAGACTGTTGCTCTACACAAAATAATAAAAGCACAAATGCGAAAATCAGTCAAGAAAAGATAGGACATGTACAATAGTCAGCATCTGTTCAAAAGCGTTAGATTAATACTGCAGTCACAGCTCTAGATCATTGTTCTTAGCTTCTTTAAGTCAGAAGACAAGCTTCAACAAAATGTATATCAGCCATAAGCCACCATTATCCTCTACCCGCTTCAGTCAAAATCGCACAATAACCCAGGATCATCCTGGAGGGCAAGAATAATGGATCCTTAAGCCTCTTTTTTCCACCCCTCTCCATCATCTCAAGCACCAAATGTAAAGAGTTAATGGAACTCCTCCTCCAAAATCAAGATCATCTGCTAGTTCCTTTCCATCTGCAAACTGGACCCTCATCTTTTTATCACCCTTTCTGACCAAGCTACCATCAACCAAAACCTATCTACTTGTCCCTTAATTCCCTCTCCACAGACTTCCTTGTTTCAATGTTAACCAATATTATTTGTGCTCATCCTTCCTCAGGCACTACCCCGCTACCTAAACTCACTTATCATCCATCTGTTCTTTCCAACTTTCATGCCAATGCCAGCCTTCCTCCCTCTCAAAGCTACTTGGAAATGCTGTTGCCTCTCAGCTCTGTGTTCATCTGTCCTAAAGCACCTGATTTGAATTGTTCCACTTCATCTTCTGTCCTTCTCAAACTAATGCCCAAGGTTGAATGGATGTTCTCGGTAATCGCGACTGTGCTGCAGTAATAGTAGCAGTCTTTGTCAACATTAACTTGCATTTATGGTCGCATCTTTAACATAGACAAACATCAATGTGCTTCGTGAGACAGTAAAAAAAGAGGCTGGACCAAAGGAGAAGGTATTGGGAAGGGTGACCAAAAGAGATTCTTAAAGGTAAGTAGAGAAATGGGAGAAAGGGTTTAAGGAGGGAATCCCAAGATATAGGGTCCAAGCAGTTGAAGGTGCAACCATTAACCGTAGGGCAAAATGGGGAGGGGTGGAGAAAGATGAATCTTGACTTTTCCACAAGGTCTGACTTTGAACATCCAATCCCTATGCAATATTGATTCGAACTATTTATTTACCCCATCTTTGCATCTTAACTACATTCTCCCCTTCTGCAGCATCATTTACAGGGATGGGGTCAGCTTTCACACACTGCACAGTACTCCCTCAATGCTGAATTGAAGTATTCAGCCTTCGCTTGGAAGTGAGAATGTTACCAAATGATTCAAGCTGACCGGGGTAGTTGGAGATTGCAGCAGTGGTTACTTTTGTTATTCAATCGGTCCAGAGAAGACTCCTCCGTACCACCCCAGAGAGCACTCCCAAAGAGGATGCAGTATGGATTACCTACAGGATAAAGCTCCATCAATATTACCTCATCAAGCACCCTCACGCCATTTATAAAGCATGCTAACTTCAAAATAAATTCCCAATGTGTTTTAAATGTAACTTGAAAAATTATTGCCTACTGCACCAATAATGCTGCCATCTATATATTCTGCCTGAGCAAAGCTACTGATTGATATTAGGTGTGGGCAATCCACACTATGGACTTACGCCCAGTAAGAACTGGGTTGAAATTGGAGCATGTCCACATCCCTTACAACTGCTCCAAGGAGCACAGTGTTGGGCTACACTGGAATCTAATCCAATTCCCACAGATAAAATGCCTGTTTTCCAACCAATTCACTGTCCCCATCAGCAACAATTTCAAAATGGAGAAGGAAAACATTTTAAACTGACTCAGTCCCACAAATTCAAAATAATTAAATAAAACTGGCAGTTGATATCGGACTATGAACCTAGACCATTAAGAATTTAAAATGCAATAATCTCATTCATTTGAGTGAAAATATTGTACACTGTTTAAATTCACAAAATTGCAATAATTCGAAAACGTTTCAAGGTGGACAACATAATTCCTGTTATGAATCTTCAGCTTGTGGGTTGATTAAAATATTTCAAATTCTGGCTCTCCGATGGAACTCACCCACTTTTAGCGTTCTGCAGATGACAGCTATGCTTTCAGAATTATGATGCAATGATGAGCGTCAATCTGAGTTGCCAGAGATTCTACATCAAGCTATCCAGGGTATCCTGTACCTTAATTCATTTGTTTCTGTGTTTTAGGTTTATAAGACTGTTACTCTGGCAGGCTGTGGAGAAGGAGAGGAAATTGGAAGTGCAATCGCTTCTCGGATATAAATTTAGAGTGCTGCTCTTGGGACTCAATGTATATTTATCATGTCACTGGAGCAAAATCTGACCACCAATGAGTAGAGGACCATATGCAAAATGTCTCCAAACAGGGTATAATGTGCCTCGCAGCTTTATAGCATGACAAAAAAAGAGTCAGGAAGTGGGAGACCTATGCCTTGAACACTGAAAGGATTGTAGGACAATTCAGAGGAACATACTTCAACTTTAGCATGGTTACTTTGTTGGTTGGCGGATTATTGCACTGTAATATCACTCCTTAAAATCTCTCCTGCCAATAATCAACATCTTAGATAAAGCGACAATTTAAAATAAATCAATGGCATTTCGCACAATGTCAACCTCTCTGTTTTGACTGAGCTATTATAAGACACCGAACGTTCTTATGCTCCCTACGGGCTGACCTGCTTCGCAAAACAACCGGTTATACAGGATCAGGTGCAACAGGTTCACTGTCACTGTATCTAATTAATCATCTGGAACTGCAGAGATCGGGGACCTAACAATAGCACTAATGGGAGTTCGAAAATAAAAACAACAAAAAAAGACATAATCCTTTCAATATTTGTATCCTGCCCATTATTGCAAGCTGTGAAGCAAATCAGTGTTCAGACTCTCTTGATATTTGACCATCATCACAATGTATCTGTGAAATCTTTTCACCTCTTCACCATTTTAAAATGATTTGATGCAGGTGATTCTCGAAATATTTATGTTATTTGTTGCTCTTGTTCTCAAGTTTGAGACAGAGCACATGATAATTAATAGTTGCAAAGAGATTATTGAATAACTAAATAGTAATTTGATAATGATGAGAATCCATGTACAAGAGAAAAAGGAATTCAGTATTTGCAAGATCACAGTATTATACAAGTGGCAAAATACCACAATGCCTGAATCCCTATCAAAGCAAAGCATTCAAACATCCCCCTTCAATTCAGACTTTCAATGTTCTAAGAAATGGAACCACTCTCAGAAAACAATTCTGAATTTCGCCCACCAAAAGTTTCCTTGCAAGATAATGACCCAGGCTTCATTTCATTGATCTCCATTGCATTGGACCCAAATATTAGAGATGTGATCCAAACCCTTGCACTGTTCTTTTCCACAAATGTAAACTTTTGTGAATTGTTATTGCACCTTCAGGTCTTTGCAAGACAATAAATTATTTTCTTGCACCGAAGGACACCTCCCACTATTTATCTGCTGTGACTTGGCTGAAGCATGCAGGAAAGATACATCTCCCAGGCATGTCTCACAGGACAACTGTATCCAGATGCTCTTCAAAAATCCAAGGATTCTTAAATGATCACTGGAAGGAAATAATTGGGTGCCCATCCCAAATATTTAGAATTTGACTCATGTCTGAAGTATTACAGGATATACCAGTGGATAGTCTCCAGGAGACCAAGGCTAGTGTTTGGATCTGCTCTCACTCTCTGTCCATCCAACAAATGCCGAAATGAATCCAAATATTTTACAGGTTTTGTCTTTCGTTTCTACAGTTCAAACATAAATGATGATGACAAACTTTCTTTTTTGTTAATAACAGCCAAGAATTGGTGTGTTCATTTGCCACCTTCTTATTCTTAAACAGAGGAGTGCTATCGAATCGAAAGACGTTCATTTACAATGGTTTCATGCAATTGCCAGCATTTTACTCCCTGTGGAATAACTTGTAAATCTAAATACATTTGCAATGCTTTTTAGACAAATTACTGTGTCCAGTTGGTTCAAACAGCCTATGAATTCCCAATTTCTGTACAGATCACACAATTTTGCATTGTTGAAAAAACCTTGCTTAATAAATAGGCAGAAATGCATTGCAAAGTACTGACACACTGAAGAGACTACACAATAAGAACAATTAACGCAAATCTAGACAGATTTAACAGTGTAATCTATACAGTATAAAGTTTGCACACCCATGTACAGATTCTTTACAATACATTGCATGAAATTGTAGAATCAGATTGATCCATTTTTGCCAAGATGAAAGCAGGATGGTGGGTGGCACAGATGAATAGTTTGTGTGATCAAGTCATGCAGTAAAAAGCATCTATTTCAAACATGGTGCGATATGTGGGGATGCTGTTTTTATTTCACGACTGTATGGTCTATATTAGTAAAATATCCTATCCCATGTTAAAGGTGCTATATAAATGCAAATTTTATATGGTTACTGCTGATGACTCTCAATTTTGGCAACAAAACTGTAAATGATCCACAGTGTGATTTTATTAGCGATAGGTACCACCCAGGAGATAACTGTTCCTGATGTTTCTTGTCAGGAGTCAAAATGAACACGAGGACCCTTGCAAGACAGGTACGCGAGACAGGGCCTAATTCTTGACCCATTCCATCTTTCCCATTTGACTGCCAAATTGCCCAGCAACTAGAAGAATTATAAATCCCAATTGTTGACTTTCAAGAATCCGGCTGTGTACAATCTTGCACCATTAGTTTGCTGATTGCAATGTGAACAAGCAAATTCTGCAGCATTGCTGAGGAAAGAAAGAAACAGGCTTCTTGCTGCTGACTGATTAACAACCACGCCAAGCCTCAAGACAAACCAAGCTGATGTGGCGTGCTTGTGTCTCCCATGCCAGCCCAACGTGAAGTTTCACACCAATGGTAACTGGGCCATGATCAATGGGGACAAAGCCCCTTCTCCAGGTTCTGGGGACAGTGCTACCCAATGAGCAACCAATCCCAGTGCTGACCAATCCCAGTGATCGACCAATCCTAAAGTGACCAATCCCAGTGACCGACCAATCCCAGTGACCAATCCTAAAGTGACCAATCCCAGTGACCAATCCTAAAGTGACCACTCCCAGTGACCAATCCCAGTGACCAATCCCAGTGCGTGACCAATCCCAATGACCAAACCCAAACATCTGACCAACACCAGTGAGTGACCAATCCCAGAGTGACCGATCCCGGGAGCCGAGTCCCCCCGAGCCGGCCCGATCTCTCCCAATCCGCCTCCCGCCGTTTCCCAGGGCGCTGTCCACCAGCCAAAGCGCCTGAAAAGCCCTGGGCGGCCGCGGCTCTCACACTCCGCTCCTGGGGCCGCTTCGCCAAGCCTCGCCGCCCTCCAGCGCCGCGGGGCCGGGACAGGCTGGCTGCCCCTGCTCAGACTGAGCTCCGGGCTCAGCCCAACACAGCGAGCCCGGGAAACCCTCCCAGCTCCGGGCCCCGCACTGGGCTGGGTGCAGACACTGAGCAAGAGGCCACAGGCACTAACCCTGCTCCACATCAAACCTACAGCTCAAAACAACCACCCAACAAGGAACTACATTGCTACAGCACCTTTAGCGTGGCCAGCTAACCAAAAGCTTGGTCAAAGAGGTGGATTTTAAGACTAGTGTTCAAAGAGGAAGAGAGGCCGAGAGGTTTCGGGAAAGGACACCAGGACTTAGGGTTCTGGCAGCTGAAGGCACAGTCACCAAGAGTGCAGCGATTAAAATCAGGGATAGTCAAGAGGTCAGGATGGAAGGAGTGCAGATATCTGAGGGATGTAGGGACTGGAGGATATGGAGAACGAGACCATGGAGGGATTTGAAACAAGGATGAAAATTTTAAAACAAGAGTGACAGAAGCAAAAACAATCAATGAACTCCAAGGGAAATTGGATGGGCACTTGGAAGTAAACTTACAGGATCAAGGGGATGAAGCAGGGGAGTGGGACCGACTGGATTGCTCTGCAGGGAACCAGCATGAACCCGATGGGCCAAATGGCATCCTTCTGAGCCATAAATGACTAACTGAGTTACTGCCAGATTGGGAGCCAATGTGGGTCAGCAAGCACAGGGGTAATAGGACTTAGTGAGAGTGAGGACACCAACAACAGAACTATAAAGAGTAAAATGTAGGGGGAGGTTTGCCAAGAAGCATGGAAATAGTCAAGTCCAGAGATTATAATGGGGTTGCAGGAGATGAACTGAGGCAGCAGTGGAGACGGGTGATGTCAAAGGTGGAAAGCTAAAACTTGCAAACCCGGGCCCAAGTGAACCAGACCAGGCAGGAAAACACAGACCCAGGCCATTTCACACCAACACAAGCCAGAAAGCCCAGACCCCAACCCACACTGCACCACCCCAGGTCCCAACACCAATTTTGCACTGATTTCCTCACATAAGAAACAAGCAACGCACAATACACAGATACAAATCCAAGCTACAGCATCATCACTTTTGGACTACAACCTTGGCAAATAAGATCCAGGTTCCAAGACATAGATCCCCAGCCAGTTGTTCATGAAATTGGTTGATCTGGGGTATAATACTCAGAAAAATGTGCTGTTGTACAGGTAATATTCCATTCTAAATCAAGACATATAGACAACTACAAAAAAATACAGCTTTCAAGCAGATGCACAGGCAAATATGCTGCCCCAAGCTATAATATACAAGGCTGGCCCAGTCACAGGTAGAAACAGAAATAGACCTATTCATGCTCTTAAACTTGTTCTGCCACTCAATCAGAATAATCTTCAAGTCCATGTACCTGTCTTTGATTCATATCTCCATTCCCTTAACCAACACAGATCAACAAATCTCAGACCTGAAAATGTCAAATATCCTAGAATCTACAGCTTTCTCATGCCCCTTTGTGTAAAAAGTGTTTCTTGATTTCAATTCAGAGGCCTAGATTTTATTTAAAAATTGTGCCCCATGCCTTCGATTACCCCACCCAAGTTCCTGCGTACCTACCCTATTAAATCCTTTTGTTATTTTAAACATCTTGATCAGGCCACTGAATCTAAACTCAGGGGAATGACTGTCTAGTTTATGCAACCTCTCCTCATTAGTTAACTCTTTAAGCCCTTGTACCAATCTGGTGAATGTACACTATACTCTCTTTGAGGTCCATATACCCATCCTGAAATGTGATGGCCAGTACCAAATACAACATGTCAACTGAGGGCAAAAACAGAAAATGCTGGAAAATCTCAGCAGGTTTGACAGCATCTGTGGAGAGAGAATAGAACTAATGTTTCGAGTCGACAAAGGGTCATCTAGACTAGAAACGTTGGCTCTATTCTCTTCCCACAGATGCTGTCAGGCTTGCTGAGATTTTTCAGCATTTTCTGTTTTTGTTTCAGGTTCCAGCATCCGCAATATTTTGCTTTTATGTCAAATGGGGGTCTTCCCAAGGCCCTGTACAGAAGGCTGAAACACAACATCCTCACTTTTGTATCCCAGGCTACTTAAGGAAAAGGCCAACATTCCATGAGTTCCTGATTTCTGTATCTGGTCTTAGTGATATTTATACATAAACACAGACGTGGGCAATTTGTACATGGATAATAAAGAGGCCTGAATTATCCCTGTAAAGCAACAATTTGTGCTTATGAAGAAGACGTTGCCATCGCTTAAAACATATTTCCTTAGCCCCCAAATTGTAAGAATCCCATACAATCAATAAAGAAAATAGGATGCAAGGGGAGTGGATAGGGAAGGGTGGGACCAACCTGCTATGTGATCCAGGTAATCTCACAAATTTGCTAGCAATGAGTGTACCACTTGTTATTGAAACCCCAAGTGAATTCTGGCTGATTAATTATAACAATGAATCATAATATCTCGGTTAAAACAATCTTTAAATGGCAAGTGTTCAATCTGCCATCTGTCACGTTGAATCCGCATTCGATGTATTTTTAAAAAAATACCACATAACTGACCTCGCAGCCAGCTTCAAGCGATCAAACATGACAAAAAAAGGTTGAAAGATGAAAGCTTGGCATTAAAGGTTAATTGGTAGCTGGGGATGATTCCCCCCTGCCCCTCCTCTGAAGCAGAGTCTCAATCCTGATGCATCTTTGCACATTCACAGATGCAAGTCCTGCTATGGTGACAGAGCTACAGTATAAATACACCAGACCCACACCCTTTCCAAAGAAACAGGAATATTAACACAAAAAATATGGACCCCACCCCAGAAAAAAATCTGACTCCCCAAATCACCAACCACACTGCACATGTTGGGAAGAGTCACAGTCCCTTTCACCAAAACCGTCAATATATTGGACATAAGAATGTAAGATAATAGCACCATAAACATGGCGGGCCCCTGCCATTAATATACATCTTAACCTCAAGATACAGTCTCGACTCAAAATGAACCGTGAACATACAGAGAAAGTGTCTCCACCATATTAAAATCCATACCAAAAAAATGTAAAATAAAAACAGAAGCCACTTACTTCATTTGCTTTACGATGGTGCTTTTCCCTGATTCTCCCGCCCCTGTGGGGGGGAAAAAAGGAGAAGATGAGAGAAAGTAGGGTTGGGGAATGGAGAGGAAAAAAAAGGGAAGGTTTGACAAATATGAGGGGGGATAAAGGGAGATTAGGGAGGGAGGGAGCGGAGTGAGGCAGCAGGCCGGCTGAGGAGACTCCCCAGGCGGGGAAAGGGGAGAGGGTTTGGGGTGGGCAGCCCAGGCTCTCACCGAGAAGCAGCAGCTTGACATCCTTGGCGGCGCTGATGCCATCCTCTTTGATGGTTTTCTCGATGGCTTTGTTCCGCTCCATGGCTGCCCTCTCCTCGGCGCTCATTGTACATCCCATGGTTGCTGCTGGCAAGTAGCTCTGGCCTCTCCTCACTCAACTCACACTCTCTCTCGAGCTGAACCCTCGGTGTTGGGAGACGCTGGGATTTAATCGCACATCCAAAGCCAGGGGACGAGGCTCACTCCTTTTCCTTTTGGCGGTGAACAGCGGATGAGAGGAGAAGGAGGGAGAGAGAAAGATCCTGGAAGAGGAGGAAGAATTTTTTTTTTCCTTGTCGTTGTAAGATTGAGTCCCAGTGGGAAGGGGACAGATGGAAGGAGGGGAGGGGGCTGCCTGTGTGTGTGTGGCGGGCTCAGTGCTGGTGGGCTGTGTGTTGTGTGTGTGTGTACAGCGGGGCGGCGGCAGCGGATCAGCCCGATCGCATCCTTCAGCAGCTCACAATGGAGGGAGAGACACAGAGTGCGCCAGGCTCAGCCCCACTCCACACTGACGTCAAATAGACTGGAGCCTGCGCCAATCCAACCCTCCGACTGCTGACTGCACCTTAACCAGAGAGACAGGGCAACACTGCTTCTTACAGGAGGTGGCAGAAAAGCCTGCTCTCTCTCTCTCGCTCTTCCTGCACCCCATACAAACGATGCAGGACTCAATGTATTCCATGCAATTGCAAAAATAATTAACCATCAGCGTTGCATTGCAAACAAAAAGTGACCCAATGCAACACACACACATATTGAATACATGCAGAATCCATTACCGAAACACTCTCACATTCATGCACTTAACTTGCATCTATCCAATGTGTTTTTTTTAAAAGGGGGATTGGACTTTGATCCAAATGCTGTTTTGGGGGCCAGAGAATGTTTATTGCATCAGCAGATTATGGTGGGCTCTAAACATTGATCACACCCATCATGTCACGCTGTTAAACGGATTTGACCACAAAATCACTCGCAATTAGGGCACCGAAGCACTTAAGTTAGCGTACACGACGGTTTAGGCGTCAGGCAGGGCAGCTGCTTGCGGGAGTGACTGGAGAAGTGGAAAGGGAGGGGAGTTATAAGAACATTCACAGAAAGGCGGACATCAAATGCATTTTTTAATCAAACGCTCAGCGAGTGCAGTGTTGCTGGCAAAGCAGCCGCTTGAGCAAGCCGAGTGGGAAGGCTGGCAGTTCCAGTGTTGTGAGGTCTCCGGGAGCAATCCCCTTTCCGTTTCTCAGGCTGTCAGGGTGTGGACCCCCAGATCTGCGGACCCCCATGCCAACCAAGATCTGAGCCTCATAAGCACCGGTTCATTCACCACCCACCCCCAAACTCCTACTCCCACGTCATCTTATTGACACACAATTCTGAAGCAGTGCCATTTCTGAATAATATCAACTGGCCAAACCCTCTCTGGCCACAAAGCATTTCCGCCCTTTCATTTGCGGATTGCAATGTGAAATGTGTCCCTCCCCGAGAAACGTGTCTGTCAATTCCAAGTGCAGTGACATCTGGATCAATCCACCACCCCCTTCCCCCAGAACTAACATCTGTGGTTTAGTATATCCGATCATCCGTCATCCATTAGGAGGATTATGTTTTACTAAACATTATATTTTAAAAAATCAATGACAACATTTGTGAAGTGGTTTAGGGATCTCGGGCAGTGTGTAAGGGCAGGGAGGGGAAGGGATGTTATATTGGGAACCGGATCAACTTTGTATTGGAAAATGGGGAGGGAAAGATATTGGGAGTGACCAGAATAGCATCAGTAATACAGGAGTCCTGTTGAGAATTGATGTTTATACCAAAAGGCAGAGTTACTTTAATTTAGAGCCTTTCACCACCCCAGCATGCCCCAAAGCGCATTATAGCCAATGCCAGTGTGTGCCATGAGTTGTCGCCATCAATTAGTAACCAGCGCAGAGCTCATGGCACAAGTGGCAAAAAGCACTGAAGGTCTAGTCCAAGCTCCCATCAAGAGGGGTGATGCCACAGAGAACAGGTGGATGATCATGGTATAGTTAGTTGTCACCTTAAAATCACATTGCTTACATTAGTTATTGCATTTTTTAACAAAATTGTGAACTGATGTTGGTTCCTGCCACAAAAGTTTATTTTACCAAAACCAAAAAGATATAAAAGTCTGAAGTCACGTACCAACCGACTCAAGAACAGCTTCTTCCCTGCTGCCTTCAGACATTTGAATGGACCTACTTTATATTAAGTTGGTCTTTCTCTATACCCTAGCTATAACTAACACTATATTCTGCACTCTCTCCTTTCCTTCTCTATGTATGGTATGCTTTGTCTGTATAGCATTCAAGAAACTACTTTTCATTGTATACTAATACATGTGACAATAATAAATCAAATCAAAACAAAAAGTGGAACAATGTGAAGTACAGTCACCAGTTCAGCTGAGAGGTAATACTATCTGAAGTCCATATATACCAAGACACACAATGCATGCAAAGACAAATGTAGATCACTGAAAGGACATTTGGTCCCCTAGATAGACAGACAAATGGTGACAAATCAAATCATTGATCTCCAAAAAGAGAGAGCATCCACAAATAGAACTTCCAACTGGATAAAAAGTGTGTGAAATTTCTATTGGCCTCTTGGATAATACAAGACATTTCAAATTACTCTACATTCATGGACTTAAATAAATCTCACTATAGGGGAGAAAGTGATCAGTGCTATCCAATCCAACCATTCAGTCTCATTATGTTGCCCTATCTGTACAGCCTTCACATTTTTTCTTTCAAATAATTATCATTTCATTTTTTAAAAAAAAGATTCTGCTTCCAACTTCCAGGAAGTTTGTATATGAATGCCGTCTTCATATGGAAACTCTCTTAAACTCTCCTTCGACTCATTTGGTGATGATCTTCAAATGTATGACTGCTAATTATCAACTCATTGAGCAGTGAAAATAATTACCTGATTTCTCAAGACCTCTGATTAATCTTGAGTGTCTTTGTCAGATTTCTATTTAATTTTGGGCTTAATGAAGAAATAAGCTGTCCCAGGTTCTTTAGGCTCTTCTTATATAAGTTGTTCATCCTTGCTGCATCTTACCCTATCGCTTCTGCTCCCTCCCCATTGGCTACAGTAAGGCACCCAAAACTTGACCATGTTAGATTTTCAGCCTAACTATTGTAGCCTATGCACAGCTATAGAAATTATGAGCTTCGATACTTTAGTTGTGTATTCACTTTTAAAAGTTATCCATATCACTTTACTCAAAATTCCTTTTAAGTTTTAACTTTTAGTATATATGTAATTTTCATTGCCTCACCCCATATTTTCCCACAATATGTTCTATCCATCAAATCTACTAACTTGTTTACAGATTCCTGAAGTGTTTTTTTAAAAACGCAGATAACCTCACTCCCACTTTTTGTGTTGCCTCCGCAGAAATTGTACTGTGTTCCTACACCCTTGTCCAGATCACATGGGCGGCACAGTAGCACCATTGTTAGCACTGCCGCCTCACAGCATCAGGGACCCGGATTCAATTCTTTGGGTGACTGTGTAAAGCTTGCACGTTCTCTCGTGGATTTCCTCTGGGTGCGCCTGTTCTCTCCCACAGTCCAAAGATGTGCAGATTAAGTTGATTGGCCTGCTAAATTGTCCCTCAGTGTCCAAAGATGTGTAGGTTTAGGGGGATTAGTGGGGTAAATACGCGATGTTACGCAGATCAGGCTTGGGTAGGATGCTCTGTCGGAGAGTCAGTGCAGGCCCGATGGCCGAATGGCTTACTTCTGCACTGTAGGGATTCTATGATATCGTCATGGACATCCCTGCTATCTGGAATTTGGAACTTGCTACCACATGGAGTATTGAGGGGAATAGCAAAGATACATTGAAGGGGAAGATATATAAATGCAGAAAGGTTTAGATTAAGTAATATGGGAGGAGACTCGTGCGGAGCATAAACTTGTTTGACCACTCACTCCACAGCAAGAACATCCTTCCTCAGATAAGGAGAGCAAAACTGCACATATTATTCCAGGTGTGGTCTCACCAAGGCCACGTATAATTGCAACAAGACATCCATGCTCCTGCACTCAAATGCTGTC
This sequence comes from Mustelus asterias, assembly GCF_964213995.1. NCBI lineage: Eukaryota > Metazoa > Chordata > Chondrichthyes > Carcharhiniformes > Triakidae > Mustelus > Mustelus asterias. The sequence goes on along the minus strand of NC_135804.1, from coordinate 55,407,428 downwards.
GCTATGAAGGTGGGGAACAAAGAAATGGCTGACCAACTAAATACATACTTTGGTTCCGTCTTCACAAAGGAAGACACAAATAAAATACTGGAAATGTTGGGGAGCACAGGATTTAGTGAGAGAGAGAAACTGAAGGAGATCAGTATTAGTAGGGAAATGGCGTTGGGGAAATTGATGGGATTGAAGGCCGATAAATCCCAGGGTCTGATAATCTACATCTCAGAGTACTTAAGGAAGCAGCCCTAGAAATAGTGAATACATTGGTGATCATCTTCCAAGATTTTATATACTCTGGAACAGCTCCTTTAGATTGGAGGATAGCTAATGTAATCCCATTATCCAAAAAGGAAGATAGAGAGAAAACAGGGAATTATAAACCTGTCAGCCTGGTGGTCGGTAGTGGGGAAAATACTAGAGTCCATAATAAAAGATTTAATAGCAAAACACTTGGAAAAGAATGGCAGGATGGGCCAGAGTCAGCATGGATTTATGAAAGGGAAATCATGCCTGACAAATCTACTGGAATTCTTCCAGGATGTAACTAGTAGAGGTGATGAGGGGGAGTCAGTAAATATGGTGTATTTGGACTTTTAGAAGGTTTTCGACAAAGTCCCACATAAGAGATTAGTGAATAAAATTAAAACACATGGGATTGGGGTAGTGTATTGAGATGGGTAGAAAACTGGTTAGCAGATAGTAAATAAAGATTAGGAATAAATGGGCCTTTTTCCAGATAGCAGGCAGTAACTAGTGGGGTACCACAGGGATCAGTACTAGGACCCCAGCTATCCACAATATATATTAATAATTTAGATGAGGGAACTAAATGTAATATCTCCAAATTTGCAGATGACACAAAGTTGGGTGGGAGAGTGAACTGTGATTTGGACAAGCTGAGTGGGCAAATGCATTGCAGATGTAGTACAACGCGGATAAATGTGAGGTTATCCTCTTTGGTAGCAAAAACAAGAGGGCAGATTATTATCTGAATGGCTAGATTGAGAGAGGGGAATATGCAATGAGACCTGGGTGTCCATGTACACCAGTCACTGAAAGTAAGCATGCAGGTGCAGCAGGTGGTAAAGAAGGTAAATGGTGTGTTGGCCTTCATAGAGAGAGGATTCAAGTACAGGAGCAGGGATGTCTTGCTGTAACTATATAAGGCCTGGTGAGACCACACCTGGAATATTGTATGTTTTCAAGAAGGAGTTAGATATAGCCTTTCAGGTTAAAAGGATCAAAGGATATGGGGGGGGGGGGGGGGCGGAGTGGGAACAGGTCATTGAGTTCATAAGTTCATAAGATATAGGAGCAGAATTAGGCCATTTGGCCCATTGAGTCTGCTCCACCATTCGATCATGGCTGATATGCTCCTCATCCCCACTTATAATAAGGGCAGCACTCTCTACTTCACTCTGAAATTCAGCTTTTTGCCCATGTTTGGACCCATGCTATAATAGGCTCCTGAGCTAAGTAGTCCTGAAGAACCTCAAACTGAGAGTTTGTTGATGGTGAATAATGCCAGTTGATGGAAAGTGTCATCAACACAAACATGCATAGAATCCTACAGTGCAGAAAGAGGCCATTTGGCCCATCAAGTCTGCATCGACCCTTACCCAGGCCCACCCCCTGTCCTATCCTCATAAACTTGCACATTTCCCATGGCTAATCCATCTAACCTACACCTCCTTAGACACAAATGGGAAATTTAGCATGGCCAGTCCACCGAGTCTTCACACCTTTGGACAGTGGGAGGAAACTGGAGCACCCAGAGGAAACCCACGCAGACACAGGAAGGATGTGAAAACTCCGCATAGTCTCCCAAGACCAGAATTGAACCTGGGTCCCTGGTGCTGTGAGGCAGCAGTTCTAACCACTGTGCCACTGTGCCACTAACACAATAGCTTTTACAAGACAATTGACTAACATGTTGCTATTATGTGAGGTTATCCACTTTGGTAGCAATAATAGGAAGACAGATTATTATTTGAATGGGTGTAAATTGAGAGAGGTGGATACTCAGAGAGACCTTGGCATTCTCACGCAACAGTCATTGAAAGTAAACATGCAGGTACAGCAGGCAGTCAAAAGGCAAATGGTATGTTGGCCCTCAAAGCGAGAAGATTTGAGTATAGGTATAGGGATGTTTTGCTGCAATTGTACAGGGCGTTGGTGAGGCCACACTTGGAGTATTGTGTGCAGCTTTGGTGTCCTTATCTTAGGAAGGTTGGCTTTGCTATAGGGGGAGTACAGTGAAAGCTTACCAGGCTGATTCCTGGGATGGCAGATCTGTCATATGAGGAGAGAATAAATTGGTTAGGATTATGCGCTGGAGTTTAGAAGAGTGAGATGGGATCTCAGAAACTTATAAAATTCTAACAGGGTTAGACAGGGTAGATTCAGGAGAACATTTCCAATGGTGGGGGAGTCCAGAACTAGGGGTCATAGTTTGAGGATAAGAGGTAAACCTTTTAGAACTGAAGTGAAGAGAAATTTCTTCACCCAGAGGGTGGTGTGTGTATGGAATTTACCACCACAGAAAGTAGTTGAGGCCAAAACATTGTCTGATTTCAAGAATAAATTAGATATAGAACTTGGGGCTAAAGGGATCAAGGGATATGGGGTGAAGGGGGGAATCAGGATATTGAATTCGGTGATCAGCCATGATCATAATGAATGGCAGAGCAGGCTTGAAGGGCCAAATGGCCTACTCCTCCTTCTAGTTTCTATGTAAAAGCAATGTGCACTGACCTCCCGTACATAAAGGTTTGGATTTTATAGTCGCAAACTAGGGTGGCTGCTCCTCCGTGCAAATGTAAAATAGAGCATGATGACATTTGGTTGGCAATATGATATCATCACACCAGTCTCTGAAACTGCAGAAGGCAAGAAGGCAAGGAAATCACTCATCCTCCATTTTGAAACGATTAATTAACAAGCTATTGAGCTTGAGAACAGCCTAGTTGTTTGTGCAATTTTTTATTGCCCACTGCATTTCCTTTGGGCATCAGATGTGAAAATGTTTGGGACTGTTTGGCGGCAGCTATGATGAGGCAGCACAAGAGAAGGCCTGAGACCACAACAATGGTTGAATATCGCAGCCGAAGGTGGCTACGCCTATGTGTTTTTTCAAATCCATTCCTTCCCTTTAAGCTTTTTTGAAACTTCAATAAAAAAAGACAGATTGAGAGAGCAGGGAGCCTTTAAATGTGTAACAGTGACTGACTTCCTGCTCATGGTGTAACACCTCCGCCGTGGGATATCCCTGCCTACTGTCCTGATCGGGCACAGAGCTCCTACCTAATTAGCCAGCTTCCCACAGGATGCTGTCCATCGACACTTGATTTGATGAGCTGAGACAGAAAGGACAGCAGTGAGTGGACCCCTCAGTTTCTGTTCTATCTCCTTCACCCAGCTGAAAAATAAAATCTCACAAAGAATCTTGATGATGAAAAAAGGAACCACACTCGAAGCGTGGGTATGGAAGCTGGCCTTTCGCTGCCACACTTATTTATTTATGTCACAAAAAGGCTTACAATAACTCTGCAATGAAGTTACTGTGAAAAATATTAGGGCAGCACGATGGCACAGTGGTTAGCACTACTGCCTCAGAGCGCCAGGGACCAAGGTTTCCTTGGGTGACTATCTGTGTGGAGTTTGCACGCTCTCCTTGTGTCTGCGTCGGTTTCCTCTGGGTGCTCTGGTTTCTTCCCACAGTCCAAAGGTGTGCAGGTCAGGTGGATTTAACATGATGTCACCACCTGCCCACCCCTTGCTCTCTCAGTATTTCCAAGAAACTATTCCCGTAATAAAATTGTGGTCCACTCCTCAATTGCCCCCAACAACTCCTCTCCTTCTGCCTTCCGCTGGATGTGCAGAAAATGCAATGTCTGCCCTTCTACCTCCTCCATCACTGATCAGGGCTCCAAACATTCCTACAAGCAATTCACTGTCTCACCTGGAAGTTATTTGAATTCATTCTGCTGTGTTCACAGTTCATGCTACCGTGTCCGCTACACTTGGGAGACCAAATGCAGATTGCGTGAATCGCTTAAGTGAACACCTCTATTCAATTGGCAAGCATGATCCTGAGCTCCCGGTCACGTGTCATTTTAATTCTCCACCCCATTCAGTTCTCCCTTGCCTCAGTCTCCTTTTCTGTTCCAATGAAGCTCAACATCAGCTCGAGGAACAGTTCTTCAACTTTCTGTCAGCAGCCTTCAACAATTTCAAATCATCACCTCTGCCCCCATTTTATTGGGCCCATTTACGCCTCCATTAGTTTGGTTCTTTACTTGTCCCATTACCATCTCCCTCCAACTTGCACAAAAATCCCTTTTATCATTTAACTTCTCCAACCTGTCACAAACCTTCTCTTTTGCCTTTCTCCCTTGTACTAGTTTAAAACCTGTTACATCCTCAACTTTCTCCAGTCTTGACAAAAGGTCATCAACCTGAAACATTAATTCTGTTCCTCTCGCTGTAAATATTGCCTGACCTGCTGAGTACTTCAAGCATTTTCTGCTTTGTTCTGATGCTGTGTTATGTGAGACACCCTGACAAGGTCACCTCCTTTCACAAAGCCTGGATCATTCACTTTCTGGCTACAACACAGAAAGCAGAGAGTAAGGATTAAAGGTAATGGCTGAGACTGGCTAAAGGTGGAAAGCAGCAAACTACTGGGATTGGTTTTGGGACTACTGTTGTTCATAACTTGGACTCAGGAATCCAAAGTGCAATTTCTAAATTTGTGGACAACACCAAACTGGTGGGGCGCAGTAAATTAAAAGGAAAAATATGGACAAATACAAGACATTAATAAACTTTCAGAATGGCTGTTTAATTGACAAATTAATTTCAATACAGATAAATGTGAGGGGATGCAATTTGGTAGGGAAAAAAATAAGGAGGTCACATGCTGCTTGGACAATAGAAGACTGAACAGGGCTGAGGAGCAAAGGGATCTAGAAGTACAGATACATAAATCACTAGAAGTTGTGAAGAAGGTTAATAAAGCCATTAAAAACATGCAAAGTCATCATGGATTTATTTCCAGAGGAATGAAATTGAAAAGCAGGGATATTGGGGTAAATTTTCCACTCCCACTTGCTGCGGGCATCGTTGCGGTTGGGGCAGAAAATTTGATGGACCATAAAGACCTCAAGCGGGAATTTCCAGTCTCGGGGTGGGTGTGACCAGAAAATTCTGCCCATTATGTTAATCTTGTGTATTGGATCTTAGTTAGGTCACTTTTGGAGTGCTGTGCTGGATTCTGGTCTCAATATTACAGCAAAGGGCATTGCAGCATCAGAGCAGATACAAAATAAAAAGATTTAGAAAGATGATACCAGAATGCAGGATGTACCTAGTCAGGAAAGGATGAACAAACTGGTGTTATTTTCTGTAGAAAAGGTTAGGGGGATGGGGGAGACCTGATAAGAGATTTAGAATGGACATGGAGATGTTTTGCCTTGGAGGGGCCCAAAATTAGGAGCTATGAATACAAGGTGGTCCTAGGTGACAAATAAAACCAATCGGGAATCCAATTCTTTGCCCAAAAGGGTGGAAAGGATGTGGAACACATTTGCCACATTTAGGGCGGCACAGTGGCACCATGGTTAGCTCTGCTATCTCAGAGTGCCAGGGATCCAGGTTCAATTCCCAGCTTGGGTCACCATCTGTGCAGAATTTGCAGATTCTCCCCCTGTCTGCATGGGTTTCCTCCAGGTGCTCTGGTTTTCTCCCACAAGTCCGAAAGATGTGCTGGTTAGGTGCATTGGCTTTGTTAAATTCTCCCTCACGGTCAGTGCAGGCTTGGAAGGCTGAAGGGCCTGTTCCTGTGCTGTAATTTTCTTTGTTCTTACTACCTGAACAGGTGCCAGAGTGTGGCGACTAGGGGATTTTCACAGTAACTTCATTGCAGTGTTAATGTAAGCCTACTTGTGACACTAATAAATATAAATAAAGAGGGATAAAAGGAAAGGGTATTCAGATAGGATTAGATGAAGAAGGGTAGGAGGATAGAATTGGGCCAAATGGCCTCTCTTATCATGTAGATTCAATGCAACTCTGTATAGCTCTTTCCCTTGCAGTCAAGAAACGCAGATCACCAATGCCAAGTTACAGGCTGTAACTTCATTTCAAGTAACAAGTAATCCAGAAGCCCCAGCTAATGCTCCGCTCAAATCTCACAATGACAGCTGGTGGAATTTAAATTCAATTCACACAATCTAGAATTAAAAGTTACTCTCAGTGATGGTGACCATGAAACTATCAATTGTCCTAAAAACCTATCTGCTTCACTAATGTCCTTTAGGGAAGGAAATCTGCCGTCCTTACCTTGTCTGGCCTACATGTGACTCCAGACCCACAGCAATATACTGACTCCTAATTGCCCCAAGATAGACTCCTGATTACTCCGATGATAGAATCATAGAATCCTACAGTGCAGAAGGAGGCCATTCGGCCCATTGAGTCTGCACCGACCACAATCCCACCCAGGCCTATTCCCATAACCCCATGCATTTACCCTAGCTAGTTCCCCTGACACTAAGGAGCAATTTAGCATGGCCAATCCACCTAACCCGCACATCTTTGGACTGTGGAAGGAATGTGCAAACTCCACACAGACAGTGACCCAAGCCAGGGATCGAACCCGGGTTGCTGGCACTGTGAGGCAGCAGTGCTAACCATTGTGCCACAATGCTGCCATGGCCAGTGATATCCACATCTCATGAAGGAAGAAATAATTTTTAAAAATGAAAGTTTGTGGGTTCAAATAGCTGAAGAAACAATGGCTCAGTGTTCTGCAAATCAAATTGTTACAAAAACAGTTTCCTTGGCTCTTTTCATTCACTGGAATCTCCTCCCCTAAGAGAGTGGCAGATCGTGGAGAGTGTACTGATAGACAGCTATAAATATTTAACAAAGGTACACCTAGGAAAACAAACAAAATGCTGCAAATCTGTAATAAAAATAGAAAACGCTGGAAACCACTCAGCAGGCCTGGCTGCACTTGTGGAGAGGACACAGTAAGAGTTTACCCCAGTCCAACGCCGGCATCTCCACATCTTGTGGAGAGGAACAGAGTTTAGTGTTTCCGATTCATGACAAGATCAGAACTGACAATAGTTCATCGACATGAAACGTTAACTCTTTTCTCTTCCCACAGGTACTGCTTGACCAGCTCAATACACCAAAAAAAAATCAAGTTCGCTCTTGATGCTATAACTCTGACAGGCGTTAAGTGCAATGTCACTGCACAGCCATCAGTAAAGTGGCCGCAGAAGAAAATTTAGTCACTCTAGTTCCGCATGAAACAGTGGAATAAACAATTTCTGACCAATGTGCAACTTTGTCCTTTTCCGGGTGCAACAGCTTTCTCCAAATTCTCCCTGGCTAAACTTTACTCCTGTCTGTTGCCTACGTTGTCTTCTTGGTACCATCCCACGCTGCTGGCGTTGTGAATCCGATCCTTCTCCATTTTATCCTATCAGCACTATCTGCCACTTTCTTAGGGGAGGAGATTCCAGTGAATGAAAAGGATCAAGGAAACTGTTTTTGTGACCATTTGATTTACGGAACTCTGAAGCCACTCATTTCTCAGCTCATTGAACCCACAAACTTTAATGCTTTTATTATTATTTATTCTTTAATGAGGTATGGATATCACTGGCAAGGGCCAGCATTTGTTGATCTAAATGCAGATATAAGAACTATAGAATGGAGGAGGCTGTGGCTCGCTTCTTTCTCAGTCCACATCTGATCTACTGTGGTCTCTTACCAATCCACTTAATCAGCTGAGGAATGTTTCCTAGCTCTTTCTGTCTCTCTCGTTCAAACGACAAAAAAAGGATACAACTAAACATCAGAACATCCAAATTTTAAACCTTATCTTGTCTTCCTTCACACAATTCCATGATTGCAGTTGTTGAAGATCCCTTAACTATATTCTTAAGCATTACTTCATATTCATATATTCATTATGAAGAAGTGGCAGTCCATGCATCAATACTGGGGAGGTGGTGGTGTAGTGGTGTTGTCATTAGACTACTAATTCTTTTTAACCCATCAGCCATCAAAATCACTTTGGGATTACCCCACAAAGTACACTTTCTTCTTCCTCACAGCATATTCAGAGCTTCCAATCAGCACCACAGAATTCTGTCCACCATGGTCTAGTGGTCTTTAAGTGCCCCTCTTCCTGTTTATTAAGGTGCTGAGTGTGATCCACATGAAATGAGCTCTGATTGGGTACCACACTCAACGAGTAACAATAAATTCTATTGCTCCTGATTGGAAATTATTGAGCTCCCACTGTGCCATCTTCATTTGTAGTTACTAAATGAACTGTGATTACAAGGCCTTCAAATGTTAGAAACCTATCTTTGCACATTTTGGACATAACTGGGCAAACTAGGATGATCTAGTGAAGGCATAGAATAGAACCAGTAACTGAAAGAATCTGAAACGGGTTCTCTGCTCAATATCTGGGATCGCAACAAATGTTACCTGGAGATCAAGGCACTGAAAACACTCTCTGTAAGTTACAACTCACCAAGGAGAGTAACCTGGGGCAAAGAAGTCAAAATATCTAGAGTGTTTTTTAAAGAAACCAGGAAACTATACACTATTTATACAGCCCGAACCCTGAAAAGGTAAAAATAACATAAATAGGTAAATGATTCACAACCCAAAGAACTATAGAGGAAACATGATTCATTTTCACACAACAAGTTGTTACGATCTAGAACATACTTATCTGAATGCATAGTGAGAACAATTTTATCATAACTTTTAAAAGAGGTTTGAATAAGTACTTGAAAAGAAAAAAAATACGTGGCTATGGAGAGAGAGTAGGGGAGTGGGACACATTGGATAGCTCCGTCAGAGAACTGGAACAGGCACAATGAGTTGAAAGTCCTCCTTCCGGGCCTGTAAGATTCTATGAACCAATGAGGCTGTGTTCCATGTAGCAATCGATATAACCCAACAGTCAATCTGGTCCCTTTATGCTGAAGATCATGGGGTTATTTTCCTCCTGGCACAATTTTATATCAGTCTACATGGAGCCTTGTGGAAGTAGTTGGAGTTTGATGGAATTGCCAACCTCTTGATCATTTCACAAATGGAAATAAAATAAACTAATTTATTGACTCCGTTCTGTTATGAAGACTCTGGCTTTGATAGGCTGTATCAAGCAGTTGGGGCCGACTCCTAGAGTGACAGACATCAACATTGTCTAACCCACACTAAATTCATTGCTGTCTAATTGTCCTTTCCACAGGTTCCTCCTCTGGAACGAAACCACTGACTATGAAAGGCTCTAACGCAGAATACCACAAAAGTAATGTACACAATTATGAATGCCTATAACTATATATTTGTGTATGTAACAAGAGCTCTGTATCAAATCATGACTTGAGAATGCTTACAGACTCTTCAAACAAGACAATAAAGAGAGGGGAATGCACAAAAGAACAACAATCAACACATATGCAAACCGAAACTCTTACTACAACTTTACCTAATGATCAAAGAGTCAATGTCACAATCAGCAGCACCATAAAAATAACTAGATTGCAGGTTATACAACTGTGGTTTATTGCTTAAAGGAGATTACTGTAGTGCCACAAGCTGTCATGACAACTCGGGGTAAGGCGAGAGACATAAAGTTGGTTTATAGAAATGTTACGTCAAGTCTGTGAAACCCTTGCCAAATTCTTCTTCTTCTCTTCCATGTCAAATGGCACACGAGACAAGATATTTCTCCCTCTGCTTCCTATCCAACAGATCAGGCTTTAGGCTGTTTCTGTAACAAAGAGCCCCTTTACGTGAACAGTTTGTTAGCCCGATTCAATCGCAAATGTCAGGAGACATGGCTAGAAAGATGCATTAGTCACTCTACTCCCATCGATTGTGAATACTCCACTGGATATCCATAGAGTCCCTAAAGTGCAGAAAGAGGCCATTCAGCCCATCGAGTCTTCACTGACTCTCTGAACGAGCATTTTACCTCAGGCCCATTCCCATGCCCTATCCCCGTAACCCTGCACATTTGCCATGGTCAATCCACCAAACCTGTACATCTTTGGACTATGGGTGGAAACCGGAGGAAACCCATGTCAACCCAATATTCAGAAATTGAAACGCTTGCCTCTACTCATTGGGACTGTGAGGAGTGGGGTGTAAACCCATAACGTTCAAACTAGGAAGTGGAAGTGCTACCACTGAGCCAAGGGTGACACCATTTACCAAATTTACTACATTAAAATAATTATTTGTCATGAGGTTGCGAGGATGCTTTGAACTTTTCATTTCCATTAAAGTTAATTGTTAAAAGTTGGATTTATCTACTACATGATCACAGAATGAAACTTCCACAGTGTCAACTTCATTGCTCTTGTCCTCCTCACTTTGTTTGAAGCCTGTAAGTTACATATCACAGCAATAATGCTCGGCTGGATATTAATATCCCAATGTATATGTCCAGTGAAAATGGAGTCTGTCTGAAAATGTTTTTCCTACAGGAGAAGATTGCATACAACCACAGAGTAGAACCACAGACCAAGAATCAGGGAAGGCGGTGGATTAGCCTTGCTGAATCAACTCATGCACTATCAGAAGATGGTGTAGCTATTTGCCATTTTTGTAGGGAATTGGCAAAGGCAAGTTTGAAGGTGGCTACACCCAGCAAGTATCCTCCATTATATAAAAGCAAATTAGCGTGGATGCTGGAATCTGAAACAAATCTAGAAAATGCTGGAAAATCCCAGCAGGTCTGACAGCACCTGTGGAGGGAGAACAGAGCTCCAGACTCGAAACGTTGGTTCTATTCTCTCTCCACAGATGCTGTCAGACCTGCTGAGATTTTCCAAAATTTTCTGTTTTTATGTGTGAAGCATCATCCATTTATTATCTTCCCACACTGACTTATTCAATTCTGGTGGTCTTACCTCACTCTGAATACAATTTCTTGGGGATGCATTTCCATTTTTCCTTTTGTCTTGGTAAAGTTTGGTCCCAGTTTGAGGCATGGGCAAGTGGCAACTTGGGCCCGGGCATTTTGTAGCTCTTTTGGCAGCACCAGCTGCTGGCTTGTTAGAGTTCTTCGCAAGTGAGTGCCAGGAAGGGGCGCCTGACAAGTAAGGAGGAACAAATAGAAGTAGTGAAAGAGGAAAAACAAAGTTCTGACCAGGCTTGGAGCTTATATGTCAACTGTATGGGCTAGGGATTGGTATCCGACTAGGCATGCCTTCATTAAGATAGAAGTTAATGCAAAAGGCATTTGCTACATCCTTTGCGCTTGCTGTGAGCAGCTTGTAGCAGCTGACAGAGAGTGTACTGCGGTTCGCCTCCAACATCACACCTATCATGTCACCTCAGGGAAACACAGATAATGGGCTAAGAACAGATTTGCAATGTAAAATGCATTTTATAAAAAAGTTCTCTCTAAATTCTCCCATAGCCGGGACAATGTTAGTTGGATTGAATTGTGGAAAGGTTTGAAGTGTTGAGACATGGCAGTTTGGCTAAAGAAGTGAGGCAATATTTTTCGGGATCACAGTGGATGGAATTTCGTTAAAGAAAACAAATGGCAAAAGCAGGATGTTGTCAGTAATTTGAATGGTTTTTAGAGTTCTGCACCAATTTCCCAGTCTCCTTATCATCCTCCTTTTCTTCATAGTCTCCTTGTGGATCAGCAGCATCGTGGAACTGATACTCATCCTGCTCTCACCTTATTTCTTTGGATGGCAACACTCTGGGGGCTTCATTGTTAACAGGCACCAACGTGCAGGGTCAGGCTTCTGTGCTTGGAAATCATCTGAAAGTGGTGATCCATTCTGTTCACTTCTCTATTGGAGTTGACATGTGAAATCCTGATGGTCACATGGGTTTGTTCTATAATATCTGGACTCTTGGGAAACCTGCCAAGTGGCGGAATTGCCCTCTTCAGTCAGTATCTTCTCTTCACGTGGGATGTGATAAAGGTACTCCCCAGGCAATAATGTTGTCTCGACACAGGAATGAACAGCAAATGAGCTTACCCGGCCTGGAAGGATTGCATTGAGAGTTTTGTAGCCATAAAATAAGCCTTGACAGTCCGCAAGACTCTCAGAACCATAAGACCACAAGATATAGGAGCAGAATTAGGCCATTCGACCCATCGCACCTGTTCTGCCCTTCAATCATGGCTAATAAGTTTCTCAACACCATTCTCCCACTTTTGCCCATAATGCTTGATCCCTTTACCAATTAAGAACCTATCTATCTCTGTCTTAAATGCACTCAATGAAGTTAGCCTTCATTGGGTGCTTGTGCTTACATTTTGGCACTCACACTCTTCCCATCACCCTTCACAGTACAAACACCAGGAACGTGAAAATATAGAAATGAACTGAGCCTTGTGTGATTGGATCAGGTCAGATCATTTGTCTGCAAGGCACATTTAAAACCAAAGGAGACAATCAAATGTCAATCAAAAACCCACCAAGCCTGCCTCTTTTAGGGTGACACAGTGGCACTGCTGCCTTACAGCGCCAGGGACCCGGGTTCAATTCCCGGCTTGGGTCACTGTTTGTGTGGAGTTTGCATGTCCTCCCCGTGTTTGCACGGATTTCCTCTGGGTGCTCCGCTTTCCTCTGACAGTCCAAAGGTGGTAAGAGTTTTAACAACACCAGGTTAAAGTCCAACAGGTTTATTTGGTAGCAAATACCATTAGCTTTCGGAGCGCTGCTCCTTCGTCAGATGGAGTGGAAATCTGTTCTCAAACAAGGCACAGAGACACAAAATCAAGTTACAGAATACTGATTAGAATGCGAATCCCTACAGCCAACCAGATTTTAAAGATACAGACAATGTGAGTGGAGGGAGCATTAAGCACAGGTTAAAGAGATGTGTATTGTCTCCAGACAGGACAGCCAGCAAGTCCAGGAGGCAAGCTGTGGGGGTTACTGATAATGTGATGTAAATCCAACATCCCGGTTTAGGCCGTCCTCATGTGTGCGGAACTTGGCTATCAGTTTCTGCTCAGCGACTCTGCGCTGTCGTGTGTTGTGAAGGCTGCCTTACCCGAAGATCAGAGGCTGAATGCCCGTGACAGTCCAAAGATGTGCAGGTTAGGTTGATTGACCATGCTAAATTCACTCTTAGTGTCAAGGGGATTAGCAGGATAAATATGTGGGGTTAAGGGAATAGAGCATAGGTGGGATTGTGGTCGGCACAGACTCGATGGGCCAAATGACCTCCTTCTGCATTGTAGGGATTCTATGATTCTATGATCTGCGCAATATGACAGTCTTGAACTTTTCCCCCAGAATTTGTACAAACAGAGGTCTGAGATCCAAAAACAGTCAAAATCTTCCAGTTATTGTGAAGAGTAATGGCAGTAAAATATGGGTTTCCTTGGGCCAAACAATAGTTTCTGTACCTTGCCCCTCAGTATATGGCAGTAACATGTTTTTGACTGCGTAGTGATTCTCCCAACATTGAATCTTTTCAATGAGGGAAGGTCCAGTTTGGAGTCTTCTGCTTTAGACTGTTCATTTACTGTCTTCCATTGGATGCTGCACATTGTTGTTTAAAGGTCTAATTTACTAAAGCAAGCATGGACCTGAAAGTCAAGCAATAGGCCTTTCACTAGCTATATTCAAAGCAGAAATTCCCTGACCTTCAGTCTTTGTATCTTAGCAAAGTACAAAATGCTGCTGTCAGGATATGATTGCCCCCGTCACTTATACCTGGTCCTTAGCAATAATTCAAACTTAGGTGGTTGCTGAGGGTAGAGGGTGGGTAGACTCAGTGATGGAGGATAACACCAGTGAGTATCATAGGTATCTGAGGCTGGGAAACAGCTGAGACACACATGATGATAAGCAGCAGCTATGGTCATATCAATTGAGTGAAGATGGAGAGGGTCCTGACTGTTGAATGGCATCCCAAAGTATGTGTTCAGCACAGACTAAAAACTAATGTATTTCTGTACTCAAATCACAAGGGGACAAAATTACAATTTTGAGGTCCCTTGGTGGGTGCATACCCTGCATCAAGCCCTGAAGAACATGCAGATTAAGTGGATTGGCCATGCTCAATTGCCCCTTGGTGTCAGGGAGATTAGTTGGGGTAAATGTATGGGGATAGGGCCTGGGTGGGATTGTGATCGGTGCAGACTCGATGGGCTGAATGGCCTCCTGCACTGGAGGATTCTATGAAAAAAGATGGGAAGAGAGAAAACAGGGGATTATAGGCCAGTTTGTCTGACAGCAGGGTAGGAGAAAATACGCGCACTCATCAACAAGGAGGTTATAACAGGACACAGGAGAGAGAGATCAGAAAATCTAGTATTGACGAGCGGTTTTTGAGGTTGTAAGCAGCAGGGTGTTGCAGTAGGTCATGTATAGAGATTTTCAGCACAGTTTTCCTTAGGGTGAGGTGGTGGCCCAACGGAATGGTCACAGGATTAGTAATCCACGGACCCAGGTTTGAATCCCACCATGGTCTATAAAATAATGAGGGGTATAGATCAGCTAGATAGTCAACATCTTTTCCCAAAGGTAGGGGAGTCTAAAACTAGAGGCCATAGGTTTAAGGGGAGAGATACAAAAGGATCCACAGGGGCAATTTTTTCTCACAAAGGGTGGTGAGCGTCTGGAACGAGCTGCCAGAGGTAGTAGTAGAGGCGGGTACAATTTTGTCTTAAAAGCATTTAGACAGTTACATGGGTAAGATGGGCATAGAGGGATATGGACCAAATGTGGGCAATTGGGACTAGCTTAGGCAGGGGGCAGCATGGACAAGTTGGGCCGAAGGGCCTGTTTCCATGCTGTAAAGCTCTATGACTCTATAAGATCAGGAAGATTCCAGGCTCAAACCCTGGTTTATGCTGGTCGATGAGCCGGCATCTCCACATCATGACACTTTTGCTACCAAATAAACCTGTTGGACTTTAACCTGGTGTTGTTAAACTTCTTACTGTGTTTACCCCAGTCCAACGCCGGCATCTCCACATTATGCTGGCATATCCAGACTGGGGAAGGTATCTCTCCTGTGAACCCTCTCTTGAATCTAGGGAAGGATTAGGTTTTTGTCATGATGTTCTTCATAGCGCAATGGTCTCCCAAAGCTGGCCTCCAAGCTCTTGGCTGAGGAACGGAACTTCAGGACAATGACAGACGATAGGCACAAACATACCCTCCAGCATGAGTTAATGAGATGAGGTAGAAGGAAGGAAAATAACATGGAAAAAACAATTACAATTGTGGCAGTGTGTCAGTCTTTCAGTGCACTGCACTACAGAAAGGCAGGGGTTTGTGAACACATCTCCACACAGTGCATAACTTATCAGTTCCTATTAATGCAGATGGGTGCATATCAATTCAATAAACTACACTGTACCTAAGCCTGCGCTGCTATATTGGACCACTGGTTACTGCATCCTACACTGTTCCTGTTTGTAGGTTCATGGATCCAAAGAAGGTGGAAGAAAATTAAATCCTGGAATATTGACATTCAAAATAGTAATTTCTTATCTTTCTTCAAAACAAAATTGCCCAAAAGTCCTGGGAGAGGAGCTTTCCCCTTCTCAGGGATGTGATCCTGACATTATCTAACATCCTGAGGTCAGGGTTTTTCGCACTGACGTGGCAGATGTCTGCGTCATTGACTGTACCAATGGGGTACCTTCCTCAACCAGGGGAGATACTTAATGACAGGACCTTGATACAGCACAAATCGGCTGGTCATGCCAGACCAAGAATATTCATAAAACAAGCTAAAAACTGCTGCTTTTGTTGCCTGAAAAAAAGCCTGGTTAATTTTAACACCCAGACTTGAGGATATAAATCGTGTTGAACGCCAGCAATTCTTTGGCATTTTCTGTACTTAATATTGCACGGATGCAAAATGGCAGCTCATATATCAAAAAACATCTTAACATGACTAATCATTTGTGGACTGGTATATTAAGAGGCCAGAATTTCTGACAGGGACAGAAATGTACATAGTCTCTGTTATATATTTAAAAGGGTTGCAGGTTGTTTTAAGAGCTGATCACATGATTTGATGGTGATGTTATTCGGTGTTACCACAGGCTGCTGTTTTATTTTCAATTTGGACTCTGTGCGGAGAACATCTCCTAGAATGAATCGTTGTGTGTTACTTTGAATCCACATGTGAAAACCACAGCTCTTCTTTTTGTTTAAAATCCACAACTCCTAACATAGTTGGAACATTGCAGTCTCAGAGTAAATGCATTCCGCGCTCCTCTCCACACCCTCAACTCAGCATAAACCAAAATGTGTCCAGTTTGAACATGTGTAAAATAACCCAATTTAGCCTGAGTCTCTGTGGTGTACATTTAGCCCCATTTAAATTTAATTCAGTCACAGCTCAAAGTTTTAAATTTCTTTCATGGGATGTGGGCATCGCTGGCAAGGCCAACATTTGCTGCCCATCCCTAATTGCCCTTGAAAACTGTGTGGCTTGCCGTACCATTTCAGAGATCTTTTAAGAGTCAACCACATTGCTGTGGATCTGGAGTCACATGTAGGACTGACCAGGTACGGATGGCAGATTTCCTCCCCTAAAGGGCATTAGTGACCCAGATGGGTTTTTATGACAACGGTTTCATGGGTCACTATTACTGAGACTAGCTTTTAAATTCCAGATTATTAACTGAATTTAAATCCCGCCAGTTGCCGTGTTGGGATCTGAACTCTTATCCCCCAAGCATTAGCCTGGGCCTCTGGATCACCAGGTCAGTGACACCAGCATGCCTCCAAAACTGTTGTGATGCCTTTAGGTCGATGCACTCTGATGGCCCAATGTTGAAACTGGTTTTGCCAAACCAGAAGAATTATGACCTTAGAACTAGAAATACTTAAAAAAAAATTTTAGTGTCACAAGTAGGCTTACATTAACACTGCAATGAAGTTACTGTGAAAATCCCCTAGTCGCCACACTCCAGCGCCTGTTTGGGTACACTGAGGGAGAGTTTAGCATGGCCAATGTACCTAACCAGCACGTCTTATAGACCGCGGGAGGAAACTGGAGCACCCGGAGGAAACCCACGCTGACATGGGGAGAACGTGCAGACTCCACACAGACAGTGACCCAAGCCGGGAATTGAACCCGGGTCCCTGGCACTGTGAGGCAGCAGTGCTAACCACTGTGCCACCGTGCCACCCTTACTGCTCCTTGCTTGCCAACTGAATGGGAAAAGCAAGGCCTGCTCAGTTATTCAAATAAACTGAAGAATAAATACTGAAACATTTGGTCCTCACTGGCAACAAGTGGTTCAGGTGACTCTGGTTAATTCTCCAGCCAGGTATGAATCACAGAGAGAACATTCATTATTCTATTAGTTTTGTCATTGCTCCAGTAATGCCCAGTCATTATTCCTCACACCCACTACTCTATTAGCATGGTGATAGTCCTCATGCTGCGGGGTTATTCCACAAGAAGGGTGCCATCATTGGTGTGTAATTATTATTTCAATATCGTTGTTGCAGCATTTGTGTAGTTATTGGTTGATCAATGGCAGTCAGTGCCTCCAATTATGCCCAAATTTTCCTGAAGGTTAATTGTGCAGATATTCCAACCACATCTTGAGCGTTATTCTATAAGTGAGAAGCCATTGCATCATTAGTTTTATTTCAGAATCCCTAAATTCAGCATTTAGTTTTGTTCTAAACAATCACTGCACCCATTAGTACGCTTTGGTAGCACAGAAACGAGATGCAGATTGAAACACCTCGACTTTCCACCTTAACCACCCCTTCTCTCAAGAAGTACCCTACCTGCTATATCACTGTGAATTTTCCATTCTCTACACCATTTCCTTCCACAGTCTCCCATTACAAAGGTTGCATAAAGAGTACTTTGTTTAGTTCATGTCACCACTTAACCAAAGGTTATATACATGTAAAGGAAAGAATAGAGAAAACAACAATAAGAGTGATCCCAAGAGAAAGGGGATTAGGAAATGAAAGCAGATTAGACAAAAAACTCAAACTTCACAGTCTGGAAAGAAGGAAGTTATCTGTAAGTATATTAAATATTACATGGCATAGATAAGGTCAACCCAGGATATTACTTCAAAGAAAGCCAGGAGTGCAGGAGACATGGACCTCAATGGTAAATTAGCGGATAGTACATTTGAGAGAGAAAAGTATGATAAATATTCTGCAAGGCTGGGTATGGGGTAGAAACATACTGGGGATCTTCAAAACACAGTTATAAAGTAGGACAATCCTTGAGTGATGAGGGATGTGAGGCTCAATTAGTTCATCTTCTCCCTAGAATTTCTGATTATTTGTAAATTGCATTACCAATTTAGTGCTGAATTATGGTCCGTTTTCTGCTGTGGACACAGTGTAAACTCAGGCGAGAGACAACCCACACTCATTTTAAAAAGTAAGGCCTTTATAATTAACAGAGAGAAGAAACTTTCATTTAGAGTGAATAGCGACTATGGTCATGTAATGGCTATCTTACTATTAGAATAATCTAGAAACCTGCACCAATCATCCACAAGTGCAAATCCCACTGTGGCAGTTCAAGAATTTCAATGCAGTTAAACAAAACACATCTCCAAATAAAAGGCTGCTGAAGTTATCATAATAAAACCCAAGTGACTCACAAATGTCCTCTCGGGAAGAAAGCCTGGCATTCTTACCTAATTTGGCCTACGTGTGACTCTAGCTTCATGTCAACATGATTGACTCTTAGCTATCCTCTGAAGTGGTCCAGAAAGCCATTCAGTTGGTTGTATCAAACCACTACAAAACACACAGACTACAGGAGTCAACCCACCTCCAAATTCTGGAGACAGCTTATGATGGACAATAAACACTGGCTTTGCCAGTAACACCCACATCATGAAATTCCATTTTTTAGTAAGTATACTCAAGTTAAAAATGAGGAAAGGGCCGTATCAAAGATTGTTTCCTGCACCACATGGTAATGATATTGACGACTAAATCTAAGTAGATTGTAAGTGATATTAACTCAAAATGTTGTCTTGTGTTGTGATGTCACCAGGGGCTGGGGATGGCGATAGGTGGGGTGGAGTTCTCTCAATTCAATAAATCATAGTTGTCCAAATACAATATAGAGGTGAATGTTTAATTTACAGGTCTTCAAACATTCACCAAAGTGGGATAAAAAGGAACTAACTACCTAGTTCTTCCTTGAGCCTAACTTTACACACAGTAGGCCCTTCCCTCTTTAGAGCTGCCTCCTCTCATTCACAAGTAGGATTCTATCCCTACAGAACTCAGTACTCTGCTCATATAGTCTGATAAGGCTGAACAGCTGATCTTCATTGCACCGATTCCTCATCAGTTTGCCATGTGACTTCCCGTGGCCCTCTTGGTAGGGAGAGCTCTTGTCCAGAAACTGGAGGGTATTATGAGGAAAATATCGACCCTTCCAGCACACAAACCTTGGTGAAACCAGAGTACTCATGATAACATCACACTGGAGTTTTGGTATAATAGGAAACTTCACTGCATCACATATTCCTCAACAACTGCAGAAAAGGATATTTTATAAAATGTCTTTATTTCTAATAAATTCCTAATTCTGTGTATTTGGAAATATGCCAGCATTATTTAGTAAAAGATGAGATAAAACATGGAAATAGATGGAGTTTGGAACGTTCAATGCTGCAATGCAAGGCTATCTAATCATTGTATGCTATATTATTTGAGATTGCAGTTACAAAATCTGGCTCCTTAGAGCCCCCTTTTTTAGCACTATGCCTCCATTTTGGCTTCACAATAGCATCCATAGTTTGTGTGGGTTTCTGTGTGAGCCATGCCTGATGTCACATTGGTGAGGGTGCGAGCCACAAAGGGAATGTCTGGCAGAGGTTTGCAGTGTAGGCAGATAGTGACATCAATCAGAGTAGCGCAGTGATTGAGGGCAATGCTGCCATTTTGCAGTTCAATACTCCAGCTAGTTTGGGGCTTGGTTATGAGGAGAGATTGGGGAAACTGGGGTTGTTCTCCTTGGAAAGACGGAGGATGAGGGGAGACTTAATAGAGGTGTATAAAATTATGAAAGGCATAGATAGGGTGAACGGTGGGAAGCTTTTCCCCGGGTCGGTGGTGACGTTCACGAGGGGTCATAGGTTCAAGGTGAAGGGGGGGAGGTTTAACACAGATATCAGAAGGACATATTTCACACAGAGGGTCGTGGGGGCCTGGAATGTGTTGCCGGGCAAGGTGGTGGAGGCGGACACACTGGGAACGTTTAAGACTTATCTAGACAGCTATATGAACAGAGTGGGAATGGAGGGATACAAAAGAGTGGTCTAGTTTGGACCAGGGAGCGGCGCGGGCTAATTGTTCCTTGTTTCTCGTTTCATGGCTTCATTCTATGATCATCTTGCTGGTGCCAGTACAGAGCGAGACTGCGGATAGTTGGGAACCTGTCTCGGGGGCAGGGAATTCATATGGTGTTCGTGGAAGTGGAAATGACTAGGGTTGGGAAGCATTTTCCGATCAGGGCCATTGTGATCTCCTGGACTCGTTTCGATCGCCTCAGGGGGTCGGAGGGGAATTTCCCAGATTTTTTTTTTCCCCATATTGGCCCTGGGGTTTTTCACTCTGGGTTTTCGCCTCTCCCTGGAGATCACATGGTCTGGAATGGGGGGGTGGGGGTGAGTTAATAGGTTGTAATGAACAAAGCATCGTAGCTGTGAGGGACAGCTCGGTGGATAGGATATTGGTATGTAGATAGGCTGGAAAATTGGGCGGGGATCCTGGATTCAGGATTCAATCCTGGACCGGGGAGCGGCGCGGGCTTGGAGGGCCGAAGGGCCTGTTCCTGTGCTGTATTGTTCTTTGTTCTTTGTTCTTTGTAGTGCGGTCTCTTAAACTTCCATAGCCCATCACACATTCAGCAGTAGGAAGGATTCCCCCCAGTGCTATTTAAAAGGATTATAAGCTACTGACAAGTTAATTGTTGATTAGTTTTACTGGCTGCTGTTACAATTATACAAATGTGTTTTCTAGAGTGCTCCAAAGTTTCTAAAATCTCCAGTGAGTGGTTTGGCCGTGTGCTGAAAGACTTTGTTCTGACTTCAAGGACTCTGCAAAGCCAATTGCTTTAGACATGGGTGCATAGTGTGCATTTCCCTGGGAATACAGCCTGACTTGGAAAATGTGTAGAGGTGACACAGAGCAGGATAGGCTGCTGGGAGAGGGAGGTGGAAATAGAGGAGGCGAAAGGTTCTAGGTAGGAAAAAGAGAAAGCCAGAATATTTTTGAAATGGTGAGAGACTGGGAAATGTTGACTTTGAGAGGGATTCCTGTATACAAACAAGAGGATGTTAAGATTCAGGTACAGCAAATCATTAGGAAAACAAATAGTGTGTTAGCCTTTATTGCAAAGGGATTAGAGTATAAGAGTAAAGAAATCTTGCTGCAACTGTACAGGATATTGGCTTCTTTAGTGTGTCCAGATAACTGGAGTTCTCTTGCTTTTCCTTCACTGCTTGGCCAGGTTGCGCTTCTTGGAGGTTGTGATGAGGGAAGGTGGATAGCGAGAGGTGCGTACTTGCACCATCTGAATCTTGTAAGTCAGAAGAGATTGTGGGACAGAGAGTTAAGTCGAATGTGAGGATTAGGTATGAGGACACCGCCCTCTTTGATTGTTTCAGCCCACTGGTGGCCATCGCCTCAGTATGGCTGCTCCAATGGTGGCAACCACCATCTTCTCCATTTGGGTGAGCACATGCAGCTTGCTGGGGGTGGGGGCGGGGGGGAGGCAGTGAGGGGGTTAGCTTCTGCTGCCTCTGCTTACGTGTCCTGCAAGACAGGCCAAGTTGTCCTGCAAGAGAGGAAAATGTGTCCTTGATATATATGATGTTACTGCCATGGTTGAATAGCTAGCACATTCTCCACTTTACTCTCCACAAATGTTCTCACTCTTCCCCTGACTGTCTTTCACTTTGCCATCCTCCCAATTTTCCTTTAAGAAATTCAACTGCCTTGTCCCTAATATCCACTGATAAAATCCTAATTGACATCTCAGAGCCATAGAATCCCTACAGTGCAGAAAGAGGCCTTTCAGCCCATTGAGTCTGCACTGACTCTCCAACAGAGCATCCCAAACCACCCCCCCCCCCCCCCCACACCGGCTCTATCCCCGTAACCTTGCACATTCATCATGGCTAATCCACCTAACCTACACATCTTGGGACATTAAGGGGCAATTTAGCATGGCCAATCCACCCTAACCTGCACATCTTTGGACTGTGGGAGGAAACTGGAGCACCCAGAGGAAACCCACGCAGACATGGGGAGAATGTGCAAACTCCACACAAACAGCCACCCAGACTGGAATTGAACCCAGGTCCCTGCGCGGTGTGTGGCAGCACTGCTAATCATTGTGCCACCGTGCTGCCCTCCCTTCTCCCTGCTTCTTCACTCAGCCGAGCAACTCCTCATCCTTGCTGATCTCAACATCCCATTAGCTTCTCCTGGCCCCATTGATCTCCGTGTCATCAATCAACCTCAGCTTCTCACTCCCATGTTTCCCTTCACATTCACGTCACCATGCTGCCTATGTCATACCCATTAATAAATTGTCCTTCGCCCCAGGATAAAATGATTCCCCATTTTCTAACACTGTTTCAAGCCTACACCCCTCCCCAACCCCCACCCTAAAAATACATGTTGGGAGTGAACAGGAGACTCTGTTCAGTAAATTCATTTAGCTTCTGGGCATATCCTATCCCTCCATAAGATTCATCAGAGTTTGTGAAAGTGATGAATCACCACATCAGGCCTCACTTCATGTTTAAAATAGCGAACAAATTTCTTCCAGAAGTGATGAACTAGCAAATACGTAATCATTAGAATTGGTGGTTAATGTCACTCCACCTAATATATATAGTGCACAAAACTAGAAAAATAAAATGTTTGCAGTTTGAAGAATTAAAGTAACCCTTTATAAATCACTTAAAACTTAGTATTTATTTATTTGAATTCCAGGGCAGCGGAACAAACATAAATTCAAATAGATTATTTTCCACTCTTTCAGGAATTTCAAACTGAGGGAGGTTCCTCCTCTGAGATTGTCAAACCCCCCTCACCCTCAGGGTTCAGTTTGCTCAGCTGATAGGATGGCTAGAATGTGGTGCAGAATGACGCCAACAGTCCAGTTACAATCCCCATACCAGTGTGTTGGGGAGGTCTGTCTGCTTGTTTTGTCCCATGCTTGATGTGGAGTGATGGCCCTCTGTAATATATAATCATTTGTCCTCCCTCTCTCTTGCCCTATCACAGAGGTGCCAATGTCCCCATGGACAATGGCTAATTACCATTACCTTACCACCCCCTCCCCGACACACCATTCAGACACACTTTTCATTTCCCAGGATACATTTACATGGATTTTGAATTTCTCACCCCACAAAGCTATAAAGACCTTGTCAGTTATACGCTAGTAGAACCAATCACAACAGCATTCTTTCAAGCTCAGAATAGTCCTCTCTCCAGCTTGTATGGCGAAACTTGCAGCATTTTATCAAAATTAAACTCGGCCCAGGTATCTGAACTACTATCAAATTGTGGCTGAATGTAAAGGACCAGCCACTAAATCAAAATTCGACAACAAATCACTCGGTTTTGTTATAGAAGTCCTAACCGACGGTTTCAGCCTGTCTGCTCACGTCATTTGAAGTACTTGAGAGATCAGAGTAAAAGAAGGAATCACACACAGAGATTGAGAATAGGGAGAGATTGTCGAACATCAGGCCTGACTCGATACTCCTTTCCTTCAGCAGAATATAGAAACATAGAAGATAGGAGCAGGAGGAAGCCATTTGGCCTTTTGAGCCTGCTCTGCCATTCATCACGATCATGGTTGATCGTCCAACTCAGTAGCCTAATCCTTCTTTCTCCCCATAACCTTTGATCCCATTCACCCCAAGTGCTATATCCAGCCGCCTCTTGAATACATTCAATGTTTTGGCATCAACTACTTCCTGTAGTAATGAATTCCACAGGCTCACCACTCTTTGGGTGAAGAAATGTCTCCTCACCTCCGTCCTAAATGGTCTACCCCGAATCCTCAGACTGTGATCCCTGGTTCTGGACTCCCTCACCATCGGGAACATTCTCCCTGTCTAATCCTGTTCAAATTTTAGAAGTCTCTGTGAGATATCTGATGCTAATTGCCCAAAGAGGCAAAACTGGTCAATCTTTGGATGATCCTTTTGAGATGTGAAGTTGGTGGGATCATCTGCTGCTATATGTTCCAATCTGCTTGAATGGTGAGCAGAGAGAGTTAAAATCTTGTGATCCATCAAGTCAATGCACTGGCTGAGAAAATCGCCTGTAAGTCACCAGGCAGCCAACTGGTCCCAATGTAGTGGAGCACAACAGTGGGAGTGCACTGCCTGCCTTTTTACTACAGGAGGTTACAGTGGGAATGCAAAGTTACATCCAGTCCTCACCACTTAAAACATCCATGTTGAAAATGGGCAGTCACTAACACCCAGAGGGAAAAGCCAGTTCAAAATTCTCAAATCCCAGTAAAAATCAGCAATATTGGCACCAGTAATACTGGTGTTCCAGTTTAAGATAGAGAAGACCAGTTTTATTGGTACCTTTCATTTTCAAATTTTACTGGTGTTTCCTTTGGGTTCTGACACCCAGAAGGTAATAGGTATTTCCATTGACATTAACGTCAGTTTCAAAGGTGCTGATCCAAGCATCTTAAGTTCTCCGGTTATTTCAGGCAGGAGGAACCTTACTCACTCGCTTTTTCTCATGAAATGTAAATGTAAGGATCAATTTCTGCTTCCCAGAGACTGCATTTATTAGGTTATTTTTGTGATGGTATTATCAAGTGTTGGATGAATCTTTGAGCAGGTTATTTCCACTCTACAGGACAGAAACCTGGGGTAAGGTTTTGTGTTTTGCTTTGACACCAACATCAGGGTCAAATGGGTGTCCTGACCCCTCACTATTCTGGGAGTAATCACACAACAGTGATTTTGTCTGAATTGGCCAATTAATGTTAAGGATACCAGGGAGTGTCTTGACGGCTGCAGCTAGCTGTTGCAGGAAAGGGGAGAGGGCGCCTACACCTTGAGGTGTCTCTCAGCAACTTAGTCAAAATTTGAAATGAAAAATGGTCATGGCTGTCAGGCTTCCATAGTGGAAAGGGAATCCCCCCCAGAGAGCAGCCTGTGGCTGCTGCTGTGCGCAGTTGGCTGGGGGTGAGGGGGGTGTGGGGGGTGGGGCCCTCAAAGGCCACCCTGGAGTATTGGCCTTCTGGTCTGCAGCCTCCTGACGTGATGAGAGTCCTGCAGACTGCCTGGCAAATCCCAGTCAGCATCTGATAATTGACCTTAATTGGTCTTTAAATCATCTTAATGAGCTACCAGCTGCTTGTAGGCAGATAGCCATTTGGAACTCCTCTCCAAGTATACCTTTAAGGGCTGCCCCTTTTATTGTATCCCTTAATTTGTTTAATTTAATTCATTTTTCAACAAAAGAGTTGGAACAAAAACAGAAAATGCTGGAAAATCTCAGCAGGTCTGACAGCATCTGTGGGGAGAGAATAGAGCCAACGTTTCGAGTCTGGATGACCCTTCAACAGAGCCCTCTCTGGAACCTCTCCCCACCCCCTACACCCAAGATGCCACAGAGAAGCTGCTTGCAGTGACTTGGCTCCACCAGTTATTAACGAACAAAGAACATTTATTAACAGTAAGAACTATATACGGTCAATGAATATTCTATGTTTACAGTCATGCCTCCCGGATTTAACTGCTTGGACAAGCCCAGACAAGTTGGAGTGAAGCCCCAACTTGATTCCCAATTGGTCGGCCCAGGTTATGTGATACTTTCAGAAGATTGCCCCTTAAAGGGGCCAGACACCACATCGTATCCCTTCTCAGTTCCTTTATACACAGAATAATAGTTAACTTATACAGTCCCCCATAATTTACAGCAATGAGCACTTTCAATCAGTCCATCAAAAACTCAGTCTCTCAGGTGGCTTCCGCTTCCTCATAGATTGGAGCAACTCCACCGATTGGGATGCTTCTGCTGAGGTAATTTCTTAGGAACTGTCAGTCTCTCTTCTGGTACTGGTGCTTCAATCTCCTCTGTTTCAGTTGAACCATACAATCACCTATCACAGGCTGATTGGATTGTTGACTTCTCAGGCAATCAACACTTCTCTGTCACCATGAGATCAGGCTGGGACACTGGCTCTTGGGGTGACTCTCGCCTTCACAAACGGCCCACATGTTTCTTCAAAATTCTGTCTTGTACTTCCACTTTGTATGACAATGACCCCATCCTGCCCACCACAATTCTGGGAACCCAACTTGGACCATTCCCAATGTTCCTCACAAAGACTGGGTCATCTCTTTCAAATGATCTTGCATCTTTTATCAAATCAAGGTTCCTCTTTTGGCTGCACTGTCTTGCCTCTCCCCTTCCTGCTAAATTTGGGAATACCAGGCTTAGCCTTAAGCGTCGACCCATCAATAGTTCTGCTGGTGATATACCTGTGGTTGAATGTGGGGTGGTCTTCTATGCTAAGAGGCATCAGGCGATTTTAGTTTCCAAAGATGCAGGTGCTTGTTTCTTCAAGCTAGCCTTGAAAGTCTGGACTGCCCGCTCAGCCTGTCCATTTGAAGAGGGATGATATGGTACAGTTCTGACAGCTTTATCCCATTGGAAAACATGACATTTTGAAATTTGGCTATCTGAAACAAGAACTTCCAAAGATCCATAGGCTGTGAAGCATTGTCAAAGCTTCTCAATTGTGGCACATGCAGTGTACACCTCATCTCAAGTACCACTATCCAGTCACAGTGGTGTCCATCAACAGGAGGAACATCGTGCCAAAGAATGGTCCCACATAGTCTATGTGGACTTGCACCCATTGCCGACCTGGCCATTCCCAAGAATGCAAGAGTACTCCAGCAGGCAACTTCTGTGACTGGCACTGGTTGCAGTGCCTCACTAATCTCTTGATATCGCCGTTGGTGCCTGGCCACCAAACATAGCTTCTTGCAAACATCTCCATTTTTGACACACATGGATGGACACTATGCAATTCTGTAAGAAGCAACTCTCTTCCTTGCATGGGGAAGATTACTCTTTCTCCCCATAGGGCAATACAGTCCTCGCACTCAATTCCTTTTTGTCTAATATGGTATGGTTTCATGTCTTTGGAAATCATGTCATTCTGCCACCCCACCAATAACTTGTATCTGATCCTTGACAACAACAGGTCTCTGCAGGTCCAAAATTTTATTTGTTGTGCTGACACCGGCAAAGTGTCCAGAAAACTCAACACCATCATGATTTATTGCCGCACTGGGGAGTTGGGGGGGTTATTGTCTGGCAATGTAAGGTGACTAAGGGCATCTGCGTTGGCTATTTATGTCCCTGGCCAGTATTCAAATGTGTATTCATAGGCTGACAAGATCAATGCTGAATCCTGACTGATGTAATTGGTAGAATGGCTTTGGGACAGGCTCCTCCAATCACTCTAGAAGCTTGGAAGAGTGAGGCAGGAACACCTATCAGTACATTGCATAGTCTCCAGGAGCATCCTTTCTGCCCATAGCCCCTGAGCTACAGCATCTGCATCCAGCTGAACACAACACCATGTGATATCCAATACAGATTCTTCGCTGCTGTTGCTGTCTCCATCACTTGCTCGCTTGTGATAGCTTTTAATGGGCCATTAACATTTCTCTGATATTAACTCTCTCATCCACTCCCAAACCCTCACGCTCTTGGAAGTTACAATTCCCCCAACAAGTTTCTAGAGTCTTATACAGAAAATTTACCTACAATCACCTGCATTGTACACGTGGTGTGGCTCAGCTTATTTCTGATTATTGATTATTAGACAGACTTAGTTCAATTAAACAACAAAGGAGATGTGTGGAAATGGGTTCAATTCCACCCTCGGGTCACTGTCTGTGCGGAGTCTGCACTTTCTCTCTGTGTCTGCTGTGTTTCTTCCAGGTGCTCCATAGTCCAAAGATGTATGGGTTAGGTTGATTGCCCATGCTCCATTGACCCTAGTGTCAGGGGATTAGCAGGGCAAAAATGTGGGTTATGGGAATAGGGTCTGGGTGGGATTGTGGTCAGTGCAGACTTGATGGGCTGAATAGTAGAGATTCTATGATTCTATAATTCTAACAGTTGGCTTCTCTCTTAATTAGAAGACTCTTTGCCAATCTCTATGGCAGATTTAAAGCAGACCTCAAACTTAGCTACAATCGTTGGCATCAAAACATAAAGTATTTTCAAAATACACAAAGGACCACCTCACCAATAAAGTAAAAGGGCTCTTAACTTTTTAAAATGCCAATATTGTAAAAATTGCAATGCATGAATAATATATTTCAGCCATGTGGTGATTTATAGGGCTAGTCAAACATGATTTGAGTATTTGACATAATTAATGAATACATTCAAAGATATTCCTTGCTCTATTTTCCCCTCATTCTCCAGTTCATCTTCTCAACCAATGTCTGGATCTCAGAAAAATCAAAACCCTGCCAGCTTTCTCGCAGCTCCTGATTCCACTGCGTCTGCATATTTACACCCTGCACATCAGAGAGAAGTGTTTCGAACAGGTTTCATTATTACACATGCTAGATTTTCCATCGAGCAGTTGAATAAATTGAATAATGGCAATAACTCAGTTTTGTGCTTTTGGTAAATTTACCTGCTGTGTGTTTACCGCAGTTTAGCATTCAGGGTTAGTGATCAGAAATAAAGCTGTGGTGGCAAAATGGTGGAAAACACATTCAGCTTGATGTTCAGACAGCACTGAGACCTGGCAGTATTCATCTGGAGTTGGAATACTACCAGAGAATAGGAATGCATTCTCAGAAAAATAGTGCCAAATTTTACTAGCTCTCTGGGCTGGGAAGTGAGAGGGTTTATGAAATTATAATAGAAGGAATTAGGCTTGATTCTCACTGCCACGGTATATTACCAGCAGTAAGAACCTCAGCAGCATAATTTTCCAATTAAAAATCACCTCCTGCTCTGTCAGTATTTTATCAATATCAGGGAGGGCTGCAGCCATATGGAGAGACCTGGTAACCCCTGGATGCCCTCTAGGACGTTTCGGGCTGGGAAGTGTGGGGGGGTCGATGGGGGAAGGGTGGGGAGGGGGGGGTGTGTCCAGCCCTCCTTTACGGCTGCTCCATGACGAGGTCACCCCTGCAGTTACGGTGCCATCACAGGTGGCAAGGTGGTACAGAGGTTAGAACTGCTCCCTCACAGCACCAGGGACCCAGGTTCAATTCCACGTTCTCCCCGTATCTGCGTGGATTTACTCCAGGTGCTCCAGCTTCCTCCCACACTGCAAAGATGTGTGGGTTAGGTGGATTGGCCATGCTAAATTGCCCCTTAGTGTCAGAAGGATTAGCAATGTAAATGCATGGGATTACAGGGATAGGGCCTGGGTGGGATTGTTGTCAGTGCAGGCTTGAGGGGCCAAATGGCCTCCTTCTGCACTGTAGAGATTCTATGATTCTATGATCATTGGAAGGTACCCAACTCCACTGATCACTGGGGCTTGTGCTTGGCTCCAGATCATTAAAAGCAAAACTTACCTTATCTTCCAGCATGTCCACCTCAGTATGCAGATGTCCTCTCATTGCAGCCTCATGCTCTGGTTGGGCTGACAGCTCTCGGAGGCAGCAGCTGTCCTCCATTGGACAATGGCTCCATCGATGGCCTTTTCATTGGCCGCCATTGGCTAAATGCCACAGTGACATCCTGCTGCCCTGCTAGAGTCGGGTCCCACTTTCGATCTCAGTGGAGCGCCTTCTTCTCTGAGTGCCACCAACTCAAGAGAAGGATGACAAGACACTCAAATAGAATTTGCTTCTCAAAACTAGACTCTACTTTTTTTCTGAAATGCAGTGAGTTTGGCTACATAAAGCTGCCTTACATCTGAAACGGCAGCCTATGTGAAATGCTCAGTCCCAGTTCCCCTACATTACCAATAGTTTAATGAACGACAGTTGACTCCTGTACCACACACTACTGATTCAGGGATTATGTTGGGATCATGCACTACACACAGCAGGTCCCAACATCATCTTTCAAAATGGTGCATATAATTCCATATGGTTCCCTGGAAACTCTACAATAGTTTACAGTTGTGACTACATTCTCCAGGGGGAGGGGGGGGGGTCAAAGGGTTATGGGCTGGTGAGGTATCAGCGCTTGCCTTTGCAATTTTATATATGAAAGCAAAGGAAGTAACTTCAGTCTGGAAGTAACGTGTGATGTGA
Source organism: Mustelus asterias (assembly GCF_964213995.1). Taxonomy (NCBI): domain Eukaryota; kingdom Metazoa; phylum Chordata; class Chondrichthyes; order Carcharhiniformes; family Triakidae; genus Mustelus; species Mustelus asterias. The sequence continues at coordinate 55,377,121 of NC_135804.1, read as the reverse complement.
AAAGAAAGTAATCACCCTTTTGTCTGCAGCTGCACGAAGTCCAGCAAAACCTCTTCATTCGACCTCAATCCTCTGAATCCTACATGGTTGAAGCAAAAACGGCAGCATCGCTCTTTACTGACAGTGAGGAGGGAGGGTTGGAGAAATTTATTTTCGTGCTGTGCATCGTATTTCAAACTCAGAACAAAGAATGGCTGAAGTAGAGACCAATATATCACTCAGAGAAGGACTGGATATGCACGTGACACCGAGGAAGAAGGAGGCTTTAGTTATAGATTCCTCTGTCAAAGGGCCAACACATGCATGAGTAGCCAGTCACAGAGATGCAATGCTGGAAGATCTGGGAATACCCTATCTGTTCACCCTCTTGGGGGCAGAGATGCAAGTTCAGTTCTTAAATTATGTTACATTTATTTAAAATTAAATGCAATAAATAATGATTAAGGAACGTAATTCACTTTTGGTGTGATAGATGAGCAGAGCACAACATAGGCTGTAAATCCTCTAAAGGAGAGCTACATATATATTTATGGATACTTATTTACTTATGGGGTAACAACATCTTGCTAAGTTATTTTGTCTCTTTGATTCTGAGGTTTAGATACAATGCACTATCATTTAGGAACTCACTCCTTGGTCTCCAACAATACCATTCAGGAATGAGTCTCGAAGAAATGCATAATAATAACAACCAGACATGACTTGCTCCAATAGTCCTTCTCTGTGGGAAAGGACCGGAATACAGTTCAATGCTTCTGTTCAGCGTAAACGCTGATGTGGATAACTGTGTGTGTGGATTGCTGTCAGCAAATCCCACCCACATCGTCCTGATTCTGTGCACTGTACTCCAATACACGAGCCATTCAGCTACTTGCCTTCAATATATATTAGCTGTCACAACAGCAAAAATCACACACAGGAAACTAGAAAACAATGGGAAACTCACAGCCTGGCATTCTTCTCAAGAATGGATATCATCTGAATAGCAAACAGCGACTTGGAATTCAATCAAAGCAAAAAGGCAAAAGTCATGTGGGAGAAATGTTCAAACCAGCAATTATTTATTGCAAATATATTTTCATATTTCACTCTTGGCCACGTGTAACTGAATAATTTGTCTTCTCCACTGACAGCAGCTGTTCAGTGCCACTTAATGTAAATCCATTCAATAACGTGATCCTTTCCACCAAGAGGCATCTGAAGCAGCTTCATCTTGCAGCCTGTCTGGGATATCCAAAATGTCAAACCAACGGCAGAGCAATGTCCCTTGGGTTAACAGAGCTGGTTACTAAATTCAGAATCTAGGTCATCCAGAGCAAGCTGCTGCTGTTGCTGCTGCATTGAGTCAATCTGGAACACAATGTTCAAAAGCTGCACGACATGACTCCTGTAATCACAGCTTGAAGCCGGGGACCCCAACGGTGGAAGAGTACTGCCCAGTGGATTTGATGACTGCCCACTCTTAGTTGAGGCATCTCGCTAAGCAAGGATGTCTTTGCCTCATTGACCAAACCATTTCAAATCACATACGTATGGTGAGGATTGCAACTAATACACCGGTATCAAGTATGCAACCGAGGGCGCATACAACAGTTCAATACAAGCACGGCGGTCTTGTTGTGTATGGTAAAAATTGGCCTGAATTGAGGGCTAGTTGGGGGAGACCTTCAAGTGCCCTTGGTTCTAAACCATTTGTAAGGTGGAAGAACAAAACTTGCAAAGGCCAATGCAGTTGACCTCTGCAAGATTCAGAGCTTCATCTTCAATTAGACCATAAGACATAGGAGCAGAATTAGGCCACTCGGCCCATCGAGTCTGCTCTGCCATTCAATCATGGCTGATATTTTTGACATCCCCATTCTCCTGCCTTTTCCCCATAACCCCTGATCCCCTTATTAATCAAGAACCTATCTATCTCTGTCTTAAAGACACTCAGTGACCTGGCCTCCACAGCCGTCTGCGGCAAAGACTTACACAGATTCATCACTCTCTAGCTGAAGAAATTCCTCCTCATCTCTGTTTTAAAGGATCGTCCCTTTAGTCTGAGGTTGTGCCCTCTGGTTCTAGTTTTTCCTACTAGTGGAAACATCCTCTCCACGTCCACTCTATCCAGGCCTCGCAGTATCCTGTAAGTTTCAATACGATCCCCTCCTCATCCTTCTAAACTCCAACGAGTACAGACCCAGAGTCCTCAACCGTTCCTCATACGACAAGCTCTTCATTCCAGGGATCATTCTTGTGAACCTCCTCTAGACCCTTTCAAGCCAACACATCCTTCCTTAGATACGGGGCCCAAAACTGCTCAGAGCCTTATACAGCCTCAGAAGTACATCCCTGCTCTTGTATTCTAGCCCTCTCGACATGAATGCTAACATTGCATTTGCCTTCCTAACTGCTGACTGAACCTGCACATTAACCTTAAGAGAATCTTGAACAAGGACTCCCAAGTCCATTTGTGTATCTGATTTTCTAAGCATTTCCTCATTTAGAAAATAGTCTATGCCTCCATTCCTCCTTCCAAAATGCATAACCTCACACCTTTCCACATTGTATTCCATCTGCCACTTCTTTGCCACTTCTCCTAACCTGTCCAAGTTCTTCTGCAGCCCCCTTTCTTCCTCAATACTACCTGTCCCTCTACTTATCTTTGTATCATCTGCAAACTTAGCAACAGTACCTTCAGTTCCTTCCTCCAAATTGTTAATGTATATTGTGAAGAGTTGTGGTCCCAGTATCGACCCATGAGGCACACCACTAGTCACTGGTTGCCATCCTGAAAAAGACCCCTTTATCCCCACTCTCTGCCTTCTGACAGTCAACCAATCCTCTATCCATGCCAGGATCTTACTCTTAACACCATGGGTTCTTACCTTATTTAACAGTCTCCTATGTGGCATCTTGTCAAAGGTCTTCTGGAAATCTAAGTAAATCACATCCACTGGTTCTCCTTTATCTAACTTCCTAGTTACATCCCCAATGAACTCTAACAAATTTTATCACACATGACCTCCCCTTGATGAAGCCATGCTGACTCAGTCCTATTTTATCATGCACTTCCAAGTACTCTGTGATCTCATCTTTAATAATGGACTCTAAAATCTTGCCAATGACTGAAGTTAGGCTAACTGGCCTATAATTTCCTGTCTGCTGCCTCCCTTCTTAAACAGCGGTGTTACATTAGCTACTTTCCAGTCCTCTGGTACCCTCCCTGCCTCCAGTGACTCCTGAAAGATCACGACCAATGCCTCCACAATTTCCTCAGCTATCTCTTTTAGAACCCTGGGGTGCAGTCCATCCGATCCAGGTGATTTATCCACCTTCAGACCTTTCAGTTTCCCCAGAACCTTCTCCTTGGTGATGGCCACTGCACTCACCTGTGCCCCCTGACTCTCCTGGAGCTCTGGCATCCCACTGGTGTCTTCCACCGTAAAGACTGATGCAAAGTTCTTCTGCCATTGCTTTGTTTCCTATTATTACTTCTCCAGTCTTATTTTCCAGTGGTCCAACGTCTATTTTTGCCTCTCTCTTACCTTTTATATATTGAAAAAACTCTTCCTATCTTCTTTTATTTTACTAGCTACCTGACACTCATATTTCATCTTCTCCCCTTTATTGCTTTTTTAGTTGTCCTCTGCTTGCTTTTAAAGGCTTCCCAATCCTCTGGCTTCCCACTACCACTAATCCTCGCCATTTTGTACGCTTTTTCTTTTGCTTTTATGCTGTCCTTGACTTCCCTCATCAGCCATGGATGCCTTGTCCTCCCCTTAGCATGTTTCCTCCTCCTTGGCATGAATTTCTGTTGTGCCTCCCGAATAACTCTCAAAAACTCCTGCCATTGCCGTTCCACTGTCTTCCCTGGTAGGCTCCCTTTCCAATCATCTCTGGCCAACTCCTCCCTCATGTTTTTGTAGTTACCTTTATTTAATTATAATACCGTTACATCTGATTCCAGCTTCACCTTCTCAAACTGCAGGGTAAATTCTATCATATTGTGGTCACTGCTCCCTCAAAAAAGGTTTAAAGCCTAGCACGATTCAGATGAAGACCGTCTCATCGGAACAGGCCCTGTCTTCCCCAATACTGGTGCCAAAGTCCCATGAATTCAAACCCATTCCTCCCACACCAATCTTTAAGCCACGCATTTACCTCCTTAATCTTATTGACTCTGTGCCAATTAATTCATGGCTCACGTAGTAATCCAGAGATTATTACCTTTTTGGTTCTGCTTTTTAATTTAGCTCCTAGCTGTTCATACTTCCTTAGCAGAACCTTTGTTCCTGTTCTACCTACGTCGTTGGTACCTACGTGGACCATGACAACTGGATCTTTACGCTCCCACTCCAAGTTCCTCTGCAGCCCAGATAAGATATCCTGAACCCAAGCACCAGGCAGGCAACACAACCTTCAGGATTTTCGATCCTGGTCACAGAGAACAGTGTCAATGCCCCTAACTATACTATCCCCAATTATGACAACATTTCTTTTTTCTCCCCCACCTGAACAGTGGTCAGTTTTCTCATCCTCCCTGCAGTACCCATTCCTGACCACACAGGGAGCAAGAATCTCAAACTTGTTGGACAAGTTCAGGGACTGAGGCTCCTGCAACTCTACCTCCTGGATCTCTCTACCTGTCTCACTCACAGCCACACCCTCCTGTCCCTGACCACTGGCCAAATTCAAGGTACTTAATCTAAGGGGTGTGGCTGCCTCCTGGAACCCCTCCCTGATGTGTTGCAGCGTCCAAAGCTCAGAATCCAGCTCATCCACTCTGAGCCGGAATTCCTCAAGCAACCAACACTTACTACAGACATGCCTCTGCTCATTGCAGAGATGCACAAGGCAGCCACAGTTAGCTCTGAAAGACTGGCATTAAAAGTGACAAAAGCTGTAAGTGAGGTATTGTGGAAGGGCTTGACCAGGTCCCCCACCCTATGTTTCCATGGTAATGTAGATCACTCTTAGAAAAAAGACACTTGGCTTTTACCACTTGACACAGGCAATGAGATCCTCTAGCTCAAATTGGTCAGATTAGACAATAAGCAGACACTTAAGCAGTTCACTAATTGCTTCCAGGTTCAGCACTCAGAAAGCCCAGTCGTGGCCCAGGCCAGAAGGGCCACTCATCATTGTTACATCACCAACAAATCAGGAGAGAATGAAGGGTTGTCACTCAGCTCAAAGATTGGTCTTCACGTGACTCAGTGGGTGCAAAACTGAAATCTTTTGCACCTGCTTTTTAGGTGCTACATGTGCTCGTAAACCTCCAGCATAATGCCATGGCACATGCGCACATTTGTCTGAAGCCAATTGGTGAGTGCATTGGCATCTGTACAGTGAACGGCTGCTGAAGTATCCAGAGCATACAGATCATGACATTAATGGTATGACATATTCTTTTGACCAGTGGTATAGTTTCAGAGCTTAACCATTCAACTAATGGCCTTTCCTAAGCTCGCACAGCTGTACACATGTTCAGCAGCAGGAAGAGGCCCATTCCCCAACAATTCTTGCCAGTCAGTTTCTCCTGGTTGTTGCTTTGATTCTACAAGTGTTGGTGCTCTCTTTGTTGTTTCAAGTTGCAAAGGTCCACAGGGAGTAGGTTGGCAGGTGCTGAAGGATGTTTTGATCACTTCAAGTCTTCTGGTCAAATGAATTGTTCCCAAACATGGCTGCACTGGTTGGCATTTTCCTTTAGAACACAACTGGACTTGCAGAATGAGCAGGGGCAATGCAGAGCAGGAAAAACTGCTGGAAGAGAGAGGAGGAGGAATGGAGAAAGGCTCTCATTGGGAGGCTATATTTATGATGTGGAGATGCCGGCGTTGGACTGGGGTAAACACAATAAGAAGTTTAACAACACCAGGTTAAAGTCCAACAGGTTTATTTGGTAGCAAAAGCCACACGAGCTTTCGGAGCGCTGTTCCTTCATCAGGTGAGTGGAGAGGTTGGTTCACAAACACGGCATATATCGGCAAAGACACAATTGCAAGATAATCACAGATCTATAATTATCTTGCAATTGTTCTGTATTTGTATTTATTCCTATTGACTCAAGCAGAGCTATGCAATGCTGTATTAATGCAGACATTAATACAGCATTGCATAGCTCTGCTTGAGTCAATAGGAATAAATACAAATACAGAACAATTGCAAGATAATTATAGATCTGTGATTATCTTGCAATTGTGTCTTTGCCGATATATGCCGTGTTTGTGAACCTACCTCTCCACTCACCTGATGAAGGAACAGCGCTCCGAAAGCTCGTGTGGCTTTTGCTACCAAATAAACCTGTTGGACTTTAACCTGGTGTTGTTAAACTTCTTACTGAGGCTATATTTACCCAGGGTGTTCAGGGAACAATTCTCCGACCTGAATCTCAATGAGGAACAATGTGCCTGATTGTCTGTGCTTTAGTAAAGATGTCCTCACTGGAATCTGGCACCTTTTACAGCTGCAACAGAAACCTCAGAACAGAACAAGTAGTGCATTGTCAATAGTTGTGAGAGTGACTGCGGGCAAGGGACTTCTGTGTCTGGCTCTTTCTCAGTTTGGACCTGGAGATATTTGCAACATGTCATAGTTGGCCATCCACTGTGGTGTAAGGGAGGTCGCTGCAGCAAGGAGAACGAGCTACATTTCATTCTGACTTGCCAAAGATAAGCAGACAGCAAGGACTGTAGGCTTCCCCAGTGTGCAGGATGCCATTGACTGCACACATATCCCTCTGTGGGTCCAGCATGTTAACTCAGTCCGATACCAAACATGATAGATAGAAAGTCCATTCCCACCACATCCAGCTGGTGTGTGGCTAAAGGCAGCAAATCTCTCAGGTCAAAGCCTGGTATCCTGGCAGCAGTTATGATGCCTTTGTGATGAGGCCATCCACCTGACAGCTGCCTTTGAACCACACCCATAACCAGACGGTGCCACTGGGCAATAAACGTTATCCACTGATGACTTGGCCGATGACTCGGGTGCTCAGAAGCTGCCCTACAGTATTAGAACAAAAGAACAAAGAACAATACAGCACAGGAACAGGCCCTTCGGCCCTCCAAGCCCACGCCGCTCCCTGGTCCAAACTAGACCATTCTTTTGTATCCCCCTATTCCCACTCCGTTCATGTGGCTATCTAGATAAGTCTTAAATGTTTCCAGTGTGTCCGCCTCCACCACCTTGCCCGGCAGCGCATTCCAGGCCCCCACCACCCTCTGTGTAAAATATGTCCTTCTGATATCCGTGTTAAACTTCCCCCCACTCACCTTGAACCTATGACCCCTTGTGAACGTCACCACCGATCTGGGAAAAAGCTTCCCACCGTTCACCCCATCTATGCCTTTCATAATTTTATACACCTCTATTAGGTCACCCCTCATCCTCCGTCCTTCCAGTGAGAACAACCCCAGTTTACCCAATCTCTCCTCATAACTAAGCCCTTCCATACCAGGCAACATCCTGGTAAACCTCCTCTGCACTCTCTCTAAAGCCTCCACGTCCTTCCGGTAGTGTGGCGACCAGAACTGGGCGCAGTATTCCAAATGCGGCCGAACCAACGTTCTATACAACTGCAACATCAGACCCCAACTTTTATACTCTATGCCCCGTCCTATAAAGGCAAGCATGCCATATGCCTTATTCACAACCTTCTCCACCTGTGACGTCACCTTCAAGGATCTGTGGACTTGCACACCCAGGTCCTTCTGCGTATCTACACCCTTTATGGTTCTGCCATTTATCGTATAGCTCCCCCCTACGTTAGTTCTACTAAAATGCATCACTTCGCTTTTATCTGGATTGAACTCCATCTGCCATTTCTTTGTCCAAATTTCCAGCCTATCTATATCCTTCTGTAGCCTCTGACAATGTTCCTCACTATCTGCAAGTCCAGCCATTTTCGTGTCGTCCGCAAACTTACTGATCACCCCAGTTACACCTTCTTCCTAAATCACAAACAGCAGAGGTCCCAATACAGAGCCCTGCGGAACACCACTAGTCACAGGCCTCCAGCCGGAAAAAGACCCTTCCACTACCTCCCTCTGTCTTCTGTGACCAAGCCAGTTCTCCACCCATCTAGCCACCTCCCCCTTTATCCCATGAGATCCAACCTTTTGCACCAACCTACCATGAGGGACTTTGTCAAACGCTTTACTAAAGTCCACATAGACGACATCCACGGCTCTTCCCTCATCAACCATTCTAGTCACTTCTTCAAAAAACTCCACCAGGTTAGTGAGGCATGACCTCCCTCTCACAAAACCATGCTGACTATCATTAATGAGTTTATTCCTTTCTAAATGCGCATACATCCTATCTCTAAGAATCCTCTCCAACAACTTCCCTACCACGGACGTCAAGCTCACCGGCCTATAATTTCCCGGGTTATCCTTCCTACCCTTCTTAAATAACGGGACCACATTAGCTATCCTCCAATCCTCTGGGACCTCACCTGTGTCCAGTGACGAGACAAAGATTTGCATCAGAGGCCCAGCGATTTCATCTCTCATCTCCCTGAGCAGCCTTGGATAGATTCTATCAGGCCCTGGGGATTTGTCAGTCTTTATATTCCCGAAGAAACCTAACACTTCCTTCCTTGTAATGGAGATTTTCTCTAACGGGTCAACACTCCCCTCCGAGACACTCCCAGTCAACACATCCCTCTCCTTTGTGAATACCGACGCAAAGTATTCATTTAGGATCTCCCCTACTTCTTTGGGCTCTAAGCACAATTCCCCACTTTTGTCCCTGAGAGGTCTGATTTTTTCCCTGACAACCCTTTTGTTCCTAACGTATGAATAAAATGCCTTGGGATTCTCCTTAATCCTGTCTGCCAAGGACATTTCGTGACCCCTTAGGTAGAAGGGAGTATCAAGATTTATGGTCTAATGTATGCTGCCCAACCTCACAAGGGGACAGTCAATGGCACCAGCTATATATGGCAAAAATGTGTGGGTTGGGTTGATTGGCTATGATAAATAGGAGCACTAGGAGGGTAAATATGTGGGGTTACGGGGATAGGACCTGGGTGGGATTGTTGTTGGTGCAGGCCCAATGGGCCAAATGGCCTCCTGCACTGCAGATTCTATGATTCTATATGGTTAGCGGCTGAGAAGTAGGAGTATGAGGAGGGCAACCTCTCCCTGCCAGGGCTGTGAAGTGTTCATCTGGCTGCAAATCTAATTCTCCATTTCCCATCAATCACAGACACTTCAGCCACTGATTGTCATGGGTTCTAGTTTCTCAACGCTGACAAAAAGTCACAACAAATAAAATTTCCAAAATAAATTAAATCTTGCTATATTGCATTAAACAGTGAATGAATGACCCTTGCAGATTGCTTTAATGCCTGTCTTGTGTGTGCCTTTGCCAGTCCTGGTGCTCCTATGCTGTGAGACTCAGTGGCTGCAGTGTGCCTGGTGGGAAGCTGTTATCTTTCAGTGTGGAAGTGATGGTCTCACAGGTCCAGTTACAGACTGCACCCACCGTGTCAGCATAGATAGCAACAGTCTGGACTAGCTCAGCTGGAGGTGTGGCAGGGATGGGCTGACAGATGCTGTCATCCTGAAGGAGGGCACCATGTTCCTGCTCCACTGTGCCACTACCATCCCCTCCAGGGATGGCACCTCAACAATTCTAGTAACCCACTGGGAACAGATTGCTGGACTGTTGTGAGACACTGTTAGCCCCGTTTCACACTGTAGTCCATGATGGCATCGGTCTGAACATCCACGGCAGCACTCAGACCTGTGGAAGCTGCTATCAGCACCCTGGTTGGATCCACAAGTGCCTGTTGGAATTGCCACCATTCCCAGGCTGGAAGGATGGGCTCCAAACCTGGCATTAAGGCCGGTGCCAAAATGGTGCCAGTCTCCTCCATGCTCCTTGAAGTTGGAAACAGGATACATAATACATTAACCATTGCCTAATCCTTCTGAGTTCTGATGAAGCGTCACCAGCCTGAAATGTTAGATCTGTTTCACTCCAGAAACACTGACTGACCTGCTGAGTATGTGTGTGTGTGCATCAGTATGTGTGTGTGTGTGCATCAGTCTGTATGTGTGTGTGCATCAGTCAGTGTGTGTGTCAGTATGTGTGTGCATCAGTCTGTGTGTGTGTCAGTATGTGTGTGTCAGTATGTGTGTGTGTGTGCATCAGTCTGTGTGTGTGTCAGTATGTATGTGTGTGTGTGCATCAGTCAGTGTGTGTGTCAGTATGTGTGTGTCAGTATGTGTGTGTGTGTGCATCAGTCTGTGTGTGTGTCAGTATGTATGTGTGTGTGTGCATCAGTCTGTGTGTGTGCATCAGTCAGTGTGTGTGTCAGTATGTGTGTGTCAGTATGTGTGTGTGTGTGCATCAGTCTGTGTGTGTGTCAGTATGTATGTGTGTGTGTGCATCAGTCAGTGTGTGTGTCAGTATGTGTGTGTCAGTATGTGTGTGTGTGTGCATCAGTCTGTGTGTGTGTCAGTATGTATGTGTGTGTGTGCATCAGTCAGTGTGTGTGTCAGTATGTGTGTGTCAGTATGTGTGTGTGTGTGCATCAGTCTGTGTGTGTGTCAGTATGTATGTGTGTGTGTCAGTATGTGTGTGTGTGTGTGCATCAGTCTGTGTGTGTGTCAGTATGTGTGTGTGTCAGTATGTGCGTGTATCTGTGTGTGTGTGTGTGTCAGTATGTATGTGTGTGTGAGTATGTGTGTGTACATCAGTGTGTGTGTGTGTGTGTATCAGTGTGTGTGTGTCAATAAGTGTGTGTGTATGTGTGTGAATAAGTGTGTGTCAGTGTGTATGTATGCCTGTATGTGAGTATGTGCCAGTGTGTGTCTCCCCTCTCTGCTGGACCCCTCTCTCTGCCAGTCTCCCCTCTCTGCTAGTCTCCCCTCTCTGCTGATCTCCTCTCTCTGTTAATCCCTGCTCTCTGCTGGTCCTCTCTCTCTCTGCTGATCCCATCTCTCTGCTGGTCTCCCCTCTCTGCTGATTCCCTCTCTCTGTTGGTCCCTTCTCTCTGCTGGTCCCTGCTCTCTGCTAGTCCCCTCACTCTGCTGGTCTCTCCTTTCTACTGATCTCCTCTCTCTGCTGGTTTCCTCTCTCTGCTGGTCCCCTCTCTCTGCTGGTTTCCCCTCTTTCTGCCGGTGACCTCTCTCTGCTGGTCCCCTCTCTCTGCTGGTTCTCTCACTCTGTTGGTCTCCCTTCTCTGCTGATTCCCTCTCTTTGCTGGTCCCCACTCTCTTAAAAGATCCTATTGAGTTTGCCTCCACCACCACTGACGGTTGCCGATTCCACTCGCCCACCATCCTCTGTGTGAAAAACTTCCCCCTAACATTTCCCCTGTACCTACCCCCCAGCACCTTAAACCTGTGTCCTCTCGTAGCAGCCATTCCCACACTGGGAAAAAGCCTCTGAGAGTCCACCCGATCTATGCCTCTCAACATCTTATATACCTCTATTAGGTCTCCTCTCATCCTACGTCTCTCCAAGGAGAAAAGGCCGAGCTCCCTCAGCCTATCCTCATAAGGCATGCCACTCAATCCAGGCAACATCCTTGTAAATCTCCTCTGCACCCTTTCAATCATCTCCACATCCTTCCTGTAATGAGGCGACCAGAACTGAGCACAGTACTCCAAGTGGGGTCTGACGAGGGTCCTATACAGCTGCATCATTATCCCCAGACTCCTAAACTCAATCCCTCAATTGATAAAGGCCAGCACACCATACGCCTTCTTAACCACCTCCTCCACCTGCGGGGCCGATTTCAGAGTCCTATGGACCCGGACCCCAAGGTCCTTCTGATCCTCTACAGTAATAAGAGTCTTACCCTTGATATTATACTCCTTCATCCCATTTGACCTGCCAAAATGGACCACTACGCATTTATCTGGGTTGAAGTCCATCTGCCACTTCTCCGCCCAGTCTTGCATCCTATCTATGTCCCTCTGCAACTTCTGACATCCTTCCAGACTATAAAGTCTTCTCAGCAAATGCAATGTGAGCAAATCATTTCCCACTAGTGAGTAAGAAAATGGTTGTGAACATTGAGTATTTACTGCAATATTTCCATTGGTGTTAATCAGCAGCTCAGTTGCTGTTGTGTTTTTGCTTTGCTTTTACTGGTGAGCTTAGGAAGGCTGGGAGACCTGTGAATACTGCAGTCAACAAAAAACTAGTTTGAAATATTGCTGTAATTGAGAGATAGCCACATGTTAATCGACAACCTGTCTCTCCTCAGCGGTTTGCTTACAACCAATCTAACGTGCTTGAGTTAGCTGGTGGAAGTTCGCTTCCTCACACAATCGCTTCCTTATCGGATTTAACCACCCACCCACACCTGGATCATGTGCTTCTCCAGGTTAAAATCCCTCCTCCATCGTCACAACCCCACCTCCCCCCACCCACCCAGGGACTGGATCCCTCCATGGGTGGGATGTAGAGGTCAGAGGTCAGAATTGTACCTGGGTTCCAAACCTGGCCTGAGAGGAAAGGCACTCACTGTGTTTGTCATGGGGGAGCTCCCCTAATTGGTCTGGAGGCAGGTTTGCCATCCAATTGAGGACAACCAATGGATTCCTGGAGGAACAAATCAGAGGCCTTCCAGCTTGACAGGAGCAGCAGACTGTGATGGAAGTTAAGAGGGAGAGGGCGATTCAAGATGGAGGCACCTTCTCTTCAGAACTTACAAATATAAATTTTAAAATGGGTCATGTTGCCATGCCATCATCATGGGGGTGTGTGGGTGCCCATCTACAGGGCAACCAGTGACTGCTCCTGCACACAGGGAGAGAGGGAGGGTCTCGAAGCATCTCTGGAGCACTGGTCCCCCTGTCCGGTGCCTGAAGACTGCCTCCAGACTCCAAGAGAACCTGGAGGTCAATTGAAAATTCTCATTCAGCCTTCATTAATTGGCCTCTTAATGAGCCTGATGAGCTACCCACTACGTGTGAGTGCGTGGGTGGCTCTACCCTATCATCCTGCCAACCAAAAATGTCCTGGAAGTGGGATTGGAGCTGGGAAACTGGCATGTTGTCTATTGGAACTATTTGATGCTATCTGGTATCAAAGAACAATGGAAGACACGGATGCAGCAAAGGTTATGGGCCCTGACAACATCCCAGCTGCCATTTTGAAGATTACTCAAGAAGCTTGACGCCATCCAGCCTGTTTGATTGGCATCCCATCCACCACCTTAAACATTTACTCCCTCCACCACTGGATCAGCATCGGCATAGTGTGTACCACTAACAAAGGAACCACTGTCAAACCATTGACAGCACCTTCCAAACCCATCACCTCCATCACCAGAAGGACAAGGGCACCACCCACAAGTCATCCTCTACATTATACACCGTCCTGACTTGGAATTGTGCTGTGTTTCCCTTACTGCCGTTGGACAAAAATCCTGTAACTCCTTCCTTAATAGCACCGTTTATGTACCTGCACCAGATATGCTGCAACGTTTCAAGAAAGTGGCTCACCAACACCTTCTCAAGGGCAATTAGGGATGAGTAATAAACGCTGGCCTTGTCAGTGACGCCCACATCCTGGGAATGAATTAAAAAAGAACCCTAGTTTATGTTATTGTGTGTGGATACAGAAAATGGTGTTCTCATGGGTTAGCACAGATACACACTATCACAAAGTTGTTGCACATTCATTTTTCTTTACCAAATAGATAAATAATAACAGAAATTTTTAAAATTCTACTATTTTCAAATACCTTGAAATGTGTTTTGACCCTCTGTATATGCATTGTTATTGATGCGCATGGACAGAATGTGGCAAGTGGTGAGCAAGTCTCTGGAAAATGTTTGAACTATAGTCTTGTCAACTGCAGTAAAAAGCAGATCGAGGGGGCTGTGAAAAATTGGTTGTCATTTCACCATCCGTCTATTTCATGCGGCTGGCGTAGATCGGCGTAGATCAACTTCAACCCCCAAACACTTCCGCATATAGTGGGCTGGGCCAATTATCAGGGATCATAAATACCAGATAGTCACTAAGAAATTCAATAGGGTATTCAGGAGAAAAAGTGTTAAGAATGTGGAACATGCTGCCACAAGGAGTGGTTAAGGTCCTTGTGATAGCATGTTCCATATGTTTTAAACAGTTTTTAACATTTAAAGTAAGCTAGTTAAACATATGAAAGAGGAAGTAATAGAAGGTGATGCTGATGGGGGGGTGGAGGGGGGGGGGGTCGGGTGTGGTAGTTGCAGGAAGCTTGCATGGAGCATTGTTGATCTGGGAGCCAATGCAGCCATTAGGTCCTAGGATGCAACGTCCGCTGTAATTATTTTTGTTGTGCCACCTTATTTAAGTGCAGAGTGATGCGCTATCAATAAGGCGAAAGACTACCGGTGTGCCAATACAAGTGTAGGCTTTTATTCACAACAGAATCAGGAGCAGATCCCAACAAATAACCGACCTGGACTGAACAAGGGGGAGGAGACAGCCACCTTTATACTAGGTGCCGAGGGGAGGAACCAAACTGGAAGGGGATGTGTCCAGGTATGACAAACACACACAACAGTGGTCCATATAGGACAAAGGCACAACTGAGGTCCACCACACAGAGTATCTTTAAAGTTTTTTGAACAGCCATAGTCGCACACCATTGGCATGGTAATTTTTAAAATATTAATCCGTGGGTCATGGATGTCACTAGCTGGCCAGCATTTATTGCCCAGTTGAGAATCAACCACATTGCTGGGGTTCTGGAGTCACATGTAGGCCAGACCGGGTAAGGACGGCAGATTTCCTTCCCTAAAGGACATTAATGGACCAGATAGGTTTTTCCGACAACTGACAATTGTTTCATGGTCATTGGTAGATTCTTAATTCCAGATTTTTTTTATTGAATTCAAATTCCATCATCTGTCATGGTGGGATTCGAAGCCGGGTCCCCAGAACATTAATTGAGTTCCTGGATTAATAGTCTAGCAATAATATCACTGGGCCATCAGCTCCCCACTTGTGAGCACCCTGTGCAGTAACTTCTGGGTTGCTATAAAGTCACAGGGCCATGCAGCTTTGAGGGAACATTGCAGGGCTGATGGATACACAGGACTAGGTGCGAGTTAGAAAACAGGCAACAGAATTTGAAATGAGCTGAAGTTTATTGAGGGACAATGCAGCCATCATTTCCCAAGATGTGAATTCATAAGATTGCCCCGATGTGCAAAAATCAACAAAACACAATTGGTATAGAAAGGAAGTAAACAGAAAAATAAACAAAGACTTTACAGGAAACAACTGATACAATCTAGAGGAGACTCGGCTAAAGGAGAGAGATTATGATTTGGAATCACTGATTTTGCAATAAAGTCTGTCATTGCTACTGCTACTGCTCAAGTACAAAAGCTGTTTCATATCTCTGTATTGAACCTTGTAAATATTCCCACTGGCTGGGTGCATTTCTGCCAGTTCAATAAAATATATAATGTGAATAACAAATCCAGCAGCTTTGTGGTTCTTTCCGGACTTCTTGCTACATTCTTTGAATGCATTTTAAATATTCTGACAGGATCAGGAGCAATGGAAGGACTGGATCTGACAGGGGGGGACATTTAGATGCAGGGATGGTTCGATTAGTCCCTGAATCTCTGAAGTTACCTTCATAAAATGTTCAGCTTTTTCGTGACTTACTTTGTTAAATAGCTAATGACCAGAAACAACCACTGGCTCTTGGTTAAAGAGGCCAACTTAATTTCTACCCGGGATTAGTTAAAAGAAAACCAATCCAGAACAAAATAAAAAGAAATATCAAACTGTAAAGCATGAAAAACATATGGAGGGAGAATGCGCTTCATGTTTTCGTGAAACAATTTATTAACAAGAAGGCACCAATTCTTGTGTCAAGGAAAGACTTGAAAAACCATCTTTCAGAAATATCACAAAGCACTTTACTTACAATTTATAGTAGAATTTCCATTCTGTGAAGAACCATTTTGCATAACAAAATAAGATGAATGACAAATTAATTTGACTGTGATCTTTCTCTTCCATTTTAAACCTTTTTTTTCAAATATCCCATACATTTATTGTACAAACGCAAAAAACCTTCCCTCCACCCACACACCGCGTCATCTGTCTTTTGTTCTTAAGGTTGCTACATCTTGTTACAATCTCTCACAGCTACAGTTTAATTTCCAACACATTTCTCTCTCGTTTTTTAGTTCTGATGAAACGGCAAATGGACTCAAAATGTCAACTCTGTTTTCTCTCCGATGCTTCCAGATCTGCTGAGTTTTTCTAGCATTCTCTGTTCTTGTTTCAGATTCCAGCATCTGCAGTATTTTACTTATTTTTATGAATGGATTCGTCTGAGCGCAGGGGGTTGCTAGAGCACCATGGACCAGGACATGGAAGAATTCGCTCCTCTGTAAACAAAAAGGTAAAGTCGCCATAGTCCCAGATGACCAAAGGCTGCCCTCCCCTTTGAGGGAGAGAGCTGACTGGTGGTGATTTAACCTGAGGGTCACCACACCTCAGGTGAGGGGCAACTTTGAGAAGGCAGAGCCTTCGTGAACAACCTCAGCTGGTATGGGAATTGAACCGGCACTGTTGACATCACTCCAAGCCATCCAGCCAACTGAACTAACTGACCCCCCAAATCAATATCAGGAGTGGGTTCTCTTTTGTACCCTACAATGAAATTAGCTACCAACATCAATATGGAGGCCAAATCCAGGGATTATTTGAATCTAATACTATCTTAGAATTGATGATCTTGGTAACATGGACAATCCTACAGCAACTAGTACAGATCTGAGCACAGACTTTACTCAATGTTACTGGGAGTAAGGCATAATGGTCAGAAGTGTTTGGGCCCTAGGATGATGATTGGGAGGAGGTAAAGAGGCAGGTGCTGTACCTGTTATGATTGCTTGGGAAGGTGTCGTGGGCAAACGGTGAGGTGTTGAGTGTGATGGAGGAGTGGATCAGGGTGTCCCAGAGGGACTGGTCCCTGCAGAATGTTGACATGGGGAGTGAGGGGAAGATGTGTTGAGTAGTGGCATCGCGCTGGAATTGGTGGAAATGGCGGAGGATGATCCTTTGAATGCAGAGGCTGGTGGGATGAAAAGTGAGGACAAGGGGGACCCTATCCTGGTTCTGGGAGGGAGGGGAGGGGGTGAGATCATCGAGGGATGGGTCGGACATGGTTGAGAGCCCTGTCAACCACAGTGGGTAGAAAACCACAATTGAGGAAGAAGGAAGGCATCGGCAGTGCTATTTTGGAAAGTGGCATCATTTGAACAGATGCAGCAGAGGCGAAGGAACTGGGAGAATGGGATGGAGTCCTTACAGGATGTGGGGTGTGGAGTCAAGGTAGTTGTGGGAGTCGGTGGGCCTGTAATGGATACTGGTGGATAGTCTATCACCAGAAATGGAGACAGAGAGGTCAAGGAAGGGAAGAGAAGTGTCAGAGATGGATCATGTGAAGGTGATAGAGGGGTGCAAATTGGAAGTGAAATTGATAAATTTTTCCAGATCTAGATGAGAGCATGAAGCGGCACCAAAATAGTCGTTGACGTACTGAGGAGTTGTTGGGGGGAAGTGGATTTTGGTTGGGGGGGGGGGGAGTAGGACTGGAACAGGGAATACTCCACATAACCCATAAAGAGACAGGCATAACTGGGACCTATGCTGGTGCCCATTGCTGCACCATTTATTTGGAAGAAGTGAGACGAGTTAAAGGAGAAATTGTTGAGTGAGAGAACAAGTTCAGCCAGGTGGACGAGAGTGGTGGTGGCTGGGAATTGTTCATCCATGGTGAGGAAGTGGCTGTTTGGATCAGGGAACTGGAAATTGTTGACATGGCATAGGGCATCGGAGGAATCGCAGATATAGGTGGGAAGGGATTGGACAAGAGGAGCGAGAATAGAGTCAAGATAGGAGGAAATAAGTTCAATGGGGCAGGAACAGGTTGACATGATGGGCCTACTAGGACAGTCCTGTTTGTGGATTTTGGGGAGGAGGCAGAGGCGGGCTGTCCAGGATTGGGAGACTATGAGGTTGGAAGCTACAGAGGGAAGATCTCCAGAAGAGATGAGGCCATTGACAGTCCTGGAAACAGTGGCTGATGTTCAGTGATGAGGTCGTGGTCCAAGGGGAGATAGGAGGAAGTGTCTGAGAGTTGGTGCTCAGCCTTTGCGAGATAGAGGTTGTACGCCAGATAACAACAGCACCGCCCTTGTCGCCGGGTTTGATGATAAAATCAGGGTTGGAACTGAGAGTGCGAAGTGCAGCAAGTACAGCAGGAGACAGGTTAGAGTGGACGAGAGGAACAGGGACATTGAGATGGCTGATGTCACGCAGACAGTTCTTGATGAAAAGATCAAGAGCTGGTAAGAGGCCAGAGGGAGAGCCCAGGTGGAGGGAGAATGCTGGAGGTGGGTGAAAGAATCTGCTGAACAGGGGAAGGACTCTTGTCCAAAGAAGTGAGCATGGAGACGAAGGCGGTGGAAGAAGAGTAGGCATCATGTTGAGCCTGAAATTCGTTGAGGTGAGGAAACAAGGGTGTGAAGGTATGTCCTTTGCTGAGTATAGCACGCTCAGCCTCAGAGAGGGGAAGGTCAGAGGGTATGGTGAATATGCGGCAAGGGCTGGGGGGAATGGGATCCGAGGGATGGGAGGAGGTGGAAGATCCTGGATGGGCTTTGGTACCAATGAGTTGTTGGAGCTTGTGTTCCTTAACACCTGAAAGGAAGAGAAAAAGTTTCTTGTTAATGCGTTGGATGAGATGAAGAAAGAAATGAAACTGGGGATAAGGACAGCTTTGAGATAGGGTGCGTTGGTGGTGCTGGAGAGAGACATCGAGTATGTGCATATGGCAGTGCACGGCACTGAGCGTGGATCTCAGGATGCGGCGAGGAACGTTGTATGTCCTGGCGATACCTATAATCCTGGGAGGATTCGAAAGTTATGGGGTGGACCTTCAGTTGAAATCCACACAGGGCAAGTTGGAGATCGAGACAGTCGCTGAGGAAGGAAATATGGCTGTGAAAGCAAGTTTTGGTAAACAGCTTGTCAAACACCAGGAGGGAAATGGAAAGCAATGAAGGTGGACAGGGTAAAAGAGACAACCAGAAATCCTGTTGGAGAGAAGAAGTAGTAATGGTTTGCTCTCTCAGATTTTGTACCAGTCAAAATTAATCGAGACAATCCATCTAAAAGTAAAGTAAAATAAAGTCTATTTATTAGTCACAAGTAAGGCTTACATTAACACTGCAATGAAGCTACTGTGAAATACCCCTAGTCGCCACACTCCGGCACCTGTTCGGGTCAATGCACCTAACCAGCACGTCTTTCGGACTGTGGGAGGAAACCGGAGCACCCGGAGGAAACCCACGCAGACACGGGGAGAACGTGCAAACTCCACACAGACAGTGACCCAAGCCGGGAATCGAACCCGGGTCCCTGCCGCTGTGAGGCGGGTAGTGCACTAGAAAGCTTTAGATTGGCTAAGAGGGAGTTGAAGAGCGAGCTTAGAAGGGCTAAAAGGGGACATGAGAAGACTTTGGCGGATAGGGTTAAAGAGAATCCTAAGGCGTTCTATAGGTATGTCAAGAACAGAAGGTTGGTTAGGGCAAGTTTAGGGCCAGTTATAGATGGCAGAGGGAAGTTATGTGTGGAACCGGAGGAGATTGGTGAAGCATTGAACCAATATTTCTCTTCAGTGTTCACGCAAGGGGACATGAATATAGCTGAGGAGGACACTGGGTTGCAAGGGAGTGGAATAGACAGTATTACAGTTGATAAGGAGGATGTGCAGGATATTCTGGAGGGTCTGAAAATAGATAAATCCCCTGGTCCGGATGGGATTTATCCAAGGATTCTCTGGGAGGCAAGAGAAGTGATTGCAGAGCCTCTGGCTCTGATCTTCAGGTCGTCGTTGGCCTCTGGTATAGTACCAGAAGATTGGAGGTTAGCGAATGTTGTCCCATTGTTTAAGAAGGGGAACAGAGACTTCCCCGGGAATTATAGACCGGTGAGTCTCACTTCTGTTGTCGGCAAGATGTTGGAAAAAATTATAAGGGATAGGATTTATAGTTATTTGGAGAGTAATGAATTGATAGGTGATAGTCAGCATGGTTTTGTGGCAGGTAGGTCGTGCCTTACTAACCTTATTGAGTTTTTTGAGAAAGTGACCAAGGAGGTGGATGGGGGCAGGGCAGTGGACGTGGTATATATGGATTTTAGTAAGGCGTTTGATAAGGTTCACCATGGTAGGCTTCTGCAGAAAATGCAGATGTATGGGATTGGGGGTGATCTAGGAAATTGGATCAGGAATTGGCTAGCGGATAGGAAACAGAGGGTGGTGGTTGATAGTAAATATTCATCATGGAGTGCGGTTACAAGTGGTGTACCTCAGGGATCTGTTTTGGGGCCACTGCTGTTTGTAATATTTATTAATGATCTGGATGAGGGTATAGTTGGGTGGATTAGCAAATTTGCTGATGACACCAAAGTCGGTGGTGTGGTAGACAGTGAGGAAGGGTGTCGTAGTTTGCAGGAAGACTTAGACAGGTTGCAAAGTTGGGCCGAGAGGTGGCGGATGGAGTTTAATGCGGAGAAGTGTGAGGTAATTCACTTTGGTAGGAATAACAGATGTGTTGAGTATAGGGCTAACGGGAGGACTTTGAATAGTGTGGAGGAGCAGAGGGATCTAGGTATATGTGTGCATAGATCCCTGAAAGTTGGGAATCAAGTAGATAAGGTTGTTAAGAAGGCATATGGTGTCTTGGCGTTTATTGGTAGGGGGATTGAATTTAGGAGTCGTAGCGTTATGTTGCAACTGTACACAACTCTGGTGCGGCCGCACTTGGAGTACTGTGTGCAGTTCTGGTCCCCACATTACAGGAAGGATGTGGAGGCTTTGGAGAGGGTGCAGAGGAGGTTTACCAGGATGTTGCCTGGTATGGAGGGGAGATCCTATGAGGAGAGGCTGAGGGATTTGGGATTGTTTTCGCTGGAAAGGCGGCGGCTAAGAGGGGATCTTATTGAAACATATAAGATGATTAGAGGTTTAGATAGGGTGGATAGTGATAGCCTTTTTCCTCTGATGGAGAAATCCAGCACGAGGGGGCATGGCTTTAAATTGAGGGGGGGTAGTTATAGAACCGATGTCAGGGGTAGGTTCTTTACCCAGAGGGTGGTGAGGGATTGGAATGCCCTGCCAGCATCAGTAGTAAATGCGCCTAGTTTGGGGGCGTTTAAGAGATCCGTAGATAGGTTCATGGACGAAAAGAAATTGGTTTAGGTTGGAGGGTCACAGTTTTTTTTTTAACTGGTCGGTGCAACATCGTGGGCCGAAGGGCCTGTTCTGCGCTGTAATGTTCTATGTTCTATGTTCTATATCAATCTTTTTCTAAAACTAGAATTCCTCCTCTTTGTCCCATTATCACTGTAAGTGGTTTATAATCCATCATCAAAATCAATTGAGTTTATTAATCATTTATTAATCACTGGAAAGTCAAGCAGTGTTTTATTAGTCAAGGCTATCAGTGAAGAGAACCCGTGACACAATAAAAGCCTGTTGAAGGATCCAGTAACACACTAACTGGAGCGTGTAGTAAAGATAAGTATCTCTTCCCTAAACAGGGCCCGACAAGTAAACATGTCACAAGATCTGAAAGACTTGCATTGTCTCCAATGGCAAATACTTGGACCAAAGAGACTGGCTGAAAGTGTTGAGACAGGCTCTGGTCTATCTGGTGCCAAATATAAATCATTTTACTGCATTTTATTGGAAAATTTCAACTCCTTGGGGTGGTCATTAAGTTCTTGTCACAGTGATGGTTTCACAATAAGGAAGTCGGTTTGGGAGAATTTATCCTAAGTCAGAAAGTACTGTGGGTTAAAATTATTTTGGTAACATGCAGGTGCCATTAGGGGCATTGCATTCTATTTCAGGGCCAAGAGGGTGGGTGAGACCTCCTGCGACTGCCCTATATCCTCCATGACTGTGACCCATTATCCTGGATTGGGGTTTGTGTGGCCTGGCCAGGAAGGGGCAACCCAAAAAAGTCCACGGAGGAAAATCCTGGCAATATGACAGTGGGTCTGGAAACTGCAGAAATTGAGGAGCAGGGGCAGTTTAAAATTTGTGACAATTTTAAGCCCTTAGATTCGGCAAAGGCTAAAAAAGATAAATGCATGTTGGGACACCCGTTGACGGTTGAAGGAATGCTTGTCTATCTCTCTGACTATTGAGTACTTTATGGCCACTGCATTTCTACATTTTGCTCTGAGCCCTCTCCCCGCCATGTGTGCCCTACACAGCTGTGGTTGTGCTCCAGACTGCAATCCCCCAAAGTGTTATTACTGTCAGTGGTATTCAGTGCTGAGAACCAGTTGGAGTGTACCACACTCTTGACGGCCCCTGCACTGCCAACCTCCTCAATCCCTGCCAGATGGCCACCCACGTACCATCCCCCCGAATTCCCTGTACCTGCAGGGTTACCACCTGTTAGAATGAGAGCTCCAGGAAATTCTCAGCCTTGTCCCGTTTGACCTGCCATGACTCCAGCCACTCCCCAACTTCGCAATTCTGAGCAAGCATTCAGCAACTGGAGGCCATTCTTGCACACATGGAATCCAGGATGTATGGAGCATTCTGATGTTCCCAAATGGCACATGAATTGCAGAAAACAGGCCTCTTCAGTTTGCTTAAAGGCCTATCTACTTGTGTGATATATGTTTATTGTTCAGTATCCATTTACTTCTGTTTCTTAGTTAAATATGTAGGATTTTTATTTAATGAAATTTGGTTCTCTTTAATGTTGGCATAATTTGCTTAGTTAATAGTGTTATAGGATGAAGAGATTTGCATGTTCTGTATCCATGACAAAAGACAGATTGACTGGGGTGTCAACCTGCTCCCGAACAATGACCTGTTCAAGCGTCTAATAAAAGGTCAAAATATCAGACAGTATCTGCACTAGACTTGGGCATGACCAGCTTTAGAGCCCTGTTTGAAGAGGCGGGTAACAAACGTTAGTGAAGGCACATTTAAAAATTGGGTCGTTATTCAATAGAGCAATGCAGATTACGGTATGGTTTGACAGGAATGTGAAAAGACGAGACAGGATAAGTAGAAGCAAACTGGAATGGTGGAGAAGCCAACAATGAGGAACCATTGTTACAAGAGCAAGCCTAAGAAATTCAGAACAAAGTGTAGAAGAAAGTTCACACAGAGAGTTGTGAGGCTGTGGAATTCATTTCCAAGGTTAGTCATAAGGGCAGAAACTATGGCAACAATCAAGATTAGATTGGAGAGGTGAATGAAGGGAAGAAAGAGATATGGGAACTTGGTGAGTAAATATGATTAGGATTGTTCAGTGTCAGGTGGGGTAAGAACATTCAGTAGGTTATGCCAGATTAAGAAGGACCATTTGTTGGTAAATGTGACTGGATTCCATTATTGTATCAACAAGAAGATTTCTAATGACATGATAAACATTGCATTCATAGTACTTCAATTGGACAGGATTTTCTTTAAAGGTGTACCAATTCACATTTACCAGACCATTTTGATTCTGTGGTTCTGTTTTCACCATCCAAAATATACCTGCCAGTTCTGCACTCAACCCAATTTGGCCCATTTTTCACACATTCTTTGAGATTCTTTCTTGTGATGTGGATAACTAATCAACTTCCGTTTTGTTTTTACGGTAGTCTTGTGCATATCCAGGAAGTTCAGATGCTTTGTTCCCTTTGTGTAAAGTCTGGGTAATCGCTCCTGTAGTCGATTCTTATTTTTTGTGAAAGATGCACTTATCAAGGTGAGAGAAAATGG
Source organism: Mustelus asterias (assembly GCF_964213995.1). Taxonomy (NCBI): domain Eukaryota; kingdom Metazoa; phylum Chordata; class Chondrichthyes; order Carcharhiniformes; family Triakidae; genus Mustelus; species Mustelus asterias. The sequence continues at coordinate 55,353,342 of NC_135804.1, read as the reverse complement.
TTCTGCGGAATAGAACACTTCTCATTTTGGGCTCCACATTCCAAAATCAGCTAAAACACTCCAAAATTCATCCCTGCTAAGGCATTACTACAACAGTCTGACACTTATTCAACTTCCCTCATCAGCTTTCCTGAGGTTTGTCGGAATGACTGAGGCTCCCTAATTTGGCGCTGAATTAGGATCCAGTTTTGATGCTATGCCCTTCCCAGGAACAGGATCAAAATGGTGTAAAGATGTTTATGTGGACACTTACAGCTAGCAGACAGAGAGGGTGCTCAATTCTAAAGCTACAGGGTGAAAGTTCAGTGTCTTGAACCACTGCACCACCCTGAGATTGATTCCTTAATAAAGAGAGCATTTTTGTGTATCATGATTTGTTTGACCAGAATAAAACATTGCCGCTTCTGAAAAATGTCTTAGTGCTTTGTGTTCCATTTTCTGTCTTTTACCAACACCAGATTCATTGGCACTGGCCACTTTTCTGTTGACTTTGGAAGTAAATTGAAATAATTTCAATTGACTATTGCTTGGATTTTAACTGACCACAACAGGCAAGCTGTGATACTGATCATCAAAGCAAGGAGTGTTTTCCTAAGCAGCAGTACACATACTGGACTAAACCTTGCTGGGGGAGGGGGTGGGGCATCTTGCTGTCTATGGCATTCATTAGACTTTACCTCTACAACCTTCAGCTACAGAACATCTTTGGCACTATAACTTGCTGTGAGTTGATTATGGCACAATGGCCGAAATTTTCCTGTCATTCCCACCGGCGGGATCTTCCGGTCCCAGCATTGGCAAGCCCGTGCCGTGGCTTCCCCAATGGCAGAGGGAGCGAACAACATGAAAACTCGTTGGCAGCGATGGAACTGGAAGATTCCACTGCCAGTCAATGGGAGGCCTCCCCTGCACCGTTGTGGGCGATGGGGGGGAGTTCCCACCCAGTGAATGCAACAATGCATTGTGGGACTTTAGTGAATGATGGAACCAACAGTTTATCTCCTTAACCAGTGAGATTACACGATTGGAAAAAAAAAGACAATGGAACAAGGTGAAGGAGGGTAAATTAGAGTCAAATCAGTTTAAATAGAAAGAAAAATAAACCAAGGATCAGAAAGATTGAATGGAGAGAGAAAAAACGCCGAAAGTAAAAGCAGGAAAAAATGTTGAATTTGATATTTTACATTTTTCAGATCATAGAATCATAGAATCTCTACAGTACAGAAGGAGTACATTCATCCCATCAAGTCTGTACTGACCACAATCCCACCCAGGCCCTATTCCCGTAACCCCACACATTTACCTGGCTAATCCCCCTGACACTAAGGGGCAATTTAGCATGGCCAATCAACCTAACCCACACATCTTTGGACTGTGCGTGGAAATCGGAGCACCCGGAGGAAACCCACGCAGACACGGGGAGAAGGTGCAGACTCTGCAGAGACTGACCAAGCCCGGAATCGAACCTGAGTCCCTGTGAGGCAGCAGTGGTAACCACTGTGCCACTGTGTCTTTAAAAACAATGGATTACATGCAAGAATGAGTCCGAAATGCCCAACTTCTTCCCTTTTTTGGGTAGGAAAGACTTAGTAACATTGTATTTACAGTTCCCAGTTGTTAACAGGTTACGTGTGCGATTAATTACAACCTCTGACTTCCTGTGGCGGTTTAATGGGCAAACCAGCAACTTCCTAAAAATAATGGAGAGGCTAAGAGCAAGCTGTTGTTTTTGTGAGCAACTTCTGGAGATTCACAACAGATGCTGCCCCTCTTACTCTCCTGACTTTGCTGTCTGATTTGTGCAGTAATAATGCTGTTTGGCTCTTACTATCCAAAGTATTTAAACCCTAAAAGTAGAAATTGACATCTTTTAAGATTTTGCTAAAAGACATTGCTACAATCCCTCAAATGAATTCAAAAAACAAAGCACTAGCTGCCTATCACCTGTTGCTCAGGGTTATTTTACTCCCACACACATGAGAAAAAAAAAACTACAGATAACGTTCAGTCTAACAAGCGGTGTGCAGTAATAACAATAAAACTGCCTTCTGCCTTAGCAGATATTTGCATTATGATCCACCAAAGGCTGGATCAGCCATGGTACAGAGTTCAGTGTTTTACACTCTAGAATAATCTACAAACTACTTTACCCTTTCCCCCGGCCCTAGCTGATAACTGCTTTAGCTACGTCTCAAACAGGAACTAAATGCCTCTCAACAATTAATCCAAATCAAAAATTCCAACTTTTAATAAAATATGTCTGAACATCAATGAATGCTACAAGTTGTATGTCCTACACATGTATTTTGTGGACAGCATGGTGGCACAGTGGTTAGCACTGCAGCCTCACAGCGCCAGGGACCTGGGTTCAACTCTGGCTTTGGGTGACTGTGTGGAGTTTGCACATTCTCCCCAAGTCTGTGTGGGTTTCCTCCAGGTGCTCCAGTTTCCTCCCACAGACCGAAAGGTGTGTGGGTTAGGTGATTGGCCATGTTAAATTGTCCATTGGTGTCAGGGGATTAGCAGGGTAAATACATGGGGTTCCGGGAATAGCGCCTGGGTGGGATTGTTGTTGGTGCAGGCTCAATGGGCTAAATAGCCTCTTTCTGCACTGTAGGGATAATTCTATAAGGTACATCAGTGAGACAAATAGCACTATGGATTTAACATACAATGTTCATGTGTATAATGTTCTCTACTTCCATATGGTGAATTATTTATACAACGATGAACAATCAGGTGGCATTCCAGCTGCCACCATTCCATTGAACCCTGGATCTGTGTCCTCAGTGGGATGTCCCATCTAACGGCAGCTATTCGAACCTCAGAACCCTGAGGTTGCAGCATCCATCTGTCTGCCATAATCTAGTTATCACAATGCAGGATACAGTGCTCCCATGGAGATGTTTATTTAGTTATTGCTCATTAGTGTCACAAATAGGCTTACATTAACACTGCAATGAAGTTATTGTGAAAATCCCCTAGTTGCCACACTCCGGTGCCTGTTTGAGTACCATGAGGAAGAATTTATCATGGACAATGCACCTAACCAGCACGTCTTTCAACTGTGGGAGGAAACCGGAGCACCCGGGGGAAACCCACGCAGACACAGGGAGAACGTGCAGACTCTGCACAGACAGTGACCCGAGGCCGGAATCGAACCTGGGTCCCTGGCACTGTGAGGCAACAGTGCTAACCACCGCGCTGCCCCAATGTGGGCACTTAAAAAGTTAAGCCTTTTTGCTGTTCGCTTTGCTGAACATTTAACAAAGAATGACTGTTGGCCAACATGTTGCCTATCAACTCAATCAACCTGGTATCTTTGGTTTTATGGTTGTTGAAAGAAGATGATGATTGACCATATCATATGCAGCTGATAAATCCATGAAGGCTGCACCTTTTGTTACTCCTGTATCATATCCATTCTTGGTGAATTAGGTGTGATTTAGAAGTTGGCTTGTGTCGGATTTCCTTGGTCTAAATCTCACTTGTTCATGGATGAGACATTCACCTACAAAGGGACCAAGGGATTTAGGATGACTTTCTCGAAAATGTTCTAGCTGTGGGATCGCAGGGAGATTTGCCTGAAGTTCTCTGGACTGGCAAAGTCTTTGCCTGACTTCAGAATTGTCACTATTCTTGATAGACTCCACAGCTTGGGAATCGTATTGGTTACTAAGCAATTTTTGGATATATCAAGTAGGCATGGTACAGCCACTTGAATCTTTGATAAGTGAGGGTGAGGGTCTGCTGCAAATTCTAGTGAGGCTGCCATATCTTTCACTGGTGTCTCTAGCAAGTAGAAAGACTCTCTGGTGTTGCTGCAATTGATTCCAGAGTCACACTTCCCTGGGCAGTGGTTATCTTGGCCCATGTTGTCTATAACACCATTAAGGGAGTAAGAGAAGATAAAGCAATAGGGGCTTCTCCAAGCTATGGGTTAATCCTGTCCCCCTCCTGATGTCTTCCCACACGGACAAACCCACAACCACATAAAGAATCATTTTGAACTGTAACATAAGTGAATTTTCTGTCATATTAAGTCAGGAACAGCTATCCACCAGTGTGGAGGTATCATCTCCTGGTAACTTGCACTGCTCTCAGTAGTTACAAAGCTTTAAAAATATCTTTCACTGTTACAATGGCAGGACAATAGGCAAAGAATAGGTGTAAATAATGTCTGCTCTGAAACACGTTTATTTGGTGATATGGAGATGAACATTTGGGTAATCGATCTTTTACGTTGTATGATATTCCTGTACCTAAACAAAAAACAGCACCTCCTCTGAATTACTATGAGCAATGCCACGAGACATTTGCTTGTAATGTAATAAAAATATTACATATCTCACACATTTTCTGATGGTGACATTTCATATGCCACACCCAAACATCTATTCCTCACAAAAAATTGAATAAGCAAAAGCAATCATTTAGAACATACAGATAAAGGTGCTCAAAGAACAGAAATCATCAGTCAGAATTATCTTAGTTGACCTAAGCAAAGTCCTCTGACCTGTAGTCTCATAGCAAATTAAACTCATCCAGGAGTGAATGTTTTCTTCGACAGGAAAAAGTCACTTTGCCAAAGTCTGGATCTCCCCAGCACTGTAACAGCATGTTCACCAGACACACTATGGGGGTTTAAGAAGGTACTCACCTTCCTAAAAATAATGGGGAGGCTGGAGATTCACAATAAATGCTGCCTCTCTGATTTGTGCAGCAATAATGCTGTTTGGTTCTTACTATCCAAAGTATTCAAACACCAAAAGTATAAATTCACATCTTTTAAGATTTCGCTAAAAGACATTGCTACAATCCCTCAAATGAATTCAAAAAACAAAGTACTACCTGCCTATCACTTGTTGCTCAGAGTTATTTTACTCCCACACACATGAGAAAAAATACTACAGATAACATTCAGCCTAACAAGCAGGGCAAGTAGGGATGTGGAATAAATGTCAGTCTTGGCAGTAGTCAGTCAACCAAGGAATTAAGGAATTAATAAAAATAATACTTCGTGGTCTTTAAGAGGACAAAGCTTCACTTCAGGACCAGGATAGGTGCACTAAATGGCATAACATTCCTTCCCTTGTAAAGCAACATATCATTCTACTTATTATTGGGATTGTGTCAGAAGCTGCCCTTAACTTGAGCTTCTTCGTTGCTGTCTGTTTCTGGAAGAGAGAGTGACGTGGGTTACTCCTCAGCTTTGTCCATTCTACTCTCGATGTAACTTACCTCCTTTCAGTGTGCGGAGTAATAGCATCAAACAGGTACAGTTTGTCTATTTTAATACACTACATTCACACAGTCAGCTGGTGCAAGCTGTGTTAAGGACAGGACACAAATTCTTAGCATGGGGAGAACTGATCTATGACTTTTCCTGGTCGGCCTTCAGATGATTAATCACATTGTAGCTAATTAGCTCAGCTCAGGGACTTCTCGACTATAACAAACTGCAAACAGTCCTGTGATGCTATACACAGGTCATCAAACCTGCAGTATGTGGATGAATGGACTGCTCATTGATACGAAACATTGAACAGCAAGGATGCATAACTACTACTTTTTTGTAATTTATTGGATGTGGGCATCGCATTTGTTGCCCTTGCTTGTTCGGCCATTTCAGAGGACATTTTAAGAGTCAACCACATGTGGGCCAGACCAGGTAAGGATGGCAGATAAAGGACATTAGCAAACCAGTTGGGCTTTTATGACAATTGACAATGGTTTCGTGGTCATCATTAGACTTTTAATTCCAGATTTTTATTGAATTCAAATTTCAGTATGGTGGGATTCGAACCCAGGTCTCTGGATTACTACTGCAGTGACAATACCACTATGCCACTGCCTCTCCTTTATATAAGTTAAGCCTTTTTGCTGTTCGCTTTGCTGAACATTTAACAAAGAATGACTGTTGGCCAACATGTTGCCTATCAACTCAATCAACCTGGTATCTTTGGTTTTATGGAATCGGGTTGTTGAAAGAAGATGATGATTGACCATATCATATGCAGCTGATAAATCCATGAAGGCTGCACCTTTTGTTACTCCTGTATCATATCCATTCTTGGTGAATTAGGTGTGATTTAGAAGTTGGCTTGTGTCGGATTTCCTTGGTCTAAATCTCACTTGTTCATGGATGAGACATTCACCTACAAAGGGACCAAGGGATTTAGGATGACTTTCTCGAAAATGTTCTAGCTGTGGGATCGCAGGGAGATTTGCCTGAAGTTCTCTGGACTGGCAAAGTCTTTGCCTGACTTCAGAATTGTCACTATTCTTGATAGACTCCACAGCTTGGGAATCGTATTGGTTACTAAGCAATTTTTGGATATATCAAGTAGGCATGGTACAGCCACAGGTCCAAAGTGCTTGATTCGTTCACATAAAATATTGCCAGGTTCTGCGGCTTTGACGTATCTTATCACTTTGGTGCTGAGTAACAGTTTGTTCATGGTAAAAGGTCCTATAAATTCAGAATTTTCTATAGATCTTGGCTAATTTGCCTGCTGTGCTGATAGCCTGGGTTGCCTCAAGAGGAGCTGAAGAAACACCTAGGCCGGGATTCACCTGTCTCGTACACCCCACTACCGCTGACAGCGTGAATGGAGAATTCGGCGCTCAGCCAAGTCTCCATTCACTGCAGCAGGATCGGAGAATCCCGACTGTGGGCAAGGTTGGAGAATTCCGGCCTTAATCTGCTGTGACCTTGTACTGTGATTGTGCTTTAGTGAAATTATTTCCTAGCATCCTCATCATGCTTCCCTGCTGCTTGTTAATTGTATATCAATTGTGATTAATTGTATGCAGGAGCACGCATTGATTGCATTATTATTTGAGCTCATATAAAGCAGGACTTACTGACACTGTGCTGCAGTTGAATTAGGAGGTATATGCTTGTAATGGTTCACTTTGTGAATAAATCGAGTAAAGATTGGCTTCAAGTTTGTCCTTCACTCACCAGCTATCAGGGCTCCAACACTGCTTTGTGATAGATTCGTGGACTCAATCAGCTCCTGCCACTTTTTTCATCTCTTACCTGAAATTGCATCTGCTAGCTTTTCTCCTGCTCTTCCGGAGTATCATTTACAAATGCATCTGCCTGGAAACAGTTGACATAGGTTTCACGGAGGTCATTAGCATCTTCTGATAGACTTGGGATGTAGTTGGACTGGTATCCTTGGGGAATATTATTTCTCAAGGAAGTTTTCACCATCTCTACAAACATGTCATGGTTTTCTGGGAAGGGAGGGACACAGTGCCCAGGTCTGCAGGAAACCTTCCCCAGTTTGCCATTGCGATATTGAAATGGCAACAAGGTGGTACCTAGCAAGGTTTGACTGTTACACTGATGGTCATTCCTGTTGGGTAACGTCAGAAGTTTGGAATAGGATCCAGGGCAATTTTCACACCATGGTTAGCTCTTGCAGAACATACCAAGTCCAAAATGATGAAACATTTTTGTTGTTTTTGTGGTATCTGTCTCTTTAAGTCTGTACAACAGAAGAGGGCTATCTGACTTGAGGGAACTGAGAGTGAGCGATCACCCCAAAGGGTGGAGTCCTCCCTCGAGCAGAATGCATCTAGCAGCCATTTGGTTAACATCATAAAGACTGGAACATTGCTCCAGGGCAGCCTAGAGCTGCAACTCCTCTACATAGTTTCTCTTTATCAATACATACCTGTTGTTCTGAACAAAGTGCAAAATTTCTAGATTTCAACCAAAAAACAAAGAGCCTTCTGACCCACAGGGTGAATGGCAATGAAACACCGAAAGATTTCACCCAGCATTTATTTGACACCAATTAGATTTGCCATCCGTAACATGCTGCCAAACACCAGATAAGCTCCAACCTGGTACATCTCATTTACCAACTTGCTGTGTAACCTGGGCTTTAAAAACAAAATGAATACACAGGTAAAGGAACATAAAATAAGTGGCAAAGGTCGCCATAAGACCATAAGACCATAAGACATAGGAGCAGAATTAGGCCACTCGGCCCATCGAATCTGCTCCGCCATTCAATCATGGCTGATATTTTTCTCATCCCCATTCTCCTGTCTTTTCCCCATAACCCCTGATCCCCTTATTAATCAAGAACCTGTCTATCTCTGTCTTAAAGACACTCAATGACCTGGCCTCCAGAGCCTTCTGTGGCAAAGAATTCCACAGGTTCACCACTCTCTGGCTGAAGAAATTTCTTCTCATCTCTGTTTTAAAGGATCGTTTAGCCTGAGGTTGTGTCCTCTGGTTCTAGTTTTTCTTACTAGTGGAAACATCCTCTCCACATCCACTCTATCCAGGACTCTCAGTATCCTGTAAGTTTCAATAAGATCCCCCCTCATCCTTCTAAACTCCGACGAGTACAGACCCAGAGTCCTCAGCCATTCCTCACACAACAAGTTCTTCATTCCAGGGATCATTCTTGTGAACCTCCTATGGACCCTTTCCAAGGCCAGTACGTCCTTCCTTAGATATGGGGCCCAAAACTGCTCACAAATCTCCAAATGGGGTCTGACCAGAGCCTTATACAGCCTCAGAAGTACATCCCTGCTCTTGTATTCTAGCCCTCTCGACATGAATGCTAACATTGCATTTGCCTTCCTAACTGCCGACTGAACCTACACATTATCCTTAAGAGAATCTTGACCAATGGCTCCCAAGTCCCTTTGTGTATCTGATTTCCTAAGCATTTTCCCATTTAGAAAATAGTCTATGCCTCCATTCCTCCTTCCAAGTGCATAACTTCACACTTTTTGACATTGTAAATCCATCTGCCACTTCTTTGCCCACTCTCTTAGCCTGTCCAAGTCCTTCCCCAGCCCCCTGCTTTCTCAATATTACCTATCCCTCTATATATCTTTGTATCATCTGCAAACTTAGTAACAGTGCCTTCAATTCCTTTCGCCAAATCATTAATGTATATTGTGAAAATTTGTGGTCCCAGTACTGACCCCTGAGGCACACCACTAGTCACCGGCTGCCATCCTGAGAAAGACCCCTTTATCCCCACTCTCTGCTTTCTGCCAGTCAGCCAATCCTCTATCCATGCCAGGATCTTACCTGTAACCCCATGGGCTCTTAACTTATTTAACAGTCTGCTATGCGGCACCTTGTCAAGGCCTTCTGGAAATCTAAATAAATCACGTCCACTGGTTCTCCTTTATCTAACTTCCTTGCCACTGATCAATGGTTTGGATGGACAAATGGTACATTCACAGAATTGGACTCTGTAAAATACAAATTAAGGATGTTAGAATACCTTGTATAATAGTACAATTTGACTTACTCTGACATTGTAACTCATTGAAGTTGACATTGTGCATGACAAGACATAGCTCCAGCTAAAATAGCAGCATATTCACTGACTCATGAATATGACTCAACCAACATTACCAAAACAGATTACCTGATTGTTAACACATTGCTGTGTATGGGAGCTTGCTGTGCGCAATGGGTTACTACATTTCCTACATTACAATAATGACTATACTTCACTGGCTGCAAAAACATTTGGGGCCTCCTCGAGTTGTGAAAGGCAATATATAAATCTCTCCTTTTACAAGGTCCCTCATGGGAGGTTAGTTAGGAAGGTTCAGTCACTAGGTATACATGGGGAGGTAGTAAATTGGATTAGACACTGGCTCAATGGAAGAAGCCAGAGAGTGGTTGTGGAGGATTGCTTCTCTGAGTGGAGGCCTGTGACTAGTGGTGTGCCGCAGGGATCGGTGTTGGGTCCATTGTTGTTTGTCATCTATATCAATGATCTGGATGATAATGTGGTCAATTGGATCAGCAAGTTTGCTGATGATACAAAGATTGGAGGTGTAGTGGACAGTGAGGAAGGTTTTCAAAGCTTGCAGAGGGATTTGGACCAACTAGAAAAATGGGCTGAAAAATGGCAAATGGAATTTAATGCAGACAAGTGTGAGATATTCCACATTGGAAGGACAAACCAAAGTAGAACATACAGGGTAAATGGTAGGACTCTGAAGAGTGCAGTTGAACAGAGGGATCTGGGAATACAGGTACAGAATTCCCTAAAAGTGACGTCACAGGTGGATAGGATCGTAAAGAGTGCCTTTGATACATTGGCCTTTATAAATCGGAGTATCGAGTATAAAAGTTGGAGTGTTATGGTAAGGTTATATAAGGCATTGGTGAGGCCGAATTTGGAGTATTGTGTACAGTTTTGGTCACCTAGTTACAGGAAGGATGTAAATAAGGTTGAAAGAGTGCAGAGAAGGTTCACAAGGATGATGCCGGGACTTGAGAAGCTGAGTTACAGAGAGAGATTGAATAGGTTGGGACTTTATTCCCTGGAGCGCAGAAGATTGAGGGGAGATTTGATAGAGGTGTATAAGATTTTGATGGGTATAGATAGAGTGAATGCAAGCAGGCTTTTTCCGCTGAGGCTAGGGGAGAAAAAAACCAGAGGGCATGGGTTAAGGGTGAAAGGAGAAAAGTTTAAAGGGAATATTAGGGGGGGCTTCTTCACGCAGAGAGTGGTGGGAGTGTGGAATGAGCTGCCGGATAAAGTGGTAAATGCGGGGTCACTTTTAACATTTAAGAAAAACTTGGACGGGTTCATGGATGAGAGGGGTGTGGAAGGATATGGTCCAAGTGCAGGTCAGTGGGACTAGGCAAAAAATGGTTCGGCACAGACAAGAAGGGCCAAAAGGCCTGTTTCTGAGCTGTAATTTTCTATGGTTCTATGGTTCTACACACTGGGGATGACAAATAGCAGGAAGGTCTGAGAAGGTTCGTGGTGCGGCACTAAAATTTGAGACAGCTGGTGAAAGGCTCAGTGGGGAAAGTCTGCAAGCTAAGGCCTTCCTGCATCAGAACACCTTGGGAGGGAGTGGGGGGGTGGGGGCTGGAAACTGTGCAAACCCATCAGGCTGTATGTTTGACATCAAATGAATGTTATGAATATTAACCATACTTGTAAATGAAGTCACATATTATATTGAAAGAAACTGACTCAAATTCCTAAGAACTTAAGGGATAGGAGAAGGAGTAGGCCATTCAGCCCTTCCAGCCTGATCCGCCATCCAATGAGATCATGGCTGATCTACATCAACAGCAGTTTCCTGCACAAGTCCCTTTTCCCTTGATGTTTTTAATATGTAGAAATCTATCAATCTCAGTCTTGAGGCTGCATTCAGAAATGATATTGGCACTGGAAACCAAAATGTTGAGTCAGTCTGGGTAGAAATAAGAAGCAAAGAAAGAAACACATCGCTAGGAGTAACTTACAGGCTCCCAAACAATACTTTAGAAGTAGGGCATAATATAAATCAGGAAATGAGGAGGACTTGTGAAAAGGACACAGCAGTAATTATGGGTGACTTTAACATGTATATTGATTGGATTAACCAACTTGGCAAAGGTAGCCATGAGAAAGGGTTCACAGAGTGTATGACAGACAGTTTCTTAGAGCAGCATGTTATGGAGCCAACCAAAGAACTGGCTACTTTAGATATGGTATTATCTAATGAGGAAAGATTAATTAATGGCCTTGTAGTTAAGAATCCACTTGGAAGGAATGATCACAGCATGATAGAATTTCAAATTCAGACTGGAAATGAGAGGACAGAATCACATACTCGAGTTTTAGCATTGGGCAATGGTAATTATGCAGGCCTGAGGAAAGAGTTGGCCTAAGTGGACTGGGCAAGAGTATTAAAGGGGAGGATGGTAGAAGAACCGAGGCAGTTGTTTAGCGAGATATTAAAGACATCTCAACTAAGGGATATTCCTGAGAGGAAGAAGAATTGCCAAAGGGTGAATAATCATCCATGGTTTTATAAGGAAAGCATAAGGGCAAAACGAGAGCACATAATACTGTAAACGTTAGTGGCAGCGTGGAGGATTGGAAGAACTTCAAACACCACCAAAAGGTGACTAAATACAATATTAAAAATGGACTATGAAAGGAAGCTAGCTGAAAACATAAACACTGACACCAAAAGTTTCTATAAGTATATAAAGAGGAAGAGAATAGTGCAAGTAGATGTTGGCCCTTTAGAGGATGGAAATGGTGGGGTAATAATGGGAAACTCAGAGGTGGCAGAGGCATTAAATCATTACTTTGCCTCTGTCTTCATAGTAGAAGATAATAATTCTGTCCCAAAAACTGCACTTAATATAACGGAACTTGGTGGAATTACTATAACCAGGGAGAAGGTACTCAGTAAACTGAAGGGTTTAAAAGTAGATAAGTCCCTGGGATCTGATGGCTTACACCCTAGGGTGTTAAAGAAGGTGACAGCAGAGATAGTGGATGCATTAGTTATGCTATTCCAAAATTCCCTGGATTCCAGAAAGGTACCGGTGGACTGGAAACACGTTCATGGACGCCCTTATTCAAGAAAGGAGAGCGGCAAAAAGTGGGAAGTTATAGACTAGTCAGCTTGACCTCTGTGGTGGGAAAGTTGCTGGAGTCAATCATTAAGGAGGAGGTGACTGAGCATCTGGAAAAACAAAGCTCAATTCACCAGTGTCAGCACGGTTTTGTGAAGGGAAATTCTGCTCGAGTTCTTTGAGGATGTAACCAGCAAGGTAGATTATAGGGATCCTGTGGATGTGATCTATCTGGACTTCCAGGAGGCATTTGATAAAGTGCCACACAAGAAACTGATCCAGAGGGTTAGATCCCAAGGGGTTGGGGGTAGAGTAGTAGCTTGGATTGAGGATTGGCTGATTGATAGAAAGCAGAGGGTTGGGATAATTGGGTCCTTCTCCAGTTGGCAATCTGTACTAATCGGGTCTCGCAGGGTTCAGTTATCAGACCACAACTATTTACAATCTATATCAAACAGGGGCAGAGTGTAACATAGTGAAATTTGCTGACGACAAGAAAATAGGTGGGAAAGCAGGCTGTGATGAGGAGATAAAAAGTTTACAAATGGATATTGACAGACTAGAGGAATGGGCCAGAATCTGGCAGATAGAGTTTAATGTGGATAAATGCAAGATTATCCATTTTGGCCAGAAAAATAAAAGGGCAGATTATTATTTAAATGGGAAACAGATTCAAAAGGCATCTGTGCAGAGGGATCTGGGCAGGGGGATCTGTGCAGAGGGATCTGTGCAGAGGGATCTGTGCAGAGGGATCTGTGCAGAGGGATCTGGGCAGAGGGATCTGGGCAGAGGGATCTGGGCAGAGGGATCTGTGCAGAAGGATCTGGGCAGAGGGATCTGGGCAGAGGGATCTGGGCAGAGGGATCTGGGCAGAGGGATCTGGGTGAACTTGTGCATGAGTCTCAGAAAGTGAGTGTGCGGGTGCAGAATATTATAAGGAAAGCAAATTGAATCTTGGCATTTATTAAAAGTAGAGAAGTGTTATTACAATTGTATAAGGCATTGGTGAGACCACACTTGGAATATTGTGTTCAGTTTTGGTCACCTTCTCTGAGGAAGGATGTGGTGGCACTGGAGGCAGTTCAGAAGAGATTCATTAGATTGATTCCAGGTTTGAAGGAGCTGTTGTGTGAGGTGCGGTTGAATAGCTTGGGCTTGTACTTGCTGGAGTACAGAGGAATGAGGGGGGATTTGATTGAAGTATATGAAATACTCAACAGGATTGATAAAGTAAATGTTAACCAAATGTTCCCCCTTCTAGAACAGTCTAGGACAAGAGGTCATAGTTGTAGGTTAAGAGGGGGGAGGTTCAAGACAGAGATGAGGAGAAGCTATTTCTCACAGAGGGTTGTGAATCTATGGAACTCAGTGCCCCAGAATGCAGTAGATGCAGAATCTATCAATGGATTCAAGAAAGAGATTGATAAATATTTGATCAAAAGCGGGATAAAGGGCTAAGGGGGAAAAGACAGGGAAGTGGAGTTAGGGCGAGATGGAGATCAGCCATGATCATATAGAATAGCAGAGTGGGCTCAAAGGGCTGAATTGCCTAATCTCGCTCCTAATTCCTATGTTCCTATGAACATTCTCAATGACTGAACCTCCACAGCCCTAATTCCAAAGTGAAGAAATCCCTCCTCATCTCAGTCCAAAATGGCTTGCCCTTTATCCTGAGACTGTCCCCTTTGTTTCTAGACATCCCAGCCAGGAGAAAAAATCCTTCCTGCAGCTACCCTGATAAGCCCTAAGTCTTTTGTACGTTTGAATGAGATCACCTCTCATTCTTCTAAACTCCAGAGAATAAAGGCCCAGTCTATTTAGTTTTTCCTCATAGAAAAATTCCTCTGTCCCAGGAATTAGTTTGGTGAGCATTCGTTTTGTTTTACGCTTTTTGCAATGTCACCTTTGTACTGTCAAGCATGTACTTTTATAAATTTTATGAATTAAGGATATTTTTGGTTAAAGAAAAAAGAGGTGGCAGGAGGAGGCACCAAGCAAGAGGCCCAAATTTGAAAAGCACGGGAGTTAGGTGGATAGTAGTGTCACCCGCACACCTCAGAGATACTGAGAGCTGGAGGACTCAAAACTGGAACCAATCAGGTTGGAAGAATTAGGATTAGACCCATGTATAATAAATTGATTTAAAAGTACCAAGTTTAAGTGTGATTGACAACAGTGACAGGCATAAAGTGACAGAAAAATCACGATGCAAATGTGGTGTTAATGTATGGCAGGGATGTTTTATTGAGTTATACTTGGATACTGTGTACACGTCATGCACGACCATCGATCTAAAATGTCTGAAGCTAGACCATACCTTACCCCCACCTTACCTCCACACATATTGTCCAGGTGCCTCTTCATAACAGAGAAAAAAAAATGCAGCCCTTGAAACTGGGGCTGCAAAGCCAGCAGTCATGTCAGGACCGTGTCCACAAGAGCCCCTAGATCAGTGCTGGAGGAATGCCCGCTCGGCATGGCAACCTACACCTGTGGAGTTGCTCGATATCAGCCCAGCAGGTAGTCATGGCACTACATGCACTTCTCCAGTAACCACATACCCCAGTGTGCCTACAAAATGCAGCACAAACCCCATATCAAGGTGGGGTGGTGGAGACGGGGCAGAGACAGGAGCAGCAGCACTGGGATTCCCAGGCCCCCACCATGCCAACCTACTCACTTAGACACAGCTGTGCCACAGGTCCCTCTAAGCCCCTCTCTCAGTCCCTTTTTCCTGAAAATAAAATCTTACCTTTTCTTTGATTGATGATTTCTGCGCCCTTAACCTCATCATTCGCTCCTGCATGGTTCCCATTAAAAAGTAGTTAGTCATAGTAATGGAAAACAAATTTAAATTGTTTTTTTTTAAAGCTGTGGTGAGGGAGAGACAAGGTCTTTGATATAGGTCCTGGTGATGATGCCTTCATTTAAATATCCACATTTTTAAATTAAGCTGCGTACTGTTGTCCTTTTGTGTTTTGGAGAGGGGCAAGCCAGTTGTCCCATAAACATCAGTTTGGACGGGTTAGTCCATCCTTAACTTTTTTTGAATGGTGATCTATAAGTGGTTACTTACTACTATAAAAGTAAACACTGAATGATAAACTTGAGCCATTTTACTGGTGGTGGAACTGGATGTATAGCAGAAGCTTACTGCCTGGAAGGGGGCAACTAAATTAAATTCTTAGGGGTCACTTAAATGGCCATTTTGAGAGGTTGTCGGCAAAACGCTGGCTACAGACTATCCCCTCCATAGGGCCCGTGAAGAGCCTGCCAGCTCTGAGCATTACCGGGGGCAGGAGAAGGGGCAGCTACAGCCCAAGGCTGCGGCCTGCCTTCCCCCCACTGAGAATAGTGATTTCCGACTCCCACACAAGGGCATCTAAATGGAGGTGCCCTCCTGTCCTCCTTGCAGACTCAGCACTAACTACCTGTCTCACTGGAGTTGCTGAGGCCCCAGAACTGCTGGCCCTCTGGGGGGGTTTGATTGATTCATTGGATGTTGGGCCCTTCGGAAGTTAATTTAGAGGCTGCTGCTGGGGTCCTGCTACCCTCCTGTGCGGGATTGGAATCCGTATTTGGGCCTAATGTCCGGCCTTACCCACTTCCAAAAAAATCCCAGCCTTCATATCTCCAACAACAAAAACAGAAAATGCTGGAGAAATTCAGAAGGTCTGACAGCATCTGTGGAGAGAGAATAGAGTCAATGTTTTGAGTCTGGATGACTCTTTGTCAGAGATGAAGACAAAGAAAATCAGACAAAATTTATACTTTGAGGTTTGAGGGGGGGACTCAAAACGTTGACTCCATTCTCTCTCCGCAGATGCTGTCAGACCTTCTGAGATTTTCCAGCATTTTCTGTTTTGTTTCAGATTCCAGCATCTGTGAATTTTGCCTTTTTCATAATTCCAATGTTTTGCTGCCAGTTACACAACAATGCATCTGCTGCTGCTTAGTTTGGCCACATAATTTGTCTAGACCGCATGGTCTGGCATTAGTGACATGTTTATTAACATATCAGATCTTCTATGATCTTCTTCCATGCTGAGTCAGACCATGCCCTAAAGTGTGACTCCTGAAGTATGACGGCTAATGCGTGCCATCTGGTTCATGTGACACTTATGGGAAGTGCTCACACCAGCCAAGACTATTTTGGTGCTTTGCACTGAGCTACCCACTAACTTTCCAGAAGTTAAATCAATGATGGCAGTTTCCTTGTGGCATCTTGGAGGAATACAGTTCAAACTTAATACTGAGCAAAATGTCAAAGCCATGCCGTGTAAAGTGATATAGAAGAAAGATGAAAGTGATTACAGGAAACAAAATGGAACAGATTTTCAACCTGCTGCCCAGACATTGAACTGTGAAATCAGTGTTGACAACTGTCCTGCTTCCAAATAGGAAGATCCGACCTGTAAGTCAGCTTAATACTTCTGCAATGGATTGAGAATCTTGCCATTGTGTTGTTCTGCAGAATAGAACAACATGAATTGTTACGTTTTCAATGCAAAGCTATAGAAATAACTACAATAAAAACAGAAAATGCTGGAGAAACTGAGCAGGTCTGACAGCATCTGTGGAGAGAGAATAGAGCCAACGTTTCTAGTCTGGATGACCGAAATGTTGGCTCTGTCCTCTCCACAGATGCTGTCAGACCTGCTGAGATTTTCCAGCATTTACTGTTTTTGTTTCAGATTCCAGCACCCGCAGTATTTTTCCTTTATCTCTAGAAATAACTACTTGTGATAGTGGACGTATGTAATGATAGCACAGCGGCCTCAATGATTGATTGGATAGCCGATCTTGTCTGAGACACTCATTGTTGTAAACTTGGCAAAGGAAATGCGCGGGACCACAAACTGATTTGGTACAAATTTACCTTGCTCAGCAACATTAGATCTTTGGAACTCTGAACTTTGGTCAGGGCACCAAACATTCAGTCTGCCTTTTACACTCCCAGTCCCATATCCTTTTCTATTACAGCCTCAGTAGAAAGGAGATTCAGGCAACTCAACAACTGCCCTCACTGAAGTTGACTGTGTGTACAGATAGCAAGTTAGCAAGTAAATATTGCACTAATCAACTGCATAGCATTCTGGTCATGTTCAGATCATAGAAATCATAGAAATCATAGAAACCCTACAGTGCAGAAGGAGGCCATTCGGCCCATCGAGTCTGCACCGACCACAAGCCCACCCAGGCCCTACCCCCACATATTTACCTGCTAATCCCTCTAACCTACGCATCTCAGGACTCTAAGGGGCAATTTTTAACCTGGCCAATCAACCTAACCCGCACATCTTTGGACTGTGGGAGGAAACCGGAGCACCCGGAGGAAACCCACGCAGACACGAGGAGAATGTGCAAACTCCACACAGACAGCGACCCGAGCCGGGAATCGAACCCGGGACCCTGGAGCTGTGAAGCAGCAGTGCTAACCACTGTGCTACCGTGACGCCCCATGCCGATCTCAATGCACACGGCTCTGCAATTTTGGAGCATGATTTACATTTTGATGGATGGAAAAGGAAAAATCACAATGTTTCCAGCAACTAGGGGCAGCATGATAGCACAATGGTTAGCACTGCTGCCTCCCAGTGCCAGGGACCCAGGTTCGATTCCTGGCTTGGGTCACTGTCTGTGTGGAGTCTGCACGTTCTCCCATTGTCTGCGTGGCTTTCCTCCGGGTGCTCCAGTTTCCTCCCACAGTCCAAAAGACATGCTGGTTAGGTGTATTAGCTGTGCTAAATTCTCCCTCAGTATACACGAACAGGCACTGGAGTGTGGCGACTAGGGGATTTTCACAGTAACTTCATTGTAGTGTTAATGTAAGTGTCCTTGTGACACTAATAAATACATTTTTACTTTAAAAAAAATATGCCGCATTGTTCAGCAGTCCACACCCTGCCTCCCATCCAAATATGTTTACAGCAGCCATTGGTAATCTCTTGTTATGCTGCGCACAATTCCAGTAGAAAGTGACACTATTGTTGGAGGGGTGCTGTGCGTAACTGGGAGGAGGTTTGTGAAAGAGAAAGTGAGGAGAGGATAAATAAGTAGTCTTTTCCTTTAACAGCAATCCAAAGGTCAATCAGTCAGTGTGCATGTGATTAGGCTTGAAGTGGAGGGCAGCTCAGACCGTGTGGCTCTAATACGTCTGTCAAGCAGACAGAATGATGACCAAAATCAGCCTGTTGGTCAGGCAGTGAAACAGAGGCTGAGATCAGACTTGGGATGGGAGGGGGGTTGCAAAGTTCAGAGACTCAGCCACCCCAGCTGAGGGAATGTTCCTGGCTGGGGGCTCAGATATCAAAATCTGGACCTGAACATAGACCATAGCAACAAGCGGAGCATTTGTGAGCGAAATGCAGGAGAATGAGTGGGTGAGGGGGTGGAGTCACTCCCTGGAACTGTAAACAACTGGCTCCTTTAATAACACCAACTGCACAAACAAGCCAGTGCATATACTTGTTTACATCACGTTGTATTGACCAAAGGTACACTTCAGATATTATGATTCGAGCCTCACTCAGTTCTTGTGTTAAAAAGAACACAGATACTTTCAAAGTCCCGATAGCAGCTTCTCTGACTTGGTGTTGCCAGTACTTTTCCATCATTGGGCTGAGGAGAGAGATACAAACGTTGGTCCTGGTATACTGTCTGAAATTTCTGTTAATCGCACAGAAACCAATTAATGTGTAATGTAAGGCCTCCTTACTAAAATAAGCTTTTCATTAAATCGGGACTTCGTTCGGAGGAAGGGAACAATATCATGTGTTCAGTGGGTAGCATTCTCGCCAATGAGTCTGAATGTTGTGATTCAAATCCCACCCCCAGCAGTTTGAGCTCAAAATCTACGCTGACACTTCAGTGCAGTGCTGAGGGAAATCCCCTTTATAATTATCATTCTGAACTGATATCCCCCACCTCACCACCCCATCTGCTCCCTCAGGTCAATGCAAAAGATTCCCTGGTGTTACTTGAAGGAATGCAGGCGTGCTGTGTACTGGCCAAATATTACACCACAACCAACATCACTAAAATGGATGATCTCATTGCTGTTTGTGGGATCTTGCTGTGCACCAATTGGTTGCCACATTCCCGACATTATAACAGACACACCACTTCCATAAAGTGCTTCATGAGCCGTTAAGCACTTTGGGGGCATCCTGTGGCTCTGAAAGGCACTGTCTGACTGCAAATCTTTATTTAAATGTACTCCAATTTGTCGGCTGCGACGACTGATGTTCCCCGGGGGCCTGTGTCACTTAACACGAATGGATATAAAAAGCTTTGCATGATATTTATAAAGAACTTGAATGAAGGCACAGAGAGCCATATGCCCAAGTTTGCTGATGGCATGAAGTTAGGTGGCACGGTAAATAGTGTAAAGGGTAAAGTTGCCATAGTTCCAGATGGCCATAGGCTGCTCTCCCCTTTCAGGAGGAGAGCTGACTGCTGGTGACTTTAACCTGAGGGTCACCACACCTCAGTAAGGAGCAAGGTTGAGAAGGGGGCCCTTCATGAATAACCTCAGCCAGTGCAGGAATTGAACCCATGCTGTTGGCATCACTCACCAGCTGTCCAGCCAACTGAGCTAAACCAACTCCCCGGTTGTAAGTAATAGGCAAAACCTGTGGCAGCCGAAGATCAATTTGGAGAAGTGTCAGGAAATTCACTCTGGACATGAGAAAGATATACCAAAGCTTCTCACTCTTTAGAAAATACCAAGAACTGTGTGCGAACAGAGAGATTTATTGGCTCAAGGCAAGAAATCACTTAAACTGTGGAGAGGTGAGAAAAAATTAAAAAGATGAATTGAATATTGGTTGTTAGCTCAAGGGAGCTGGTGGAGTTTATGGTACGGATGTATAAAACTGTGGTTAAACCCCCCCTGGAGTACTGCGCTCATTTCTGGTCACCACACCTAGTGGCCTAGGGAAGGCTGCAATCTAGATTCACCACAACTTTGCCCAGGTTAAAGGGTTAAGTTACGAGGACAGATCAAATGTACATACTGGTATTCACTTGACTGTAGAAAACTAAATAATTTAATTGGGGTGCTTCAGACAGTTATAGGAATTAATATGGTAGATCGAGAGAAACTATTTTCTGTGGTGGGAGGGCCCAGAGTGGGGGGTGGGGGAACACTTAAAATTAGAGCTAGGCCAGTTGGGGTGATGCGTGTGAGCAATTAATCACATAAAGACTAGAGGAGACTCTCTGCTGCCGTCCCAAAAAGCTACTATTTCAGTTGAAATGTTCGCAAGTGAAATTGATAGATTTTTGTCAGGGCAGGTAATTCAGGGAAATGGTACTTGGTCAGTGAGATAACCCTACGAGGACCATGCGGAATCACTGACTGATCTCCCTGTGGGGCTCATTGTGTACGAGTTCCCCTGGTAACAGGCAGTGGCCTGCCCAGCTGGAACGTATTACCTGAGCCTTTTACAAGGTAGGCCCAGACTGAGCCTGTTGAACTGTAGTACCAGGCAAGGACTACTGTGTGTATGCCATGGTAGTCATTTACTTTGCATTCTGTAATAAACTATGTTCCTTTCCAGTTAGATTCCCTGAGTCATTACATTGGCGACGAGGAACAAGAAAAGTTTCGGACAGTCTTGCCTTTCAATGAACCCGGTAAGACAGTGATGGGGTGATATTGAAAATGCCGCTGTTTGGGAAACTGGAAACTTATGACGTGCGTGTGGACGATTGGCTCCAGTGGGGTGGACTTCCGGGCAAATGGGATAGAAGGGGGTCACTAGCAAACAGTGATCCTCCTGACCACTGGGGCCCCGTCTTTCTGCGTCATAAAAAGTTTAACCTACCCGGCAGTCCCGGATTCAAAATTTTTTGATGAACTAGATTTGGTAGGGGACCACAACAACCCTAAATAGGCTATTGTATTGCAACACTACTAATTTAACATGGCAACTAGACTCCCTGGGGAACCAGCCACTGAAATCTTGATAAGACTGCAGAAATTGGCTGAACACAGTTAGTGCATGTCAGCACTTCTGGAAGTGTTTAGGGGTTGTTTAGTATGTGGAATTAATTATATTGCGAACCAAAGGAAGTTGCTAACTGAGCCAACTCTGAACCTAAAGAAAACCACAGAACTGGCCCTTTCCCCAAAAAATGTGGAAAATGGGGCTCAGGTGTTTTAGGAGTCCAAAGACGGTATTGTCCTCAACCTTGGGCAACCCCCAAACCGCAGAACTAAGTCCCGAATGGATAACGTTCGCATTTCCTATTTGCTGCCAAGAAAGGGGGATTGGAGTTGGAGGCCGTGAGATTCCAGAACGAGATGGGAAGTCTCTCCGCAATACAGTGAGGAGTGAGGACATCCGTGCTGCACTTCTAGGCCCCAGACAAGGCTACTAAAACAGATAAAACACGTACTGCCCAAGCCAAAATGCGAAGCCACCTCAGGACGGGGCTTTACAAATAAACCAGCCTAAAAATGAGGTATTGATGCAGCTAAATTGCATCGCCGGACCCAAAGTGGCTCCAATCAAGATTAAGCTCCAGGTAAAAGGTCACCCCCTAGACATGGAGGTGTCGCAGGAGCTGCTGTATCTATTATGGGGAGAAAACCTTTATTGACTCCGATTGGGCATCTTGCCTTGGGACACCCAAGTTAGACCGCCACTTACACTGAGGAGCCCTTGCATATTGTTAGGACCACTGTAACCCCAGTTACACATAGGAACAGGCAATCCGATGGTTCCCTCTAATAGTGGTGCAAAGACCAGGGCCCAGCCTCTTGGGAAGGGACTGGCTACAGAAAATCCATCTGGATTGGCAACAGATCTTTAAAATGGATACTGGCAATTTATACAAAGTCATTGGGAAGTATCCTGAAGTGTTCCAACAAGGCCTTGAGAAGATTAGAGGCGCTAGGGTCAAAGTTTACGTGGACCTTGTGGCCCAACCTAAATACTTCAAGGCATGACCAGTTTGCCTTGAACTGGTCATGCCAAACATGCCAAAGTAGAGGTTGAATTGGAATTGGAGGAATTCAGTCCTCCATGTTGGGTTTTGAAATGCAACATTACTACATGTCTTACCCGGCTTGCTGTAGTCATGTGACCTCTGCCATGAGGCAATCTCTCTGTCAGTTGCCGTTTGATATTGGTTCAATAGTCAGAGTGTGGGAAACACATACTGCCCAGGCCAAAAGATGAAGGTCTTTGAACTGGAAACAGTTCTCCCTGTTCCCATGTCAGTACAGTGCTGGGATGGAGCCTGAAGCTGATGTGGGAATGTGGATCTGGAAAATTGAAGCCAGGACAGATGTGAAAGTGGCAGATCCAGAGGTAGGGCACTGTGCCTATGACATCAACAACTGTAGCAGCAACCAATCAAAAAACAGTATGAAGGAGCGGTGCCCAATGAAAAGAGGTTACTGGGCAAGAGGGACAGCCTTAGTTCCCAGGGATCAGTGAATTATTAGAAATGAACCAATGTATAAATATATAAAGAATTAGTTATGAAGAATGGGTCTGGGGCAGTGGTGGGGGGTGAGAGGAGAACATTCTATGGATGTTCTATGGATGTTCTATTACCTTGCATGTCATAAGTTTCTATTTTGTGGTTTCTAACATCAATAGATTGTACCTATTGGGTTTTATGTTACAAAGCTGTCGATATATATTTTCAACAAACAGAAATAATTGCTAATCCATTATCAGGATTCATAAATAAGTGACAGGGTCAGTCCAAAGCAGAGGAAGGCAATGAGTAATGAGTGGATTGTGACTTGCATTTTACTTGATGCTTTCTAGGGAAAGTGCTCCAGTTTCTAATTCTGCTCTTGTAAGTCATTTCCGTTTGTGTAGACCTGCAGTTTTTGAAGCACGTAAATTTCATCGACCACTACTGAGCAGTGGAAACTGGATTATCAGCAACTCCCACCTGAAGTAAGTCAAATCCTAAACTGCTGCGAAGCCTGCTGTGCATGGCACATCTTAGATCCACACTTCATAGAATCATAGAATCCCTAGAATGCAGAAGGAGGCCATTCAGCCCATTGGGTCTGCACTGACTCCCCGACAGAGTATCTTACTCAGGCCCCCTCCCCCATCCTAAACCCGCAACACCACACATTTAGCATGGCTAATCCATCTAACCTACACATCTTGGGAAACTATGGGTGGAATTTTACAGCCTTGCTTGACCCGAAACAGTAAAGTCCCGCCCGAGGTCAACGGACCTTCCCATGCCCGCTCCGATTCACATGGCGGGGCGGGGGAGGGAGGCGGCAATAAAATTCAGGCCTATGTGTCAATTTACCATGGCCAATCCATCTAACATACACATCTTGGGACACTAAGGCCGGATTTTACTGGCACGCCTACCTGAAGCCCGAGGCCAATGGAGAATGCCATTCCGGGGCAGGCATGCCGGTAAAATTCTGGCATAAGTGTCAATTTA
This sequence comes from Mustelus asterias, assembly GCF_964213995.1. NCBI lineage: Eukaryota > Metazoa > Chordata > Chondrichthyes > Carcharhiniformes > Triakidae > Mustelus > Mustelus asterias. Next base: position 55,329,530 of record NC_135804.1, on the reverse strand, counting down.
CCATGGCCAATCCACCTAACCTGCGCATCTTTGAACTTGACTCCCTTGGCTCCACTGAAATAATCCTGCTTCAGTGTAACTGAAAAGGAGCAGAAGGAAAGCCCTCGTAGGCAAGGCTCTTTGTGTCTGGTGAAATAAAGAAGGGCCAATGCAAAAAATAGCTTTCTTCAACAGACTGTGAGCTTTATATAACTTCTAATACCCTGAAGAAAGGCCAGAAAGTAATTGCTTTGAATTAGCCTGCAGGAAGGTTGCTCACAGTTTCCAGTAGTCAACTAACTGTGCACTTCAGTACGTCACTTCAGTCATTTAACATTTATTACTGGAGAAATGTTTCTCCCTCTGTTAGGCCACGTCTCACATGAGACAGGAGACCTTGCTTCAATCTAGCCTGGGAAGAGTTGAAAGGATTCTCATACATCACATTGGAGAGAAAAGCTCTCCGTCACTTCATCTGGGCTGGATTAGAACAATTACATTTCCTTCCTGAGGGAAAGGTCATCATTGTTATACACTCTTCTCCCTTTTTATTAAAACCCATCATTTCACAAAAACATTTCAGGGAGTTATCTTTCAGTGTAAGGCCATAAAGCTACAACATGCATTTAACTTTTAAGCTGCATCGAGTTACAATATGGGAAAAGCTCAGTTCCACAGACATGTCTGATTAGGAACTCGAGTCTAAATACAATTCGAGTCTCTCTTCCGGTTAGAATTTTTTCAGCCATGGGTAGGAGGTAAACGCAATCCCATGACTCTGAGCATGGTGGTCAGAGCTGATATTAGTGTCTACAGGTGAGGTTTCATTGAAGCAATTGAGGTCCCATCATCAGAGTGGTTTTCGGGTGCCTGACGCGCTCGGGTGAGAGGTGGGACTTCACCTGCGATATTCATAGAATCCCGACAGTGCAAAAAGAGACCATTCGGCCCATTGAGCCTCCACCGACCACAATCCCACCCAGGCCCTATCCCCATAACCCCACATATTTACCCCACTAATTCCCCTGACACTAAGGGACAATTTAGCATGGCCAATCAACCTAACCTGCACGCCTTTGGACTGTGGGAGGAAATCGGAGCACCCGGAGTAAACCCACGCAGACAGAGGGAGAATGTGCAAACTCCACACAGACAGTTGAACCTGGGTCCCTGGCGCTGTGAGGCAGCAGTGCTAACCATTGTGCCACCATGATATTGCCAGGTAGAGACAGTGAAGAGCTGGCTTGCTGGCCAGTTAAGGATTATGGAGTAGGTTGGGGTGGACTTTCAGATCAATCAGAGGACCAGCAGTTTTGGAGACTTAGCGACACCGCTGAGAAAGATGGCCATCTCTGAGGCAATAAGGGGGCAACCATTTGGTGGCATCCTCAAAAGGAGTAAGAGTTTTAACAACACCAGGTCTTACTGTGTTTACCCCAGTCCAACGCCGGCATCTCCACATCATGATCCTCAAAAGGGACAGCATTGAATAAAATTTCATGTGGCCCAAACAGGCAAGGCCTGGAGAACAGAGGGGAAACTTCTCCTGCAGCAGCGTGGGACCATGGGGGTGCTATTTGCTGTCCCAGGAAGCTGGCAATCTCCCGAAGCAGTGAGAGGAGGCAGGGATTGCCATCTCCATTGGCATAGTGCCAACTGCCCTTCATTCAGCCATTGTCACATTGGCTGCTTTGATTCAGCAGGCAGCCAAGCTGCTGCTGTTCCTGTCACTGTCCTTTCCCCAGTGGCAGGATTGTGCCAGAGGGCCATCCCATTGTGGCCCCACGGCACATTACTGTCCTGCCTCCCCCACATTCCCTCACTGCTACCTCCTGTCACATGAGCTGTAGGCTAGAAAACCCTGCCCACAAGAATGGCCAAGCTGCGCGCTGTGTGCGTTGGCATCTGGAAATGAAAGATTGCCTATGATTTGCCTCTGACACCCTAATAAAAGTTTAACAATCTGTCTCCAAGTATGAGAGATGTAAGGTGAGGTTGAAAAGCCAGACTCCCAGCAGAGCACTCCTGCTGTCAAGCTGTCAAGAGACCCGCAGAGACCAAGGAGCAGATCCTGAATTGACTGATTCGCAGCAACCAACTGCTGCCACCTGGAAACATGGCGACAGAGGTTATAAAGTGAAAGTGTTGAACTCAGTGAATACAGAAAGGTCAGAGCAGGAGTGGCAGAGAATTAAAATGGCAGATGATTGGGAGCTGGGCATCATGCTTTCTGGCTGAATGGAGATCTTCTGGAAAGCGGTCACCTCATTCCCATTTGATCTTTCCAATGTAGGGGAGGCCACAAAGTGACCCTCATTCCCAGTCACTTCTCATTGTAACTTTCTGTCCATTCCTACTGGTTTCTCTGATCTTGGCCTACTGCAATTTCCCACTGAAATTCAACGGAATCTCAAGGAACAACCACTTCTTTTGAGAAGGCACTTAATAGCCTTCCGTACTCAACACTGAATTCAACAATTTCACAACCACTGCCACCATGTTTCCTGACAAAAGCTGGCAGGAATGATTTGTTGTTGTCATTTCCACCTTCTCTGGACCTATTTTACATTTTCCAGTTACCATTCCCTTTTCCTGGCATTTGATCTCTCCTGTCTTCCAGCTGATAAAACTATTCCTTTTCATTCTCCCTGCAGTCTATCCTGCTTGCTTGAAGCCTGTTACATCTTGAACTTCCACCAGTTCTGGGGAATGGTCATTAATCTCAAACGTTAACTCTGTTTCTCTCTCCATAGATACTCCCTGACTTGCTGAGTATTTGTAGCGTTTTATGTATTTGATTGATCATGTGGCAGTGAGTGGGGTTAAAGTTTCAGATGCATGATGTACGCCTTTGGGAGAATCTGTTTTGCTGCAGATGGGCTCTTAACACAACCTTTAACTCAATCTCTTACGACTGTCCACAGACTAGATTGTCAGACAAACCTGATAAATGCCAAAGTGTGGCTCCTTTGGAAGGTTTAAGGTAATGGCTCACTCCTCAGTTCAAGGGTCTCTGGAGCTACCATGTGAAGACTTAGAACTACTCTAACTTTAAATACATCAAGTGTCCTTACAATGTGATTGGATCTCAGGAAGGCACTAGAACAAACTGCCTTGCATCGACTCAATTGGGTTGTCTGTATTGAATTAATAGGAGCTTACTGAGGCTGGAATGGTTGGGTGGGATGCTCTTTATAATAAAAAATGAATAAGAAGAGGTTTCTGGCAAGGATCCTGAACATAACTGCAGTTATAAAAGAAATGGGAAACAAGTTTCCTAACACAGAAACCAATATTGAAGGGATGTCCTGTCACTCAGGCTGTTTTTAGTCAGGTCCTAAACCAACAATGATTTTATCTGAAAGAGTCTAAGGAGATTGAATCTTCAGTGTCCGTTGCAATGCCTGAACTAGCATTTCCTCGGGGCAGTCTTGATATGAGGGCATCAAACACAAAAATAAACTCCAAAACACTGAGATTTTCTTCAGTCTTCACTCTGTCCCTAAGGGAAAGCTGAACCACAGCTTGCCAGCTCAGGAATTGCTCTAAAAGATTCAAATGATGCTGAGACAATAGACCTACATTGATGGCAGGAGTCTTCAGACCAATGGAACCAGAACCAATCAGTGCAACCTAGGATGACCATTTGTCTGGTTTTATACCAGACAATCTAATGTTCAGGGACATCTTCACCTGTCACAGCCTACCCTCTGATTTCAGCTTCTCTGCCGTTTGGCCATTCACACCCTTTATTCTGTCTATGGACTGCCATTAGCAGCCTTTTCCCCTGGTTTTTGTGGCTATGACTCATCTTTCATTCCCTCACCCTACAGAATAAATATCTCCCACTTTCTATGCCTTTTAGCTTTTTCAAAGGGTCATCTGGACTCGAAACGTCAGCTCTTTTCTCTCCTTATAGATGCTGCCAGACCTGCTGAGATTTTCCAGCATTTTCTGTTTTGGTAATGTTCAAGGTGGACTGCCCCCAATACTCAATCTGAACTGGAGGCCCTATTGTCCAGTATTTTTAAAGTACCAATTGCCCCAGCCTCTGGGAAGCCAGAATTATTGGCTCTGGGCCACCGTACTAGATCCATAAAGATCCTCGGGCCTATCCAAGCAGGATAGGAGTGGCCTGGCTACATTCAAAAGAACAAAGAACAAAGAACAATACAGCACAGGAACAGGCCCTTCGGCCCTCCAAGCCCGCGCCGCTCCCCGGTCCAGGATTGAATCCTGAATCCAGGATCCCCGCCCAATTTTCCAGTCTATCTACATACCAATATCCTATCCACCGAGCTGTCCCTCACAGCTACGATGCTTTGTTCATTACAACCTATTAACTCACCCCCACCCCCCCATTCCAGACCATGTGATCTCCAGGGAGAGGCGAAAACCCAGAGTGAAAAACCCCAGGGCCAATATGGGGAAAAAAAAAAAATCTGGGAAATTCCTCTCCGACCCCCTGAGGCGATCGAAACGAGTCCAGGAGATCACAATGGCCCCGATCGGAAAATGCTTCCCAACCCTAGTCATTTCCACTTCCACGAACACCATATGAATTCCCTGCCCCCGAGACAGGTTCCCAACTATCCGCAGTCTCACTCTGTACTGGCACCAGCAAGATGATCGTAGAATGAAGCCTTGAAACGAGAAACCAGGAACAATTAGCCCGCGCCGCTCCCTGGTCCAAACTAGACCACTCTTTTGTATCCCTCCATTCCCACTCCGTTCATATAGCTGTCTAGATAAGTCTTAAACGTTCCCAGTGTGTCCGCCTCCACCACCTTGCCCGGCAACACATTCCAGGCCCCCACGACCCTCTGTGTGAAATATGTCCTTCTGATATCTGTGTTAAACCTCCCCCCCTTCACCTTGAACCTATGACCCCTCGTGAACGTCACCACCGACCCGGGGAAAAGCTTCCCACCGTTCACCCTATCTATGCCTTTCATAATTTTATACACCTCTATTAAGTCTCCCCTCATCCTCCGTCTTTCCAAGGAGAACAACCCCAGTTTCCCCAATCTCTCCTCATAACCAAGCCCCTCCATACCAGGCAACATCCTGGTAAACCTCCTCTGTACTCTCTCCAAAGCCTCCACGTCCTTCTGGTAGTGTGGCGACCAGAACTGGACGCAGTATTCCAAATGCGGCCGAACCAACGTTCTATACATCTGCAACATCAGACCCCAACTCTTATACTCTATGCCCCGTCCTATAAAGGCAAGCATGCCATATGCCTTCTTCACCACCTTCTCCACCTGTGACGTCACCTTCAAAGATCTGTGGACTTGCACACCCAGGTCCCTCTGCGTCTCTACACCCTTTATGGTTCTTCCATTTATCGTGTAGCTCCTCCCTACATTATTCCCACCAAAATGCATCACTTCGCATTTATCAGGATTGAACTCCATCTGCCATTTCCTTGCCCAAATTTCCAGCCTATCTATATCCTTCTGTAGCCTCTGACAATGTTCCTCACTATCTGCAAGTCCTGCCAGTTTTGTGTCGTCCGCAAACTTACTGATCACCCCAGTTACTCCTTCTTCCAGATCATTTATATAAATCACAAACAGCAGAGGTCCCAATACAGAGCCCTGCGGAACACCACTAGTCACAGGCCTCCAGCCGGAAAAAGACCCTTCCACTACCACCCTCTGTCTTCTATGACCAAGCCAGTTCTCCACCCATCTAGCCACCTCCCCCTTTATCCCATGGGATCCAACCTTTTTCACTAGCCTACCATGAGGGACTTTGTCAAATGCTTTACTAAAGTCCATATAGACAACATCCACGGCCCTTCCTTCGTCAACCATTTTGGTCACTTCTTCAAAAAACACCACCAGGTTCGTGAGGCATGACCTCCCCCTCACAAAACCATGTTGACTATCGTTAATGAGTTTATTCCTTTCTAAATGCGCATACATCCTATCTTTAAGAATCTTCTCCAACAACTTCCCCACCACGGACGTCAAGCTCACCGGCCTATAATTACCCGGGTTATCCTTCCTACCCTTCTTAAATAACGGGACCACATTGGCTATCCTCCAATCCTCTGGGACCTCACCTGTGTCCAGTGACGAGACAAAGATTTGCGTCAGAGGCCCAACGATTTCACCTCTCGTCTCCCTGAGCAGCCTTGGATAGATTCCATCAGGCCCTGGGGATTTGTCAGTCTTTATATTCTCTAACAAACCTAACACTTCCTCCTTTGTAATGGAGATTTTCTCCAACGGTTCAACACTCCCCTCAGAGACACTCCCAGTCAACACATCCCTCTCCTTAGTGAATACCGACGCAAAGTATTCATTTAGGATCTCCCCTACCTCTTTGGGCTCCAAGCATAAGTCCCCACTTTTGTCCCTGAGTCCCCACTTTTGTCCCTGAGTCCCCACTTTTGTCCCTGACAGGGGCAGGGTTGGGCCTGGCTATCTGTGTGTGCATCCTTTATGAGGCCCTCATGGTATGACACCATGCATATATGCATGCAGAATACTCCTGTGGATTGAGTAGCTGCCATGATGTTTGAGGAGAAAGTGTAGGAGACGCAACAGGAGTCTGGTTAAAAACTAATTAAAAATATCACACAAAATTCATTTTTAACTTGCTTTAGCTCCTCCAAAGTTAATTATAAGCTGGAAACATACAAGCTATAAGCTATTGCAGCAAGGCCTTTACAACATTCAGCTTGGGCTGATAGGCGGCAAGTAACATTTGTGCCACACAAGTGCCAGGCAGTGACCATCTCTGACAAGAAAGAATCCAATCATCGACTGTTGATATTCAATACTATTCCCATCGCGGAATCTCCTACTATCAACATCCTGGAGGTTAATATTGATCGGAAACTGAACTGGACTAGCCATATAAATACTGCGGATAAAACAGCAGGACAATGGCTAAGAATTCTGTGGTGAGTAACTCACCTCCTGACTCCCCAAAGTCTGTCCACCGCCTACAAGGCATAAGTCAGGAGTGTGATGGAATACTTTACAGCAACATTCAAGAAGGTCAACATCATCCAGGACAAAGCAGCCCATGTGATTGGCACTCCAACCATCACTTTAAACATTCACTTCCTCCATCGCCAATGGACAGTGGCAGCAGTGTGTACCAGCTACAAGATGCAATACAGCAACTCACCAAGGCTGCTTATACAGCACATCCATACCCGCGACCTCTACCATCTAGAGGACAAGGGCAGCAGATGCATGGGAATACAACCTCCTACAAGTTGCCCTCCAAGGGCGTCACACACTACCCTGACTTGGAAATACATTGCCGTTCATTCACTGTAGCTGGGTCAATGTCCTGGAACATCCTCCCTAACAGCACTGTGAGTGTATATACACCACATGGACTGCAGCGGTTCAAGATGGGGGCACACTATCACTTTCTCAAGGGCAATTTGGGATGGGCAATAAATGCTGCCTAGCCAGTGACACCCACATCAGGTAAAAGAATGCAAATCAATGTTGCCCATGTTTAGCATGGTCTCGGACACTGGGATCAATGTGTGCAGTGTTTTAAATAAAAAAGCTATGTGAGTGAAGGTTGGCGGCATGTTATATATTCCTGAGGTCCAGAAATGGCCACCCTAGCACAGCCACAGTTATATACCGTGGAATTTCTTTATATTGTGGGCATTCCTTTGCAGCCAGGAAACCAATTGGAGGAAGGACAGTTCTCAGATGGTGGGAGGTAATATTCAGACATTATCATTTTCCACAAACATTTGCCTTAATAGTTCAGCAATCACGCAACTTATATTAACCCAGTCCCCAATCTGTCAACTTCAACCAGATTTTAAACAAATGATTTCAGGCAGAACAGACAATATATGAACACATCAATGTCCTGGGAATGGAGTAAGATTTCGGAGACTTGATTTGATTTGATCTGAGTTCACAATCCCTTGTCAAACCAAACTGTCTGCAGTCCTGCTACTAAAACTGAAGCTGAGTTCACATGGTTCCTCACTGCTGAATGGCAATCCGGTGCGTTCTAACTGACAGTTGCAGTTTGATAATAAAAGTTGAGAGGTTTGGAAAAGCCTAATTCTGTATTGTGCAAGCTGCACAAATTGCAGTCCCGGATACACTGTGCTACAATGGTAACAAATAGCCTGGGATGGGCTGCCCTCATCCCATCCTTAAACTCCCTGACAACTCCAATTTCAAAGGTGAAGATGCAGCAGGAAGTGACAGTGGCAAAACAGGATGTGATGACAATTGTCATAGAGGTGCTGATTTCCCTCCAAGCCTTGCGCCATCTGGACTTGGACACTTCTCAAGAGCCAGAATTTTATGTTGGTCGGATGGGCGCGCACCTCACCTGGAAGCCAAGTGAAATCACGCGGGAAGATGTCGGCTTTGTCACACACTTACGTCCAGTCGCAGGGCACCTGCTGATATTTAAGTAGCAATTAAACCCATTAAGAAGTCAATTAAAAGCGATTTTACACAGCCCATCAACTTGTACAGTTGGCAGGTGAACTGATTGGCCAGTCGGCCTTCATGCTTTCGCTGCAACCTTTATCCAGGGCACAGGGCGGCATGGTGGCGCAGTGGTTAGCACTGCTGCCACACAGCACCTGGGACCCAGGTTCAATTCTTGGCTTGAGTCACTGTCTGTGCGGAGTCTGCACGTTCTCCCCGTGTCTGCGTGGGTTTCCTCCGGGTGCTGCAGTTTCCTCAGTCCGAAAGACGTGCTGGCTAGGTGCATTGGCCATGCTAAATGCTCCCTCAGTGTACCCGTACAGGAGCCGGAGTGTGACGACTGGGGGATTTTCACAGTACCAGCAGCCTGATAAAGAGGACAGACATTCAATGTCAGAAAAAGGTGAATGACCTCCTATGCTCAGCTAGGGTCAGCACCCGCTCTCTCCCCTTGACATTCCACCTTTCTGTCACTCTGGAATATCACCTTGAACCCTCAGGCTGCCACCTTGCTGGTCCCCAGCACCCGACCTCCCAGCATCATCCTCAAACCCTCTGTCACTCCTCTTCACAACCCCTTCCTGCTGAAGCGAGGTGCCTACGCTTGCTAGTTGTACTTGGCCTCCAACCCGCCAGGTGTCCAGCTCACATTATCCCCTTTTATGTCCCTGCAGGAGACGATAGCCCATAGCAGTCACTGGAGAGAAAAAGCGGACAGTGGGATGCCCAAACTGAGGATCCTGACTCCATACGTGGAGAGAGCCATGGAGATTGCAGGGACGGAGCTGGAGTGGGTCTGTGCTGAGAGCGAGGTGGGCTTGGGAGAGAAAAGTGAGGAGCTATTGCACCTTCATCCAGATGGTCAGGCTTAAGTGAATTCTATGTCGTCCAAACCCTTGACCAGGCCATCTACTAAAACCATGTCCTTGCCTTGCAGGAACATCAACCGAAGAGCCTTGCCGTCTATGAGCAGAGCCCCACTTCCCACCCTCAACACCCCCTCCAAGGAGATCTTGGAGGAGGACACGGATGAAGCGTCACAGCTATTACCCACATCATCCACCATCACAGAGACACACACCTCGGTGGGCGCTCCCAGCAGACAGGCTTCTAGGTCACTATCTGGTGAGCACCACACAGCTTCTGAAGCACATCAGGTGGAGGCAAGAACATCCCAGGGATCGGACAGTCGGAGGTCTGCTGGATCCCAGCATTCAGCTGTGCCCCAGTCAGGTGCCGCGCCTCTGGACACGTTCATTCCTCAGCTGCTTGAGATGCAAAGGCAGAGTCGGGAATACCAGGAGGGGCTCTCAGTGACACTCCTGCAACTTCAAGACCCTCAGTCCTCTGTCACAGGAGATGTTGCTGACATTGCGAGGCGCCCAGGCCAACACTGTACGGGTGGCATCCACAGTGGAAAGCCTGGGCAGGAGGTCAGTGCCATGACTGAGAACTCCAAAGCATGGATCAGTCTCTGAGGACTATGGCTGAGGGGTTTGACAGCATGGACCAGAAACTGGTGGGCCTCCAGGACTGGCAGTGCCAGATGATGCTGAGGCTTCTGGAGCTCACTCCAGCTTCCCCTCTGAATCACACAGAAACCTAGGGCAGCTGAGCACCCAGAGGTGGAGGAAGCGCTGGAGCACATCTTGGGGCCTTACACACAGGAGAGACTGGGAGTGACGCAGTAACCTCTCTGCCACCCAAAAGTGGGCCAGGTCCCTCCAGGTCAGGAGGATGCCTGCCAAGGACATCTCAAGAGACAGGGTGTGGAAGGCAGCAGGCACCTGGGGACACACGCAGACGTTAGGGGAGGTCTCAAAGGTGAAGGAGTTTTGGGGGCACAGAGTGGGCACTGGTAAAGTTAGGGTTCAAAATCAATTGGCACAAAAGCACAAGTCACCTTAATACCTCTTGTTTTTCATAACCTTAATGCCTCGCACTCTTTGACCCTCCTCCCACTGGGATAGATCCTCACCCAATCTGGACACAACTTTTCTCACAGGTCCTCAATGCAAGGTGAACGGTAAGGCCCACTCAAACCGAGAGAGACACATACATCCTGGAGCTCTGCCAATAATCAGTGAACACTAGACCCTTACCCCCAAACACCTTCTCGACTAATGGGGCAAAGGGAAGTGGCCCCAACCCTCACTTCATATGAGTCAGGGCCTCAGACAGATGGGAGACAGATAGAAGCAAAAGCTGAGAAGTTCCAGAGCTTTCCTCACTGCGAGTTGTCATCACCCTCCTGCTGCAGAGGGGGTCACGAAGATCTCAGTATGGGGCGGGGGGAGGGGGGGGGAAACAGCTGGATTGTACAGCCACCAGACAACACAATGGTCCTAGTGCCTAGTGAGTGAACTGGGAAGCGGTGAGGGAATCCCTGATCCTCCTGGTCATGTGAACCCTTGCCTGACATCCATCATCCGGCTCCTCTTCGGCCTCTCCCTCCTGGACTTTTTCAACATCAGAGGAGACATCCTGCTCCTCTTGTTCTTCTTCATCGAGAAGCATGGGGAGGCGATGGCCGAGTGGTATTATCGCCAGACTATTAATCCAGAAACTCAGCTCACGTTCTGGGGACCTGGGTTCGAATCCCGCCATGGCAGATGGTGGAATTTGAATTCAATAAAAAAAATCTGGAATTAAGAATCTACTGATGGACCATGAAACCATTGTCGATTGTCAGAAAAACCCATCTGGTTCACTAATGTCGTTTAGGGAAGGAAATCTGCCGTCCATAAACGGTCTGGCCTACATGTGACTCCAGGGCCACAGCAATGTGGTTGACTCTCAACTGAGTGGATGGAGCTATTACAAGGGGGCATAACTATAGGGTTCATGGTGGGAGATATAGGAAGGATATCAGAGGTAGGTTCTTCACGCAGAGAGTGGTTGGGGTGTGGAATGGACTGCCTGCAGTGATAGTGGAGTCAGACACTTTAGGAACATTTAAGCGGTTATTGGATAGGCACATGGAGCACACCAGGATGGTAGGGAGTGGGATAGCTTGATCTTGGTTTCAGATGAAGGTCGGCACAACATCGTGGGCCGAAGGGCCTGTTCTGTGCTGTACTGTTCTATGTTCTATGTTGACCCTTCAAGTGCAACTCAGGAATAAATGCTGACCAGCCAGCGATGCCCATATCCCACGAATTAATTTTTAAAAAATCAAGGGCGTTGCCCCACTGCTGTGCCAGGTTGTGTAGGGCATAGCAGACCACCACACATGGGAGACCCTCTGGGGACTGTACTGGAGGGCTCCACCAGACCTGTTGAGGCAGCGGGGGTGAATCTTTAGCAGCCCAATTCATCGCTCAATCACAGTCCGGGTGGCACTGTGTGTCTCGTTGTGATGGGACTCAGCCTCAGCCTTGGCCTCCGCACAGGCGTCATCAGCCAAGACCTCAGTGGGTATCCCTTGTCTCCTATGAGCCAGCCCGGCAGCCTGGGGTGGCCTTCAAATACCTCAGGGGTTTGGGATTGCCTGAGAATGAAGTTATCATGCACGGTCCCTGGAAAATGTGCACATACGTGCATGATCGTTATCTGGTGGTCACATACCAGCTGGACATTAAGGAGTGGAATCTCTTTCCGTTGATATAAGGGACTCTCTGATGCCACGGGGCATAGAGCCACATAAGAGCCATCGATGGCCCCATGCACCCGTGACATACCAGCAATGGAGACAAATCCCACAGCCCTCAGGTTCTTCTAAGTTAGTTAGGGTCAAAATTAATGTAACCTAAGCCCTGGCATGAAATGCATCCGTCACTTCGTGGATGTATTGTGTGCGGCTGATTGTGAGATGCCCAAAGGTGACCTGTTGAGCCCTGGAACAATCCAGTGACGTAAAGGTTGAGGGCCACCATTACATTCACGGCCACAGGGAGTGAGTGCCCTCCTCTTCCACGTGACACCAGATTTGAAAGAAGTTTGCATATGTGCCGGCCGCGCTGTCTCCTTTGTGAGGCGGAGTCTCCTGCAGCATATTGTGTCCGACAGCTCCATGAAGGATATCCTGGGTCTCTTTCATCTCCACCTTCGAACCCTCTGTTCAGCCTGACCTGCGGGACCCTGGCTTCCCGGTGCTGGGTTCTCCCTGTGCTCCAAAGCGCAGTTATTGGTAGAATCATCAATCCACTGGTTCCATCCCGAGATAACTCGGAACTCTGTGAGGGAGTTGGTTCAGACTCGATGGACCAAATGGCTTCCTCTGTACTGTCGGGATTCTATGGGTGAGAAACAAACAGAGAGAGATAGTCAGGTTGGTGCTCCAGCCTATTATCCTTCTGTCCCTCCCAATAGCCATTGTCTTCCTGGTCCTAGAAGCTGTCATTCCTACATCTTATCCAGCGGCCAGCGCTCACTCACATGTCTGTTGCCGTTCCATTGACTGTCCCTGGACAATGTTCTCATCTATTCAGGGTTCTCTTTGGCCTCCTGCCTGGTTGTCCCCTCCCTTAATCTCTGCATCACTGGGGGTTCTGACAGTCTGTTTCAATGTCGCCCATCCCTCATCTACAGGGTCAGCCTTTGTAAACATTGAGGGTTATTGGATCCTTTATGGCAGGCACTGGGTTGCAGCTATGATGCTGACACATTCCCTTCCAATCCCCTGCACCCAATAGTTAATCCTTGTACCATGAGCTTTCACCTCTCTCCTTGACTTTGAGAATGTGGGCAGCTTAACACATGATGGCCAGTTTGATGAGCATGACTTTCAGGAGTGTTAGAGGACACAATTACTTTCAGAGGCAAAGATAGGCAACACTAATGGCACCGTTCATACTCAAGCTTTGTCATGCTGAGATCTCATTGCTGGCCTGCCTTCACTGAAGACCCCTGCTCAATCACTGTGCAATCTCCAGATGCCTTCCCACTGGCTGTCACCATCCTGCCTTCTGTTTGGGGTCTCATCCAGCCAGCCCCTTAGGCTGGCCTCCTTCAGTCTCATCTCTCCCTTCCCCCAACCTCATGAGCCCACTCCCAGAGACAGCCCATACCTCCGTGCCATTGACAGCTGTAAACTCAGTGCTCATTCTCATTTCTTTGCCACATAGGCAGGAGAAACCTCAGTGTAGTGAGTAGCTGTTGAAACAGAAAGCCTCTACATTCATTCAGGACTTTGAAGGGTTTTTAGGTCAGACAGGCTGAAGGTTTCAGGACAAAACACACCATAAGACCATAAGACATAGGAACAGAATTAGGCCACTCAGCCTATCGAGTCTGCTCCGCCATTCAATCATGGCTGATTTTTTTCTCATCCCCATTCTCCTGCCTTACCCCCATAACCCCTGATCCCCTTATTAATCACGAACCTATCTATCTCTGTCTTAAAGACACTCAGTGACCTGGCCTCCACAGCCTTCTGCGGCAAAGAGTTCCACAGATTCACCACTCTCTGGCTGAAGAAATTCCTCCTCATCTCTGTTTTAAAGGTACGTCCCTTTAGCCTGAGGTTGTGCCCCCTGGTTCTAGTTTTTCCTACTAGTGGAAACATCCTCTCCACGTCCACTCTATCCAGGCCTCGAAGTATCCTGTAAGTTTCAACAAGATCCCCCCCCCTCACCCTTCCAAACTCCAGCCATGACCCCCATCCCGGAGGAGGCCATCAACCACATTCCCCCTCTCACACGCAACCCCACACCCAACATTCTTTGAACCATCCCCTCTCTGCAGCTGACCACATGCTGGTACAAAGTGGAAAGGGTGCCCACCTCCTTCCTCCCTCTCTGAGGCCATGGCACCTGGTTCCCATTTATAAAAAGCAATAGTAATTCGCACCCATGTGACATCATGCCTGGTGGGCGGGAAGATTCAATGAGGTTGAAGATTTGACTTTAACCTCGCTGAATGATATTTAAATGCATTCAAATCAGGTTCTCACCCATCCTGAATGTGTAACTAATCGTGTGATCAGGGAGGGCCCGGGAACATCGCAATCGGAAATCTCGCCAGTGCAAATCCAAATTTTGGCCTCTTGCGATACTTTGCGGCCACAGCTGAAGGGCCCGCTAATTTGATTCTAATCCATTTTTCCATCTCCAAAATGCTGCACAATTCCAATCCTAGCTCTTTCCATCTTATTTCATTCTGCTAATTATCTTAACTTCTATTGTATTTAATATTGCCCAGTCTAAGGCAGCAGGTTTGGAGCACAATGGGAGTACATATTTTGACATTCATCCGCTTTCCAAAATTACCGTCATATATATTGAGGGAATGACATGGCAGGACTAAGGCTAATTCCAAGATCTGATCTCCACCAATCTGCACTGAACATGAAATGGACAATCACTGTGACACCATTAGTAACAGCTGAGTGGATACTCAGACTCCTTTCATGTGTCCTTTATTGCTTCTGTAATGAAGTTAAAGTCTGAAGTCACACTAAGTGACTGTGCCAGCTACAAATCCAGGACCAAAGAACCAGTTAACAGCGAGTTCCCATCCAAAATCGATAGGAGAACATTTCTGCAAATTGATATTTTACTGTGTGTTTTGGATAAAAAAAACAATTGACTACAACATTACATCAGCCTGATTATGATCGTGAAAATAGCCAATTTGGCAATGGACAGTTATGGCCAGCAGCCAATCATAGGATGAGCACTATTGTTTGTTCTTTAAGATTTGTTAGACTTGTGTTAAAAGTAACAAGCTGCCTTGTGGTATAAATGATAGGATCCACCATCATGCTTCACTACGGCCACATTTGTGTGGGCTGCCCAAGTCACAGAAAGTCATAAGTCACAAAAGTGATGATCCACTCCTTACCATCTTATCCATGACTAAATAGCTTTGGGAGTTGTTGCAACCAGTTCTGAATGAGTACTTCACATACATGGTGAGGAATTCCTTCACTTTCTCCAAGACTCTGGTGGCACAATGACACAGTGGTTAGCACTGCTGCCTCACAGTGCCAGGGAGCCAGGCTCAATTCTTGCTTTGGGTCACTGTCTATGCGGAGTCTGCACGTTCTCCCTGTGCCTGCGTGGGTTTCCTCCGGGTGCTCCAGTTTCCTCCCACAGTCTGAAAGACGTGCTAGTTAGATGCATTGGCCATGATAAATTCTCCCTCAGTGTACCCGAACAGGAGCCAGAGTGTGGCAACTAGGGGATTTTCACAATAACTTTATTGCAGTGTTAATGTAAGCCTACATATGACACGAAAAAATAAACTTTAAAACTTTTACAGTATCTGCAAATCGGTAGCAATACCGTGTCCATGTCCTCGTTTGACATTGCGAGCCTGTTCAAAGAAGCCATAGATATTTGCGCTACATCATTATATTATGGCAAACTAGGCGCATTGCCATATTCTAAATTTGTGTTCATTGAATTTATGAACAGGGCAACTTGCGAGTTGAATTCAGCTTTATTGACGCAATGTCTGGTCAAATAGATGGTGCTGCCGTTGGATCCCCTCGAGGGCCCAGCTCTCACTCACACTTTAGTCAGTTTCCACAAGAAACACATTTGTGAAACAATGACTTCTAACCTCCCAACCGTTGCATTCTGCCAATCCATAAATGACACATTGGCTATATTTGAAACCGCAACTGCATGTAAGAATTTCCTTAAACATATTAAAGGACTTGATTCCGCATTCAAGTTCATCTTTGAGATGGAGCAGTCTAATGAGCTCCCTTTCCTTGACGTGTTAGTTAAGAACACGAACAATGGACTCACTACTACTGTCCACCACAATGGATTCACTACTACTGTCCACCACAGTGGATTCACTACTACTGTCCACCACAATGGATTCACTACTACTGTCCACCACAGTGGATTCACTACTACTGTTCACCACAGTGGATTCACTACTACTGTCCACCACAGTGGATTCACTACTACTGTCCACCACAGTGGATTCACTACTACTGTCCACCACAATGGATTCACTACTACTGTCCACCACAGTGGATTCACTACTACTGTTCACCACAGTGGATTCACTACTACTGTCCACCACAGTGGATTCACTACTACTGTCCACCACAGTGGATTCACTACTACTGTTCACCACAGTGGATTCACTACTACTGTCCACCACAGTGGATTCACTACTACTGTCCACCACAGTGGATTCACTACTACTGTCCACCACAGTGGATTCACTACTACTGTCCACCACAGTGGATTCACTACTACTGTCCACCACAATGGATTCACTACTACTGTCCACAATGGATTCACTACTACTGTCCACCACAATGGATTCACTACTACTGTCCACCACAGTGGATTCACTACTACTGTCCACCACAATGGATTCACTACTACTGTCCACAGTGGATTCACTACTACTGTTCACCACAGTAGATTCACTACTACTGTCCACCATAGTGGATTCACTACTACTGTCCACCACAATGGATTCACTACTACTGTCCACAGTGGATTCACTACTACTGTCCACCACAGTGGATTCACTACTACTGTCCACCACAATGGATTCACTACTACTGTCCACCACAGTGGATTCACTACTACTGTTCACCACAGTGGATTCACTACTACTGTCCACCACAGTGGATTCACTACTACTGTCCACCACAGTGGATTCACTACTACTGTTCACCACAGTGGATTCACTACTACTGTCCACCACAGTGGATTCACTACTACTGTCCACCACAGTGGATTCACTACTACTGTCCACCACAGTGGATTCACTACTACTGTCCACCACAGTGGATTCACTACTACTGTCCACCACAATGGATTCACTACTACTGTCCACAATGGATTCACTACTACTGTCCACCACAATGGATTCACTACTACTGTCCACCACAGTGGATTCACTACTACTGTCCACCACAATGGATTCACTACTACTGTCCACCACAGTGGATTCACTACTACTGTCCACCACAATGGATTCACTACTACTGTCCACCACAGTGGATTCACTACTACTGTCCACCACAATGGATTCACTACTACTGTCCACCACAGTGGATTCACTACTACTGTCCACCACAATGGATTCACTACTACTGTCCACAGTGGATTCACTACTACTGTTCACCACAGTAGATTCACTACTACTGTCCACCATAGTGGATTCACTACTACTGTCCACCACAATGGATTCACTACTACTGTCCACAGTGGATTCACTACTACTGTTCACCACAGTAGATTCACTACTATGGTCCACCACAATGGATTCACTACTACTGTCCACCACAATGGATTCACTACTACTGTCCAGCAGAATGGATTCACTACTACTGTCCACAGTGGATTCACTACTACTGTTCACCACAGTAGATTCACTACTATGGTCCACCACAATGGATTCACTACTACTGTCCACCACAATGGATTCACTACTACTGTCCAGCAGAATGGATTCACTACTACTGTCCACAGTGGATTCTCTACTACTGTTACCGCAATGGATTCACTACTACTGTCCACCACTAAGGATTTCTTCCTCTCTTTGGCTCTGAAGAAGAGTCAAATGGACTCAGGACCTTCACGCTATCTCTCTCACCACTGTTGCTGCCAGACCTGCTGAGTTTTTCCAGCATTTTCTATTTTTATTTCAGATTTCCAGCATTTGCTGTATTTTGCTTTATTTCCCTTATTAACTGAGTTTGGAAAGGTGATGGCCAATTAAATGTCTACTCATTTGTCCTGCATTGGGGGCGAAGGTATTATCTGAGACAAATTGCCACTGAGTGGCTGAGGAGAAAAACAAATGTAATTTTCCTTTGTATTCCACAAATTCCAATAAACCTTTAGAACATAATTTGACTAATTCAGACGTTCCTTGCAAAGTAATACACTTTAAGCTTGTTTCAATGAAATATGATTTCCCTTTTGGTTAAAATGATTTTATGCTTCTTTTTGAACCAGCGGCTTAAGATATTCTTCCTGTGGCCTCTGCTCGGTAACCCCATCCCCCCCCTCGCCAACATACAGAAGCACTATTTGTAACAGAGCAGGGGACTTTGACTAACCTTTGTCCTGGTCAACATTCATCCCTCAACCACCACTGTCTGGTCATTTACCCCATTGCTGTTTGTGAGAGCTTGCTGTGCAGCAACTGGCTACTGCGTTTCCTACATTATAACAGCGACCGTGCTTCAAAATGTACTTTATTGGCTGTAAAGCATTTCAGGGCATTCTGAAAGATACTATGTAAATGAAAACCTCTTCCTTGTTTCTTGGAAAGAAAGAAAAGTGTCATTTTCATTAAAGTAAGTTACGGACACACATACAATGCAAGAACATCTCTCTGCAACATTTCAACAAACTTTGCTGAAAGTTTGGAGATTGTGAACAATCACAATATTTTCTGAACACGGGGAGAACTCTGCCAGTTTCTAACAAAGACAGGGTCTCCTTCATTAATTCAAACTGAAAGATAGGGCAGTGCGCCCTCAATTCATAAACTATCACTGAATTCACAGTGCATCAAGCCACTGGCCACTTCTCTATTCCAGCACTATCAGCAAACCCAAAGCATTGTTCGGATCTGAGCAATCACTGTAACAATATGTTTAAGAATCGAAGGATACTGCAAAGGCTTTGGACCCTGAGAGAATATTCTGCCAGTGGTACCGAAGACTTGTGCTCCAGAACTCACCGTGTTCCTTGCCAAGCTGATCCAGTACAGCTCAACACTGGCAATGTGGAAAGTTGCCCAGGAATGCCCTGTACACAAAAAACAGGACAAATCCATCCCAGCCAATGACCACCCCATCAATCTGCTTTCGATCATCCATAAAGTGATGGAAGGGCTCATCAACAGTGTCATCAAGCAGCACCTGCTCAGCAATAACCTGCTGACGGATACTAAGTTTGCCACTTAGTTCCTGACCACATTGGTTCAAACATGGACAAAAGAGCTGAATGTCAGAGGTGGAGTGAGAGTGGCTGCCCTTGAGATCAAGGCAGTGTCGCATTAAAGGGACGTAGCAAAACTGGAATCAATGGGATCAGGGGAAAACTCTCCGCTGGTTGGAGTCATACCTGGCACAAAGGAACATGGTTATTGAATTTTTGGCATAACTATAGGGTTCATGGTGGGAGATATAGGAAGGATGTCCGAGGTAGGTTTTTTACTCAGAGAGTGGTTGGGGTGTGGAATGGACTGCCTGCCGGGATAGTGGAGTCAGAAACTTTAGGAACATTTAAGAAACTATTGGATAGGCACATGGAGTACTTCGGGATGATAGGGAGGAAATAGCTTGATCTGGGTTTCAGACAAAGCTCGGCACAACATTGTGGGCCGAAGGGCCTGTTCTGTGCTGTACTGTTCTATGTTCTATGGTTGTGGTTGTTAGCAGCCAATCATCTCAGCTCCAGAACATTACTGCAGGAGTTCCTCAAGGGTTTCTTAGGTCCAGCCATCTTCATCTGCTTCATCAATTACCTTGCGGCCATCATAAGATGGTTACTCAATGTTCATTACAATTCATGAATCCTCAGATGCTGAAGCAGTTTATGTCCAGATGTGACAAAACCTGGACAATATACAGACTTGGGCTGACACATGGCAAGTTGCATTTGTGTAAGTCAAGTGCCCCTTGACATTCAATAACATTACCATCACTGAATCCCCCATTTATCAATATCCTAGGGGCTTACTATTGACCGGAAACTGAACTGCACTAGCTATATAAGTGGTTGGCACTTATAACAGTGATTAGCATTGTTGCCTCACAGCGCCAGGGACCCGGGTTTGATTCCTGGCTTGGGGCACTGTCTGTGCGGAGTCTGCACGTTCTCCCCAGGCCTGCAAGAGCTTCCTCTGTTAGAATGTAACCAATGATAACATTGGATCTGTTATAATGTAATCATTGGTAACATGCTGTGAGGGTCAGCTGAATAAATAAATATAAATACTGCGGCTACCAGAGCAGGTCAGATACGAGGAATCCCATGGTGAGTAACTTGCCTCCTTACTTCAGAAGGGCTGTCCACAATCTACAAGGCAGAGGTTAGCCGTGTAATGGAATACTCTCCATATTCCATAAATGAATAACAAGATTACCAGATCTGTCTCTTTGAAATTAACAACGTGCATTCACCGTTAACGAAGTCACTTTTTTTGTTCATTCGTGGGATGTGGGTGTCGCTGGCAAGGCCAGCATTCATTGCCCATCTATAAATTGTTTTTGAGAAGATGGTGGTGAGCTGCCTTCTTGGAACGCTGCAGTCCCTGAGGTGTAGGTACACCCTGATGCACCATCGATTATGCAAAGACTCGTTGTTGCGAAATAACAAGATTTTATTAACGAAAGAATTGGAGCACACCCGAACCGATAGCTAATCCGAACTGAGGCAAAAGGGGCAGAGAGCAGTCGCCTTTATACCCAGAGAAGGGCGGAGCCCCGGATTGAGGCAGCAGGGGCGTGTCCAGGCACATCACATAAACTATCACATAAACAGACAATACTACAGTGGTTCACCACATTCACCCCCTGTTTAACAAAAGTTCGGCGGGGGCGAGGTGGTGGAACGACAATCACAGAGTTACAAGTTCAGTCTCTCCGGGGGCTTGATCTGCCGCTGCGACCGCCCCAGTGTCGGCCGTGATGCCGGTTCAGGAGGCCGCGGTGATGAGTCAGACGCCAGTCCATAATCGGTGAAACCGTCCGTAGCGCCTTCAGACTGCCGGGTGTGTGGAGGCTGCTCCTGGGGCTCAGGCGTGCCGTACACGGGGGCTAGATGAGCGTGCTGCGACCCTGGTGCATCATGGGCAACGTTGGGAGCTGGGGGTGAGGGGCCGTGGGACGTAGTACCTGCAGGTGCCAGGTCGCGAATGGAGACCGTGTCCTCCTGCCCGTCATGATATGCCACATAGGCGTATTGGGGGTTGGCATGGAGGAGTTGGACCATTTCGACCAGGGGGTCCGATTTATGGGTCCGCACGTGCTTCCGGAGCAGGACAGGGCCTGGGGACGTCAGCCACGACGGTAGTGAGGTCCCCGAGGAGGACTTCCTGGGAAAAACAAACATTCGTTCATGAGGGGTGGCGTTGGTAGCCATGCACAGTAGTGACCTAATTGAGTGTAGCGCATCAGGGAGGACCTCTTGCCAGCGGGAGACTGGAAGACCCTTAGACCGGAGAGCTAATAAAATGGCCTTCCAGACTGTGGCATTCTCCCTCTCCACCTGTCCGTTCCCCCTGAGGTTGTAGCTGGTGGTCCTACTCGAGGCTATACCTTTGGAGAGCAGGTACTGGCGCAGCTCATCACTCATAGAAGAGGAACCCCGGTCGCTATGAATATAGCTGGGGAAACCAAACAGGGTGAAGAGGCTGTGCAGGGCCCTGACGACCGTGGCCGAGGTCATATCCGGGCAGGGATTAGCGAAGGCGAACCGCGAATACTCATCGATGACGTTGAGGAACTATATGTTGCG
Source organism: Mustelus asterias (assembly GCF_964213995.1). Classification (NCBI taxonomy): domain Eukaryota; kingdom Metazoa; phylum Chordata; class Chondrichthyes; order Carcharhiniformes; family Triakidae; genus Mustelus; species Mustelus asterias. Next base: position 55,307,713 of record NC_135804.1, on the reverse strand, counting down.
GTCAGAAGAGGGGAGGGGGCCTTTGAAGTCAACGCTAAAGCGTTCGAAAGGGCGGGTGGCTTTGATGAGGTGTGCTCTATCTGGCTGATAGAAGTGCGGCTTGCACTCCGCGCAGACTTGGCAGTGTCTGGTTATAGACCTGACTTCCTCGATGGAATAGGGCAGGTTCCGGGCCTTGATGAAGTGGAAGAACCTGGTCACCCCCGGGTGGCAGAGGTCGTCGTGGAGAGTCTGTAACCGGTCTAGGTTTGCGCTGGTACAGGTCCCCCGGGACAGGGCATCTGGGGGCTCATTGAGCTTCCCAGGCCGGTATAAAATGTCATAATTGTAGGTGGAGAGCTCGATCCTCCACCTCAAAATCTTATCATTCTTGATTTTGCCCCGCTGCGCGTTACTGAACATAAAGGCAACGGACCGTTGGTCCGTGAGCAGGGTGAACCGTTTGCCAGCTAAGTAGTGGCGCCAGTGCCGCACAGCCTCCACGATGGCTTGTGCCTCTTTTTCGACAGAGGAGTGTCGAATTTAAGGGCCCTGGAGGGTGCGCGAGAAGAAGGCCACGGGTCTGCCCGCCTGGTTAAGAGTGGCGGCTAGGGCGAAGTCAGGTGCATCGCTCTCCACCTGGAATGGGGTGGATTTGTCTACAGAGTGCATCGTGGCCTTCGCGATATCCGCTTTGATGCGGTCAAAGGCCAGCCGAGCCTCCGCCGCTTGGGGAAAAGATATGGATTCGATGAGCGGATGGGCTTTGTCCGCATAATTGGGGACCCACTGGTCGTAGTATGAGAAGAAGCCTAGGCATCTCCTCAGCGCTTTGAGGGTGGTGGGGAGGGGAAGTTCCAGGAGGGGACGCATGCGGTCGGGGTCGGGGCCGATGACCCCGTTCTCCACAACACAACCAAGGATGGCGAGGCGGCGCGTGCGGAATACACACTTCTCCTTATTATAGGTCAGATTGGGGAGTGTCGCAGTGTGGAAGAATTTTTGGAGGTTGGCGTCGTGGTCCTGCTGATCATGGCCGCAGATGGTGACGTTATCCAGGTACGGGAAAGTGGCCCGCAGCCCGTTCTGGTCCACCATTCGGTCCATCTCACGCTGGAAAACCGAGACGCCATTGGTGACGCTGAAGGGGACCCGAAGGAAGTGATAGAGACAGCCATCTGCCTCGAAGGCAGTATATTGGCGGTCTTCCGGGCAGATAGGGAGCTGGTGGTATGCAGACTTCAAATCAATGGTGGAGAACACCCGATATTGTGCAATCTGATTGACCATGTCAGATATGCGGGGAAGGGGGATATGCGTCCAGCTGCGTGTATCGGTTAATGGTCTGACTGTAGTCGATGACCATGCGATGTTTCTCCCCAGTCTTGACAACCACCACTTGGGCTCTCCAGGGACTGGTACTGGCCTCAATGATCCCCTCTCCCAGGACGCGTTGCACCTCAGACTTAATAAACGCTCTGTCTCCAGCGCTGTACCGTCTGCTTTTGGTGGCAATGGGCTTGCAGTCAGGGGTGAGGTGCTCAAAGAGCGAGGGAGGGGCGACTTCAAGGGTCGAGAGACCACAGGTGGTGCGCAGTGGCTGGTCTAATAGCTGCCGATTGCGGACGGAGATTGGGGGAAAAGGCCCATTATACACCACGGTGACGCTCCCAAGGTGACACATGAAATCTAGCCCCAGTAGTACGGCAGCGCAGAGCTGTGGCAGCACGAGGAGCCTGCACTTCCTGTACACCGTGCCCCATACAGTCAGAGGTGCCACACAGTAGCCGAGGACATTCACCGACCGGGACATCGAAGCCATGGAGATTGATTGCTGCATTGGCAGTACTGGCAGTGCGTAGCGACTCACCGTGTTAGGGTGGATAAAACTCTCCGTACTTCCACTGTTAAATAAGCAGTTAGTAGTGTGACCGTTTACCTTGATGTCCATCATAGACCAGGCGAGTTGGTGAGGCCTGGATTGGTCCAACGCAACCGAGGCCAGCATCGGATTAGGCGAGAAGCCGCACGTGGTGGACGGTTCCCAAAATGGCGGCTTGCGTGACTCGCACACGGCTGATGTCATCCAAGATGGCGGCTCCCGTGGGTCGCACGCAGCTGATGGCGTCCACGATGGCGGCCCCCGTGGGTCGCACGTGGCCGATGGCATCCAAAATGGCGGCTCCCGCGGATCGCACGCGGCCGATGGCGTCGAAGACGGTGCCTCCCGCGGATTGCATGCGGCGCTGCTGGGCCTGGAGGCCGATTTTGCCCTGCAGACTTTCAAGTAATGGCCCTTCTTACCGTAGCCGGAGCAGATTGCGTCTTTTGCCGGCAGCTTCGTCGTGGGTGCTTCTCCAGGCCGCAGAAGTAGCACCTCGGGCCTCTGGAGACTGCCGCAGTGGTCAGTTCGGCATCGGGACAGGGCGTGGCGTAGGTTTGCTGCCCTCCTGGGTACAGCGATGGCTGCGGTCGCGGTGTCCACGGTGCGCCCCCGTGGTCGGGGGTGTAGGCTTCGAGATTCCGGAAAGCCACCTCCAGCGAGCCGGCAAGCTCCACAGTCTTCTGCAGGTCCAGCCCACCTTGTTCCAGCAGGCGCTGCCGGATATAGTTCAACCTGATGCCCGCGACAAAGGCATCTCTGATCAGGTCGTCGGTGTTTTGGGCGGCTGAAACGGCCTTGCAGCTGCAGGCTCTGCCGAGTGCACACAGTTCGCGCAGGAATTGCTCAGTCGATTCCCCGGGCTGCTGTCTGCGAGTGGCCAGCAGGTGTCTGGCGTAGACCTCATTCGGCTGCCGGTTGTACTGGCTCTTTAGGAGATCGATTGCCTCCTGGTAAGTTTCCACGTCTCGGATTATCGCGAAGACGTGAGCGCTGACGCGGGCGTGGAGCACGTGTAGTTTGTCGACGTCGGTTACGACGATGGCGGAGGAGGAGGCGATGAAGGTCTCGAAGCAGCGCAGCCAGTGATCAAAACAGTTTGAGGCCCCAACAGCCTGGGGGTCCAAGTCCAATTTATCGGGTTTGAAGAGTTGCTCCATCCCAAAAACTTTTGTTAATAAAATTGATGCACCATTGATTATGCAAAGACTCGTTGGAGCGAAATAACAGGCTTTTATTTACGAAAGAACTGGAGCACACCCGAACCGATAGCTGATCCGAACTGAGGCAAAAGGGGCGGAGAGCAGGCACCTTTATACCCAGTGAAGGGCAGAGCCCCGGATTGAGGCAGCAGGGGCGTGTCCAGGCATATCACATAAACAGACAATACTACAGTGGTTCACCACACACCCACTGTGCTGTTAAGGAGGGAGTTACAGGATTTTAACCCAGCGGCAGTGAAGGAACGACGATATATTTCCAAGTCAGGATGGTGAGTGACTTAGAAGGGAATCTCCAGGTCGTGGTGTTCCCAGGCTCTCCTTGACCTTCTAGATGGAAGTGGTTGTGGGTTTGGAAGGTGCTGCATAAGGAACCTTGGTTGGCCCACAGTGCCGCTAATATCCCGCTTCATGTAACCTCCACCCTCACTGCCGATGGTATAAAGTCACCACATGGTTAAAAACTCAAATCAGGGCAACTGTCACTCCCTTGAAAAATGAAAGGACAATTGCAGTGCGTAATCAGGAGTAATCTGCATTTGGTGAGTAAGTACCATGGCTGATAAAAGACAGGGGGGCTGAAGATGGTGAATATATTTATTGAAGAACATAAGCAAAGGCCTTGGGTCCCATTAGATCATCCCTCCAGTACTTGAAGTTGCCCAACCTCTGGATGCCCCTCCAATTCCTGGGCCCTGGTGGTGCTGAGGAGGCTGAAGCAATCCTCTCAGAGCTGGATGGAAATATCTCGTGTGTCTGTGCCATCAGGGAGTTTCATTTCTCATTCTTTCTCCTTCAGAAGTGTTCCTGTCATCTCGTGATGGACTTGTTTCCTATTTCTGGGAGGGAAGGGAAGTGCATTTTGATCTTAAATTTGTTTTAAATAGCTAACCGTTATTCAGCTTAAACAACCATTTAGTGGCAGTTTATCCTCACCCTGAACTGAGCCATATTAATCTGAACATAAATGAATATTGGCCGCTTGCCCATTACTTACTCAACAAATTTAATCCTCTCTGATATTCACAGATTAGAGAAAGAAATCTGTAATATAATGGATCAAACAAAATAGAAAAATAAGGGGTTCAGGTACATAGCTCATTAAAATAGCATGGTACAGAATCCCTACAGTGCAGAAGGAGGCCACTCAGCCCATCTAGTCTGCATCGACTCTCTGAAAGAGCATCTTACCCAGGCCTATCCCTCCTGCCCTATCCCTGTAACCTGAAACCCCGTGCATTTAGCATGGCCAATCCACCTAACCTGCACATCTTGGACTGCGAAGGAAACCAGAGCACCTGGAGGAAACCCACACAGACAGCGGGAGAATGTACAAACTGCACATAGACAGTCACTCAAGGCTAGAATCGAACCCGGGTCCCTGGCACTATGAGGCAGCAGTACTAACCACATGCTGCTGTGAAAATTATCAAAATGGCTAATGGAAGGCTGCCCTTTATTCCTTGAGGACACAAGGGGTAGAAGTCATGTTTCAGCTATACAAAGCACTGGTTAGACCTGGAGCCATCTGAGCAGTTCTGGACACCATGCATTAGGATGAATGTATTAGCCTCGAAGGATATGCAACATAGGTTTAACAGAATCAGACCTAGTTTGTGTAATCTTGTACTTTATGCTTCAAAGGTTAAATTACAAGGCAAGATTGTACATACAAGGGCTGTTTTGCCTGGCGTTTAGAAGGTTAAGGGGTGTCTTGAATGCAGTTTTCAAGATACTAAGGAGAACATATGGGATAGATCGAGGGAAGCCATTTCCACTGATGGCAAGTCTAAGACTAAGGACATAGGGCAGAGTTTTCCCTTTTTATGCAGAGTTTGGCAGCAGGTGGGAAAAGCAACGTTGAAGCCACCAGCCCCAATGGTGGCTTTCTCCACCTTATTGCTTGAGCAGGTCCCACGATGTCTTGCTGATGGGGTGGCCTCTGACCGAACCTGCCCCACCAGCAATTTCATTTCTTAACAATCAGGGCACCCATTTTTAAAGCTGCCCTCGTACACAAAAGTAAATGTAGATTACCCCACACCTGCAACGCCATCCCCACACCTCCACACTATCCCACCCTTGGCACTCACCCCCGGCACTGCCCACTGGCACTACACTCACCTGCCAGGTGCACGATGCAGCAGACCAATCATAATTCAGACGTAAAGGCCTGATAATTGCATTAAAAGTTATTATAATGGGGTTCACTGGCAGAGAGGCGGGCACAATCGCAGCAACCCTTCTGCCAACTTAAAATGCAATTTGGGCCAGTTGCGAGGTTTTCTGCTTCCATCACCAAACCCGCCCGACAAGAGCAGGAGTGGAAAGTCACGGCCTAAGTTAGGATTTTCCAGCCTTGCCAAAGGTGAATGGACTTTCGACTGTTCCGCAGAATCTCCTGCAGTGGGTCCCACCATGATACTGCCAAAAAATGACGGCCATAGTCTAAAAATGAGAGCCAGACCTTTCACGGTGAAATTGGAAAATACTCCTACACGCAAAATCTGGTAGGAGTTTGGTACTTTCTTTCGCAAATGACAATTCATGAGATCAATTGTTCATTTTGAATCTGAGATTGGTAGATTCTGGTTAACAAAAAGGTATTAAGGGATGTATGGCAGAACCTGCTACATGGAGAGAGATGGTGGACAGCTCTGATGTCAATGAATGGTGAATGAGGCTCAAGGGGCTAAATAACCTCTTCCTATTCTTATATTCCACATTGTATCCAAAAAACTGAAGATCTTTGTCAAAGTCCTACATGACGCGGAGATGCCGGCGTTGGACTGGGGTGGGCACAGTAAGAAGTCTCACAACACCAGGTTAAAGTCCAACAGGTTTATCTGGAATCACAAGCTTTCAGAGCCCTGCTCCTTCATCAGGTGAGTGATGATGTGATATCGTGGTAGGACCCACTGCAGGGGATTCTGCGGAACAACCGAAAGTCCTACAGGAAATAATGCAAATTAAACTAAGACCCATGAGCATGTTGGATTAGAGCAGACATTGGAGAGAGCAGAGAGAATCAGAGGGCCTGGCAGAGAGCCTGTACTACATATCCAAAGCTGTGGGTTGAGAATGAGTCTGTTTAGGCACATAAAGACCCTTGTTTGAAATTTGGCTCCTGAGTAGATGTCATCCTCAAATTGAGGGATCGCCAATGTTATGGCCTGTCCAATATGCAGTTCCATTGAAGCTCTGTTAGCTGGTGGCCAGTATGATATTCCCTAGTGTGCCCTTGTACTCAAATTTATCTAGATTCTCTCATGCTTTTTGAATTTAGAGAGTAATTCAAAGTCGAGGCATTATATGGCATCATTCAGACCACACCTGCACTACTGTGCACAATCGTAGTTGCCACATTTCAAAGCTACATATGTGCATTGGTACAAATGCAGAAGAGAAGAACAAGAATGATTCTCAACATAAAGACAATGAGTGATGATGAAGGATTAAATAAGTTGAAATATTTCAGTCTAGAAAGGAGAAAGCTCAGGGATGATCTCTATAAAGTATTGAATTATATCAATAAGGTGAATCCAACATTGTTCCCCTAGGTAGACTAGGGCCAGTTACACATGAGGACAGAAGTTAAAAAGAATATTTCAAAGAGAACTTTGGAAAAATTGCATTTGAATTAATTCATCAGATTAGATAGTGGAATCAAAGACATTAGGGGAATTAAAGATGCAGCTGATTGCTAGACTGGGGGTGTTAACACCAAGAGGGCCATATTAAATGTGCCAAATGGCTTTTTCTCCCTCCAGCTGTTAGCACATGCATTCATTACAGCTGATTTCACATGCACTATCTCCACTACTTTCACACGCTGGCACAAGCAAAATGAGCCAAATGGCCTCCTGTGTTGTATCAATCTCTGAAATCTGTCTGTTGTTGCATGTAGTAATTCCAGCTGTTGTCACATGTAGCAAATCCAGCTGTTGTCACACATAGCAATTCCAGCTATTGTCACATGTCCTAATTCTCTCATGCCAAAAACAGCTGGAATAATGGACCGACCCTGATGAGCCCTTTTACTCAAAATGACCTGTCCCAAAGATGGAGTTACTTTGATTTTACTGCCTCTTTGGGGGGATTGGAAGGGTATGGTTGATTTTTTAAAATTGGAAATTGTTGATCAGTACAGAAGGTATGCCAGGTCAGGATTGGACTGGTTCATTGGACTTAACTGGCCTTTACCTGCCTTTTATCGTATACCCATATGAATGAATTGCTGGCATTTCCCTAGTAGTGTAGTGGAAGTGTATTCCAGTCTCCTAGAGTCTACAATAAGTCTATATCCCTCTTCCCCTCTCCCTCTGCCAACTGCAAACAGGATTCAGGGTGGAAAATTACCTCATTTTTACGTTAATGACTAAATCACAGAAAAAAAAACATTCTTTGCTGCAGAAGCATCAGTTCTCAATGTAAACGATAGTCAGGCTGTAGTTCATCTTAATCCAACAGCAGATAAACACCAGTTACTCCAGTATTATACAGAAGATTGCTGTTGATATTAAAATGACAGAAACAAAACCTCAAGAATTTAAAAGATAAATAATCTTAAAAACGCACACACACAATTAAATCATACCAGCTTCCATCAAACAGCTGTCAAGGTAAAGCTAAAACCAGATAATCTGAGAGTTATCGTCTGATCTTCCTTTGCAGAAGAGTGTCCCTTAAAGGCAGCAGCAGCATGCTAATTAGATGTTGATAGCGCTTGGAGAGTTCCAGGCAGGCTTTGTAAACTCACGCATATTCCCCTCCAGGTTTACAGTAATCATTTACATCCAACAAATAAAATAACTGTGGTCTGAACAACAAAATGAGGAACAGGGCAAGTTGGTGCAGGCTAACTCGTGTCTGCAGTGCACTTAGGTCCAGTCACTTAGTGGAGTTCAACATAGAAACTTATCACAGTTGAGAGATTAAACCTTCTGGATCTTAGATCGCAGGCATAGAGATATTGTAGAAGCTAACTAGGCATTAACTCCACTCAGTTACTACTGAACCATTAAGTTGTTATTGTCTAATTGGCCATGTTTTAAATTGCCACTGGCAGTAAATTAAACTTTCCAATGGCACACCAGCAATTATTGAAAGATACAGCTTTCACAACCCGATATGGGCCGCTGTGCAAGTCAGTACAGCTTGTTTTGCC